>NC_133429.1:10195625-10495625 GCF_011762505.2 Arvicanthis niloticus | reverse complement strand
CTGTGAGTTTTATTGGGGTTACTTACAGGAAGAGAAATGTCTGAAAGGCAGCTATGTCACTGTAGAGGTTTGAATAGGAATGGTTCCCCTATAGAGTCGTGTTTGAATGCACTATTAGGAGGTGTGGCCTTGTTGGAGAAATTATGTCACTGTGGAGGTGGGCTTCGAGGTCTAGGGTGTGTGTGTGTGTGTGTGTGTGTGTACTCAAGCTATGCCTAGTGTTGGGACAATCCTCTTCTGCTGCCTTCAGATCAAGATGTAAAACTCTCAGCTCCTTCTCCAGCACCAAGTCTGCCTACATGCAGCCATGTGCCTCATCATGATGATGATGAAGAACTAAAAACCTTGGAACCTGTTGTGGGAAGCCATGGCAAGGCCTTACTCTTGGCAAACACTCACCCTTGGCTCTCCTATCTACTATTCTTCTTTCGGCTTACCTTCCATGATTCACTTGTCAGTTCTCAGAACTTCAAACAAGGCCTCATAGCAACCCACCTTAGTTACCCTTCCCCCTGATCTCTAGATTTAGACAACATCCTGCTAGATAGATGTTTTTAGAACCCCTGGTAATGGAAAGACTTTGTAAGAATAACTTAGTTAGACCCCACATCTGCAGCTAGCTTCCTCCACCTGCAAAGCCCTCTTTCCTTTCCTATCCCTCCCCATATCCTGTTTTTAGAGTATATAACCTGTGTGAACAATAAAAATGTTGGCAGCTTGATCAGACTTCTTGATGTGCTGTGCCATTTTATTTTCTCTCACATCTCAGTCTTCTCCACAGGGTCTAAGGGTCCCACTTGATTGTCCAGCTGACCTGGACACCTGTAAGCCAGGCTCAATTAAATGCTTTCCTTTATAAGAGTTGCTTTGGTCATGGTGTCTCTTCACAGCAATAGAACCCAAACTAAGACAATAACCAAAGCCTACATAAGCATGAGTGACAGTTCACAATGCTGGGAACCTGGAACACACTGCACAGCCTACAATCAGCTCAACACATTGAATATTCACTCTAGTGACTTAGTTGCTCTAAACTCTTTCAGGCAACTGAGCTGGTCTCCAATCTTCTTTCAGCTTGTCTTGTCTAGAGTCTTCTTTGCAGCTTTACTTCGTTAATAGATTTTGGGGTAGATTCAGCTTTTATTGTTACTCTGACAAGGAAGTGGGGCTAGTGAATCTGGTCAATTTCAGGAACTTCCTCAAGCTATTTTAATTTGTTTACCTTCCAGCTCAAGGCGCTTCCCTACAGGATATTTCAATGGGAGAAAGTGTTCTGAAGCAGATAGTGGCCTTTAATCATCTCTCTGTCTATCCTCCTTTATTTCCAACCTTCCTTTGTTTGTTTTTGAGATAAGATTACCAATCTGGTAGCCCAGCTGGTCATAAATGAGTTGCCTGCTGAGGTTGTCTTTAGACTGCTAATCCTCCTGTCTCCACTCCCTGGTGCTGAGACACCAGCATTGTCTGCAGTGTCCTTTGGGACTAACGTGATTTTTTTTTTTTTTTCCTTTCTGAAAGTAACAGATATTTAATCTCATTGGCAAGAATTCCTACTTTGTTCAGAATAGGAAAGGGTCTTAATTTTCACCTAATGGCCATCCTCTGACTGTTAAGTCAGAGATTCTTGGAAGGATCCAGGAGGACCTGCACATCCTAGGCAGGAAGATCTAGGGTTTGGGATTAAGTGGTAGAGACGGCATGTTCCATGTGTATTAGTTGTTTGTTTGTTTGTTTGTTTTTAAAAGCCCTGTTCCTTTTCCTTCCTTCCCTTCCTTCCTTCCTTCCTTCCTTCCTTCCTTCCTTCCTTCCTTCCTTCCTTCCTTCCTTTCCAAGACAGTGTTTCTCTAAGTAGCCTTGGCTGTGCTAGAACTCTCTCTGTAGATCAGGCTGGCCTCTGCCGCCCAAATTCTGGGATTAAAGGCACCACCACTCTCTGGGTAAGCCCCATTATTATTGCTGTTGTTGGGTTTGTTTTTTTGTTTGTTTGTTTGTTTTTCAGGACAGGGTTTCTCTGTGTAGCCCTGGTTGTCTTGGAACTCACTTTGTAGACCAGGCTGGCCTTGAACTCAGAGATCCACCTGCCTCTGCCTTCTCAGTGTTGGGATTAAAGGCATTTACTGTCATGCACGTCATGTCCCAGTTCCATTATTCTTAAAAAAAGAATAAGTACTAACCTTGAGTCACGGAGGGACAAAAGATTTTAAAAGGCAGAGATAAAAGCTCTTGTCTTAAAGATAAAACCAACCTTAAGAAAAGTGTCTTGTTGTGTAATCATTGATTCCTTCCCCAGTACTGGGTGTGGTGGTGCAAACTGTATCCCTAAACATTCAGGAGGTGAAAGCAGGAGGGTAAGAAATTCAGGGTCATACTTGGATGCTCTGTGTGTTCAAGCCCAGCCTGGGCTACGTGAGACCTTGTGTCAAAACATTAACAGCAAAACCAAGAAGATCTGTCAAGATAACTACTAGCAAAGATGGCTCAGTCAGATCTCTGAGTTCAGAATGCAAGCATGGGTACCTGAGTGTGATCCCAGCACACATCTAAAAACCAAAACTAAACGGAACCAAAACCACAGGTCTTGCAGCATATATGGATGTATTCTCAACTCAAGGAAGCAAAGACACTGGCCACTTTAGATAACTCAGTGAATTACAGGTTCAATGAAGATCTAGTTTTAAAAAACAAGGTAGAGGGGCTGCAGAGATGGCTCCGTGGTTAAGAGCACTCACTGTTCTTCCAGAGGTCCTGAGTTCAATTCCCAGCAACCACACGGTGACTCACAACCATCTGTAATGGAATCTGATGCCCTCTACTGGTGTGTCTCAAGACAGCTACAATGTACTTATATACATAAAATAAACAAACAAATCTTAAAACAAACAAACAAGTTAGTGGGCAACTGAGGGTGACCTTTGGACTTGACTCGTGTACAAATGTGAGTGCAAAGGTGTGCATGTGAGCCTGTGTGTGGTGTGTGCATGTGTGTACATACACCCAAGTTTCAAACTACAAGTTGCTTTAAATAAAGAGCAAAGCATTGTGGGATTTGTTGATAATGAAAGCAACATAAAATTGGGTGGAAACTCCTTTTGCTAGTGTTGCCCTTTTTGACCCCAGGAAAGTTACAGAGCAGCAAAAGCTTTGCCACACTTCAGACTCAGGGTTTTGGTTTCCTCATTTGTGACGTGCAGTAATGATGTCTGTCTGTAATTACCAGTGCTCTGAGAGTGTGTTATCTCTCCCAGGGGAGTCTTGAACACAGCCATCCTAGAAGGGAGAGCCCCTCTGGGCCCCTGTGTTTGCTGTGTGCCATTTACATGCTGAGTGCATGTGATCTGGCTTTACCGCTACACCATCTGTGGCAGGGAGGAATTGAAGCTGACATTTTATAAAACAGTAGAGGTTCAGAGACGTTCAGAGACCTGCAGAGTGTCACACAGCAAGTGAGGATCAGAAGCAGTATTTGACTGGGGTCTATTTGAATACAGAGCCTGGATCCTCGCCTTGCTTGCCTGTCTGGAATTCTAGTCCCAGGAAGGCATGGGTAGACCAATCCCAACTGGAATCATTAGAGTTGGGGACCCTTGGGTGCCGTTCTTGGGATTAGGAAGTCTTCCTTTCCACCTACAGTAGGAACCATAAAGCAACCCAGAGCTTGCTTTGTTGTGCTTTTGCTGGGCTGAAGATCATTCTGCAAAGAGGTGACCGATCATCTTAGGGCCTTTCAAAGGCAATATGGGATTTGTCTGCAACTCCAACCGCAACAATTCTAATGTCAGTCAGGGAAAAATGTTTACATCATTTTTAAATCCAGTGCAAAGCTCAACCAACCAGAGAGCTCAATGGATCGGAATGTTTGGTTGATGGATAACTGATGTTGGAAGGTCTGTTAGAGGCCTCTGGTGTTGATTCTCTTAGGCACCCAGCCAGGTGCTGGAGGTGGGGGAGTTGGGGGAGGGGAGTGAGACACATGTCTGCCCTTAGCAAGGTCTGGCAATCTTACCTTCTGAGGCCACCCAGCATCCAGCCTTTCCTAGCCAACTTCTGCCCTATGAGGGAGCCCTGGAGCCTTTCTGTGGGAATATCCACAGTACTACCCAAATGCCATGATAGAAGAACAGAATATTCTGGATGCCCAGAATATTCTTGACCCAGCAAGCCCAGTGCTGAAAGAGAAGCAGGAGAAAGACAAGTAGTGTGGCTGGAAGAGAGTGAGCAAGACAGACATGCAGGAAGGGTCCTGTGAGAAGCTACCTGGCCACTCGGCACTCAGGACCTCCCAGCACAGGTTCATGCTAGAGACTGGCAGCTGTCTTAGTCCTGTGTGTGCTCTAACAGACAGCCTGAGACGGGGACATTTAAGAAGAACAGGCACATATACATAGTTTTGGAGGCTGGAAAGTACAAGGTCAAGGGGCAGCTTCTGGTGTGAGTCCTCTTACTGTATCAACCCATGGGGAATGGGGAAATGAGAGATCACACACCAGACAGATGAGGGAAGGGATGAACTCATCCTTTTATCAGGGCTGCAGAACTGTGATCTCTCTCTCTCTCTCTCTCTCTCTCTCTTACACACACACACACTCACATAACTTTAAGTTTTTCAAAGCTTATTTGTAATGATGATTCTTAAAGGCCTCCCTTGTAGCCCACCACCCACCAGAGGTAATGGCAAAGAATGGATTGGGGTGAGGGGAGAGGCATGGCAGAGGACCTGTTTAGAAAGGTTCTTTGGAACAACTTCCATCTTTGTTGTCAGGAAATAGGCAGTTCAGTTTACAGGTTAGCAGGCGGCAGCAGCTCGTTCCACTCGCAAACACCTCATGCAAACACTTCATGGGGTATACCAGAAGTCCAGTTTGGTAGAGTTGGGTTAGCAACAGCAGTGACACGACCTAGCAGAGACAGCCAGAGACCTTAACCTTGGCTTGAGTCAGCAGAAGGGACCAGGAGAAGTTCTTCCCTGTATCTCTCTCAGGGAAGTGAAGATCAGCGAAGACACGAGACCCATAAGCGTCGCACAGCTAGCTGTACCAGCAGGCCAAGCTCTGGCTTTGCCACGCCATGGAGTCCTACTTATATACTCCAAACATCACATGTCCTCCCTGTGCTTTGACCCAGCACATGCATCCAATCAGCCCAAGTCTGTGGAAGTGGCAAGAAACTGCAGCACACCACCAGAAATTTTTTGGTGTTTCTCTCTATGGAGTCCCAGCAAATGCAGCACAACTATGCAATGTAAGGCGGACGAATACATAGGTGTTAGCAAAGAATTCTTCAACACGTGTCCTTTCATGTGCTTGCCTTAGCAGAACATCCTTTCTCCTGTGTCTGCTTCAGTGAAACGTTCCTTCACGAGTCTGCCTCAGCCTTTCACACCTGTGTCTGTAAGATTTCAGGTCTCAGTCCAAACTTAAAATTGAAATCCCACTGTCCCAAGACACATCCTGGGAGGAGCACATTCCTGAGTCTGAGGACACTTGCTGGATTAACAGTCAGAGGAGGAAGGAAGAGGCTGATTAACATTTCTCAGACCACAGGGGAGGGAACCCACCTGTAGGTACAGAAGGCCCAGAGCTCTAGACACATTCCAGGAGAAGGGGCCCAGGATGGGAGGTAGTCAGGAAACTGAGCCCTTAATGTAATAAACCTGGGGAAACAGAAGGGGAGACACTCGTCATAACAGTAATGTGCGAATCTTAGTCACCCAGAGACTGGACCTGAGAAGGTCAGCCTTTGTGGTCCTTTGTGGTTGCCCTCGTGAGCTCTGTATAAGAACTGCTCCCAGCTTTTGTTGGGGGCTCTCTTGCATGCAGGCAAGAGAGCCCTGGTGCACTGGTATCATTAAACCTCATGTTGTTGCAGCAAATCCTCTGTCTGTGTGTGATTCTGTGGGAGTGCCTCCCCTGGTTTGGATCTTAGAGTCCAACATTCCAACCTGCCCACTTTCATGTGTTTGCCCCAGCAAAACACCATCCAATCGACTTTCCAAAGAACCCTTAAGTTTCCACTACACACACACACACACACACACACACACACACACACACACACACACACATTCACACACACACACTCCTTTGACAGTGACATTATATCTTCAAAGACCTCATGATCTGATCACTTTCACCAATTGCAGTGGGGACTCTGAGGGACGACACATTGACACCATAGCAAAAGCCATAGCCTTGTCTGAACAGAGTTCCTCTGGTTGACCTGCTGCAGGGAAAGGAGAGAAGGGGAGCCAGCTGGGCAAAAGCAAACACACTTGTGGTAAGTCCTGTGAGAGGTGAGGTTACTGGAGGGATGTTGGAAGTGACTTTTTCCTTCCTAAGGGTCTCACTCAAGCTCCTGATTTAAATTTTGGGTCCAAATTTGACCATCTGCATTAGCCTCAAGAATGCTGGGATAGTACCTGTTTCAATTTCCTAAATATGTTTCTTTTAAAACTAATAAAAATCCACAGGAAAATTGATGACATTCAGCCTTTACAAGTATATATCTCGGTGGAGAACACCAGGCTTGGGGGTAAACACCTTTACCTGATGAATCGTCTCTCTGGCTTAAGAGATATCTTTGTTCTAAAATATGATGGGGCTGGAGAAGCGACTCAGCTGTTAAAAGTGTTTGTTCCTCTTGTGGTGAAGACCCCCAAAGTTGGGAGACCCCCACTCAAGTCTCGGGAAGTCTCGGCCACCCATAAACTCTCGAAAGACACCTGGATGCAATCAGCAGAGGCTTTATTAGGGAAGTTGGCCGACCAAGGTCAAACCACGAGCTCTCTCAAGAGCAGAGTTTGACCACAAGTGTCTGGCTAAGGGGTCTTTTAAAGAGGAAAACCACAAACCAGGGGAGTGAGGAGGGGGTGAGGGGTTGCCAAGGATACATAACATAAGAATAGCGAAACATTCCAGAGGAACCCATCCTGAATAATTTATAGTCATGAAAATCACTCCATACACTCATTCTTCTCAAAAATGTGGTTTTACCATGTCACTGTGCCCTACCCTGTCATTTACCAACTATTTATTAACTATTTCTCACTTGCTCCAGCCACAGAGCCACAGCCCAGTCATTGTGTTTCACCACCTGAATGACTTTCATTCTTTATAGCCAATTCCCGAAACTGGCCTGGCTTGTTTCAGAGAAAATTTTCCATGTCCCTAAAAGAACTTAAAAAGAATCTATATACTTATATTCTATAAAAATGATTTTTATAATTTTTCATTCTTCAGTGGAAGACCCAGGTTTGGTTCCCAGCACCCACATGGCAGTTTACAACCACCAGTAACTCCAGATCCAGAGAACATTGGTTACTTTTCTGTTGCTGTGATAAAACACCATGACCAAGGTAACTTACAGAAAGGGAGGGTTTATTTGGGCTTCTAGTTCCAAAGGGATAAGAGTTCACTACCATCATGGCAGGAAATATGGCAGCAGGGCAGACATGGAGCCTGGAGTAACAAGCTTAGAGCCCACAGCTTAAACTGCCAGCAAGAGGCAGAGAACATGAGCTCACAATGCCAAAAATCTTTTAAGCTTTCAAAACCCATCCCCAGTGACACACCTCCTCCAGTGAGGCCACACCTTCTACCCTCAAATAGTGCCACTAACTGGAAACCAAGCATTCCAATGTCGAAGACAACTGGGGGGGGGGGGGGCATCTGTCATCCCAGCTACCATACAGGTTGGTCTACTGCTCTCATCTGACCTTCATGGGTACCTAGCACATATGTGGTATCTGCAAGCATAATGGCAGCAAAATACCCATACACCAAAATAAAATAAACTATGATTTGCAAGCTGAGAGGAATCACTGCAAGTAGGGCATGTGGGCTCAGAAGGCAAGGGTGACTGCAGGGATCTGGGCCTAAGCCTTTTTCTAGGTGGAAAGAGTGGGTCTGAGGAGGAGATGGAGGCTTTCATTTTTTTTTTTTAATCCTCCTTTTAATAAAGGTTCTTAAAGGCTTTAACCTCCCTTCTAGCTCACCACCCAACAGAGGTAGTGGCAAAAAAGGTTACTAGGATACAGGGGAAGTGGACCTGTTTGGAAAAGGTTCTTTGGAGCAAATCCCATCTGCATTTGTCAGGAAATCAGCAGTGGCAGCTCGACGTACTCTCAAACACTGGACAGCTACACCGGCAGTCCAGTTCAGTAATGTCAGGATAGCATCAGTGGTGGCATGACCTAGCAGGAACAGCCAAATTGGTCTCAGTCAAATCGGCAGGAGTCAGCAGGAAGGACAAGGATCACCAGGAACTCCAGGTAAAGTTCTTTGCTGGGCTTCTCTCAACGAAGCAAAGATCAGATAAGATGCAAGTCCAAGAAGCATTGCAAAGCCAGCTCTACGAGCAAACAATGCAAGCCCCTCCCACCCCATCATATTTATACCCCCTCCAAGCATTGCGTATCCTGCATGGGTCTTGCCTCACCACGTGAGTCTATCTTAGCAAAACTCTAAGTGAGTCTGTATCAGCTGACATCACTCTGCCAATGGGCCCAAGACGGAGGAAGCATCAAGAAGCTGCCAGAGCACCACCAGAAGCCTTTAGGTGGACATCCCTCTATGGAGTCACAGTAAACAGAGCTCGACATCTCATGTAAGGCGGACAATACATGCATGTTATTGAAGAATCCTTCATCCCGTGTCCTTTCACATGCTTGCTTTAGCAAGACATCCGTTTATCTGGGTCTGATCCAGGAAAACACCCCTTCACATGTTTGCCCCAGCAAAACACCATCCAATGCAACTGACTTTTCAAAGAACCCTTGAGTTTCCATTTCAAGGAGACAATGCTTTTGGACAGCTGGGGTTTGAGGTGTTTATTAGACATTCAAGTGGGCACACAAGTCTGCAGTTGGACACACAAGCCTGCTCCACAGACAAGGTCAGGGCAGGTAATAAAAATCTGGCAGTCATTATTGGAGGGATGACATTTAAAGTTTGAGGCCCTGGTGACTCAAGGGCCGTGCCTTAGCAAGTTTCAATATCAAGTGCTATGGTGGCAAAGGAGGCTGAGAGGCATGATGGGAAAAGAAGCCATGCGAACTGGTCCCCTGAGACCCATCTTCTCTTCCCAGGGAAGAGAAGATACCAGCTCTGTCACTGAGAATCAATTATGTTGGGGTGGAACCACAATGTCCTGTCTTTTGATGCTCTTTAAACAAGTCATTTATAATTAAACTAAAAGCCAAAACAAATGTTCCAGGGAGGATGGCTTCTCATGCCTAGGGGTTAGAGCAGTGGTTCTCAACCTTCCTAATGCTGCACCTTTAATACGTCTCCTCATGTTGTGCTGACCCCAACCATAAAATTATTTTATTGCCACTTCAAAACTGTAATTTGACTACTGCTATTAAATTGCAATATAAATATCTGATATGCAGCTCCTGTAAAAGGGTCACTGATATGAAATACAATACGTTGAGGATGTACCTGGCTGGCCCATGCTAAGAAATCACAGCGTGCAACAGATCTGGTATAAAGGGGGGTTACTTGGGGGAAGGGAGGGAGTGAGGGCCTGGATAAGGGTAGAGGCAGACAGATGTGAGCAGAACCATGAGGGGAACAGAGAAGGACAGAAATGGGCAAGGGAGACTGGCTGAGAACATGTGGGAAGAGAAAGAGAGAGAGAGAGAGAGAGAGAGAGAGAGAGAGAGAGAATATGAGAATAAACTGCAGTGGTGAGCAGTCCTTTTATATGCACCGGCACCTGATAGCAGCCAGTAAAGGTGGCCCATGATGATATAAGCCTGTTACTAGGTCCTTGGAATCAGGTAATAATCAACTAGCTAATAGTCCTTCAACCATCAAAGGGGTAGTGACCCACAGATTGAGAATCACTGCATTAGAGGGTGGTGATGTCATTGTGATAGACAGTCGGTGGTTCTGAATGGAAGCCCAGAGGTCAAGGGATCTAGATTTAAGTATGGAGTTGTGGGATCCTGGCTTAGTAACCACAGACCATCAGAATTCTCTTCAGTAAAACAGGAACAGTAAAAGTAGTGTCAGGGGAATAGTCAGAGTTGCCACAAGCAAAAGGCTTGGTGAGGTACCTGCCTCATTTAAGTACCCAAGGAATTGTTGGCTTATATGCACCAACAGATGGTGGGATGACACAATGTGTAGAGCCCAGTATGTTATCTGTCGTGAGCAGGTTGTGATAAGGTTTTAGTATCCCCCGAGGGGAGAGGATCGACAGGTCTTCCCCACTCAGGAATCCTATACAGGATTAACTGTGTGATTGTCAGTTCCACGAGAGGGGAGAGAGAGTACGCCAGAGACAGAGGTTTTGACATTCAATTGCTCTTTAATAATACGTAGCAAACAATATATTATCACCAATGCCAAAGCTATTGTAACAATGAGGTATTGCCACATTTCTATGCATTGCCTCTATCAATATCAGTACAATAAACACAAATAATAAGTTGCTGTTTACCAAGGAAATAAGCATAGCAATAAGTACATCATTATTCATGAGTTATAGGACCTGAGTCCTTATGACTGCAGTTTCCAGCAGCTCAGGTCCGGAGAGTGCTTGACCAGGAAGATGGGGGCATTGGTCTCTCAGCTGCTGCTTTGATGATCCATGCTGCAGAGTGCTCGGTCTCTTGGCTGCAAAGGAGGCCTGAACGGAAGGATCACGATAGCCAGTCATGGCTACCAGTGTGATGAAGTGCTCCTGCCGGGGGCTCCTCTTTTATGCTTGAATTGGGGTTACTGCTGACATACACGTTGGATAACCATACGCTTCTGGTTATCTCTGGGCTATGACTTCATTGCAGGTGAACTTTTGATTATCATAGTACTTTAAAACATGTCCAGACTTGTTTTCTTTCCTATTACAAAAATGGAGTCAGCTCTGTTGAGAGCCTGCTCCTTACAGTGTCCATATTCTAAATTGCACTTAAAAAGAAAACCTGTGGCTGGCCATGGTGATGAATCAAGAGGTCTGGAATGTAAGACCAGCCTGGGCTTTATATGATCCTGTCTCCAAACACTGAAAATGAAAAAGAGAGGCTGGGAATATAGCTTGATTAGAAGAGAACTTGCCAACCATGCAAGGTTGGATTGCCCAGCCCCAGGAGGATCTGAAGTTCAAGATCACTCCTAGCTACATAGAGAATTCTAGTTCTGAGGTCCTTGATGAGTTATTTCTCTATCAGTGAAATAAACCAATTCAAGCCAGATTATAATATATTAAAGGCAGGTTTATTGGAAAACTGCTCTCAGACAGGTGAGTTCACTGGCCCCAAGGATAGAGGCCAGGGAAGTCACCATGGGGAGAGAGAGAGAGGCCGTGAGGGGGGAGAGGAAGAAAGAAAGAAAGAAAGAAAGAAAGAGGAAGAAGAGGAATGAGGAGGAGGAGAGAGCCCAAAATGTCTGGGTTCTTTAGAGAAGAGTCTCTGAGGAAGGGCAACCCAAGCCCTGGGCTGGAAAGTTCAGGGTTTGAGGCAGAGTAGGGACTGAGGGATGCTGGGAGAACCTGGAGGCCAAGTCTGCTTTGATTTGTAAAATATGACCTCAGTCCTTTGTTGGGGGGTTGGGGAAAAGGGTCTGGAAACCAAACCGTCCTGTCTTTAAGAAGAGCAAAACAAAACAAAACCCCTGGTGTACCATGGAACAAAAGAGACACTGCCTGGATCCCAGGGACAGAACTCTGCCTTTGAAGAAGGTCAGTTACCATTTTAACAGCTGCTTAGCTCCTGCAGGAGGCTATCTTTTAGTTCATCCTTTCCTTTGTACAGTTTGTTTCTTAAAGAAGCTTTGGCCCAGCTTTTTATTTGTTTTCTGTACTTAAGCAAACAAGCACTCCGTGTTTTCAAGAGCTCTGCGACCCTGGGATGGTCCAGGGAGAAGCAGGCCAGTGGTCTGAGCACAAAGGTCTCCGAGGCTTGGATGCTCCTTGAAAAACCAGGGAGCTTCCTTACAAACAGCTAGAGCAGGAGCCCTGACAAGTGGTGAGAGGATGGGGGTAGAGAATGGAGGCTAGAGCTGAGGGAGAAGGCTGAAACAGACAAAATAGAATATTACACAGGCCCAGAACCCAGCTCTGTGCCTGAGCAGCCCTGAGAGGATATAAGATTAGAAATTCACTTGCATTCTTCACTAGTGGGGATGCAGAGGGGGTCCCCAATCTGGAAAAGCCACGTGGCACTGTAGAAATTTAAGATTAATAAAAAAAACAAAAAAACCCTCCTATTCCCGTTTTAAACTCAAACATAACTCCCCCCAGGGACACATCCCAGGAGAAGCACATTTCAAAGCCTCAAACATTCCAAGAAGAAAGACCCAAGATAGGAGTTTATGAGCCCTTAATACAGTAAAACCTGGGTAAACAGAAGCTACTTAGGCTGATTTTCTTTGTTGTAAAAGATAGGGTGCAAATTTGAGTTACGTAGCAACTGGGCCTGGGAATGGAAACCAGGCCTGGGAACAGCTGTTTGAAATTTAGCGTTTGTGGTTATTGTTTAAGAGGAAATTGCATAACTGCCCTCATAAATTCTGTAAAAATGGTATATAAGCTGTCCTTAACTTTAATTTGGGGTTCTTCTTGCCTGCATGCAGGAGAACCCCAGTGTACTGGTTGTCATCTCATCGTCTTATCATCAATAAACCTCATGTTATTGCATCGAATCCCGTCTGTGAGTGTTTCTGGGGGAGCGCGTCCCCTGGTTTTGGATCTTTAGGTCCAACAGCACTATGCCAGGAAAGCCTTAACGTTCCAAACACAAACACCGCAATCACATTTACAATCTTTTCAGAAGAGAAGAGTTTGACAGGAAATCTGGACACTCAGAAGGCTGAAACAGGAGGATTGCAAGGTTGGGTCCAGCTGGCAATACAGTGAAAGCCTGTCTCAGAACACCAGAAACCAAGAGGCTGGGGAGATGGCTGTGGAAAGGTTCTGCACAGTCCTGGTCACCTGGGTGGATCAGGAGGTAGTAGAGTCTGAAAGCCCAGTGCATCCCATTTCAAGATGGGAGGCAGAGACTGCAGAATCTCAGGAGCATTGCACACCCATTACCCTGGTGTGCGTAAAACAAGCGAGACCATGCCCCAAATCAAGGTGGATGGTGAGGAAGGTGCCTGCATCTACATGGACACACACACACACACACACACACACACACACACAGAGAGAGAGAGAGAGAGAGAGAGAGAGAGAGAGAGAGAGAGAGTGTCAGTGAGTCAAAACCAAAAACTAAGTTCCAACATTTTAAATAGTGAAACAGGCACCTGCACTCCAGTAGCAGTATCATGTGGACCATTCAATACCTAATTCCTACAATCTCCCCAGCACTGCGGTAGGGATTTGGACAGCATCAAAGACAAAAGCACAAAGGTGATATTTTGGTAAAGTTTATAGTCCTGGATCAAGGTGTGGACATAGGAGTCAGAGGTCAGAGGGGGAGATTAGGATATTCTCAGTGGTCAATGCGAAATACAACTGTCATCTCAAAGGGCATGAGACAGTATGGCTGACGATGACCAGAGAATGCAGCTAGCCTGGTATAACATGTTCCAGTGTGGAAGCTGCTAGGTGGATTTTTATAGTCTCAGGTTTATGATTAGATAGTCATTAATCAAGACCTTACTACATACATTGGCGAGGGCAGCTGGTAGGTGGGTTTCAGCAACGCGAGGAAAACTGTTACAGGTTCCAGATGCTATCTGGTGACAGTCCTTGGATTGCCTTCCCTCCCCTACACTCTCCGGGCTAGTTCTCTGGCGACGACCACCGCTTATCTCTTCCCTGGCCGGCAGAGGGCGCGCGCACACTCCGCTCACCGTCCTCCTCCCCCTCCTCCTCGCGCGCGCTGACCCCTCCTCCTCGCGTGCCGGGCTGCGCGAGAGCAAAGGAGGAGGGGACAGTCACCAGAGGCGCCGAGCGCTGGAGCGGCGAGGGTGTGTCAGGTACGGCCGAGCTGCGCCCTTCCACGCTACTCAGGCAGTGCGCTCCTCCCGGAGGAGCCCCGAAGCTGCCCTCCCGGAGCTTCCGAGGGGTCGGCGGCTGGACGGGACGGAGAGGGGCGCAGGTCGCCAACGGGCCGCCCTGGCTCAGCCGCGGGTTCTCGAGGGCGTTGGTGGTTCGCCCGCCCTGACCTCCGGCCGCCTCAGACCACTCCCCGCCCCAGTGTAAGCACCTCCCGCAATGGTTTCGAGTAACCCCCATTTTACAGGTGAAGAAACCGAGGCTCCCAAGAGGTTAGGAAACTCGCTCACAGTTACCCAAACTAGAGGGGCAGCGCTGGAATCCAAGCCGAGGCCACTGGGGTTCGGGGCTCTGACTGTGATCATTGGTTACACGGCCTCCCCCACGTCCTTTATAGGTCCCAAAGGGAAATACAACACTGAGCCCTGCCCTTCTGCTGAGATGGTGAGACAGGGGCTCCCCATATGTAGGGTGCAGAGCTGGTAAGGGAGGGTTGGCAGGGGGAGGGACATTCCAGGCCAGGGCAGCCCCTAGAAGAGTTGAGCACGTATGATGGGGAAGGGGAGGTCTTCGAGGGATAGGACAGTACCTGCGTGAAGGATGGAAAGCTAATGTGGCCATCGCTTCAGTTTCTTCTCACTTATCACGAGGGAGTTGGGAGTGTTCCAAATGGCCTTCTGTGAGGCACCGTAGGACGCCCCGACTCCCACTCTAATTTTGTTTATTTGGTTTTGGGTTTTTTTCTCCTCCTCCTCCTCCTCCTCCTCCTCCTCCTCCTCCTCCTCCTCCTCCTCCTCCTCCTCCTCCTCCTCCTCCTCCTCCTTCTCCTTCTTTTTAAATACTTTTTAAATATGGAAACATAACCAAAGTTACTCCCTGCCCTGGCTAGTTTTTCTGACAACCTGACACAGGCTACAGTCATTTAGGAAGAGGGAACCACAATTGAGAAAATACCTCCATAGCATTTTCTTAATTAATGATTGATGTGGGACCCATAGTATTTTGTATTTTGTTGGTGCCACCACTCCTATTCCTGAGGTGTATAAGGAAGTATGCCATGGAGGACAAGCCAGTAACCTGAAATTCTCCACAGGTTCCTGCTTCCAGGTTTCTGTCTTTTTTTTTTTTTTTTTTTAAACATTTTTTAAAAACAATTATTTATTATATATAAGTACACTGTAGATGTCTTCAGACACACCAGAAGGGGGCATCAGATCTCATTACAGGTGGTTGAGAGCCACCACGTGGTTGCTGGGATTTGAACTCAGGACCTCTGGAAGAGCAGTCAGTGCTCTTAACCCCTGAGCCATCTCTCCAGCCCCAGGTTTCTGTCTTGATTTTGGACCCTGGTTTCTCTTAGCGATGGAGTGGCACCTGAGAGTTGTTCAGATGAAGTAGACCCTTTCCTCCCCAAGTTGCTTTTGGTCATGGTGTTTTGTCGCAGCCATAGAAACCCTGACTAACACAGCGTCTTAATCACGTCGAGGTGTTTAGTTGAACAGTGTTAAGTGACCCGCACTGTAGCAAACATCTCTGGAACTCTGCAATCCTTTGAATGAGGCAGCTTCTGGTTACCTGATCCCTCTGGCCCCATACTCTGCCCGGTCTGCTCTCTCTATAACTAAGCCCACTTGAGGTTCCTTATCCCAGTAGAATACACAGGTATATATTGCATTATCTCACTTAACAAGAGAATATCTTCAACTTTAATCTTTGTTGTGTGTGAAAAGACTGCCTTCTCTTTTTAGTCTAAATAATAGTCCATTCTAGGTCTAAACTGCATTTTGTTTATCCTTTCATTGTAGTAAGATTTGGGGGGCAATATTGGGGATTTTACTCATAAAGTTCTACCACTGAGGTAGTCTCAACACCTGTAAATTATGCTTTAATAGAGTATCTTGTACTAATTCCTTGATAATTTTACACATGTAAATAATGCGTCACAATTACATCCACGGCCAACTCCTCCCTCCCCCTCCCCCTCCCCCAGGCACCAGAGCATAGCCCACTGAATCCAGTTAGTGCTGCCAGAGCAGAGCCCGTTCTATGGACTTGACCTTGTACAGGAAACCAGAGCTGCAGTGAATTCTTAGGACAGTGGTCAAGTCCTGCCCAAACAATGGCATCTCACAGTTTTTCTGCCTCTTAACAGGCGTTCTTACTCTTCTTCAGTGGTGTTTCCTGAGTTTGTGCATGTGCACGTGTGTGTGTGTGTGTCTTTTCTTTGTGCATGCACACCGAATGACTGACCAGTTATGAGTCTACATGAGCTGCTGGCCGATGCAGAGAGAAACTCTGGCTAAGGTTGAGGGTGGCCCCAATCTATGGAACTAGCGTGTTCACATTTACAAAGTACTCGCTGACGGAGGCATACTACACATATGGAAAAGTATGTTTATTTTAGTATCGCGATAACACAGCTTGCTAACGGCACACACACACACAGTGTACTAGGCAGCCAGCAAGTGTTCGTTCCGGAACAATACTGCCCATCTTCCAGGAGCCCCTTAAAGTCTTGTACTGCCGTGCCAAGGGCAACCGCCTCTCCATTAGTCATAGTTGTTCCTTCTCTTCCCTGCTGGACAAATCGTCTTTCACAGAGCTGCACCCTTAGCATAGCACAGTCTCTGATTTCTGACTGTAGTAGATGAAGCGCATGAGATCACAGGGCAACCTCAGGTGATGGTCCTCAGGCACCTTCCAACTTTTGAGATAGGTTCTCTCATTGGCCTGGCTACTACATCTGGCCATCTCTGCCTCTGCCTTGCCAGAGTTACCATGTCTGTTGTGCTTCTTTAAGGTTTTCATTTTTATTTGTGCGTGCGTGTGTGCATGTGTGTGTGCCTGTTTATCTACATGTCCACCCTGTGCTTTCAGCTGCCTGAAGAAGCCAGAAGCAAGCATCCCATCCCCTGGAACTGGAGTTGCAGATGGTTGTGAGCACCTGGTATGGGTGTTGGGAACCAAACCCACATCTTCTCTAAGATCACCAAGTGTTCTTTGCCTCTGAGTTGTTCTCTGACTCCTTTTTTCTTCTTTCTGGGAACCTGAACTAGAGTCCTCACATCTGCAAGGCAGGAGCTTAACCAACCGAACCATCTCCCTAGCCCTTGTTGTACGGTCTGAAACTTAAATTTGGGCTTGTTTTACGTACTATTCGAAAAGGCAGGGCTTTGTTCTAGCCAGGTTTCTACATGATATATAGGTTTTCTATACGTTACATGTATATGGGCACTAGACTTGCTCCTTATATGACACTTACAGACAATTCTGGGTGCCATTTCCCTGGAACGGCACCGATGAGCCGCCTAGCAGCTTTGTTGGACTGCTGAAGCACGCAGTCTCCCCTCATCTGTGCTGAGTCCCAAGAAGCTGCTCCCCAAGTGAGCGTCTAGAATCTAACGTGAAGCGGCTCACAGTCTGGCTCAGGTTGCTAATGACACAGTGTCTCCAAGCATTTATTATTTTATCAGGCACTGTGGACACAGATAAACAGGGCATGACCTCAGCTCTTGAGCATACAGTCGACTGGAGAAAATGCAGAGTCACGGTGTGTAGTCAGGAAAGCAGAGGGGCACCAGAAGCTTGGGGAGGAGGGCCAAGGGACTTAGCATTTAGCATGCAATTTTTTTTTTATTTTTTATTTTTTGCTATAACACGTCTCATTCTTTCTTAATTAGCTTGTTAAAATTTTTCCTGCTGGAGTTTTGAAGATCAGGAATGTATGGCAGTCATTACTGTAACTCCCACAGGTCTTACCTCACTGCCTTACAGATGGGCAAAGACATCCATCTGTTCCACAGGGAGAACCGCGCATATGTGAGGGACCTTCCAAAAACCTGCGCAGTTAACACCCACCAGCTTCTCCAGCAAGGCAGGGGCCAGTGGTTCTCAAAGATCTCCAAGACCGCTTGCAAAAATTCATTGCGTGTGAGCTGGGCAGTTACAGATTCACTTTCCTAAACATATTAACTGGGTCCCAGACGCTAAGCCAGGAGGCAGGGTGTGGGTGCTTTAGGTCAGGAAGGAAGGTGCTGGGGCTTTGGGTGGGGATGGAGGCTGAGGGAACCCCTGGGGACCACTGAAGCAGAGGTAGAAAGAGGAAGTGAGAGTCTGGGCATGGAACCAGACATCCTCCTGACTGTCATGCTGGGAACTCATGGTCAGAAGCTAATATTGCGTGATGTGCCGGGCAGTTGAGGAAAAGGCGTTCCTTTTCCCTATTTCAGTGTCGTAACTGGAAGTCTCTGCCTGTTGCTTGACCCTTCTTACTTGATTCTTTGTATGTGCACAGACTACTTAAAGCCTTTAAGTTACTCACTACTGAAAGTACAGTTTAGATTTATAGTGGATTAAATCCCTGAAAGAAGGAATTGGGAGTCCATGTGCCTTTCCTTCAGGGAACAGTTGAGTGAGCTTTCTCTGCAGCCTGCTTTCTAGGCCCGACCTTCACCGTGCTGGTGAACTTAGTCTACCATTCACGTACCCATTAATGTGAAGTCACAGTGTCTGCTTACTCAAAAACATAATTTCTCACATCTCTTTAAAACTTGTTTTGTTATTTTACGTGTATGGGTGTTTTGCCTGCATGTGGACCATGCAAGTGCCCTGTGCCCATGAAAGCCAGAGACAGCACTAGGTTTCCAGGGACTGGAGTCCAGATGGTCATGAGCTGCCATGTGGCTGTGGAGAGCAGAACCTGGCGTCTCACTGCACAGCTCTGGTTAACCTGGAACTTTTCTTTCTCTCTTTCATTTGTTTGTTTGTTCGTTTGTTTTGAGACAGGGTTTTTCTGTGTAGCTCTGGCTGTCCTGCAGCTCTTTTTGTAGACCAGATTGGCCTCAAACTCAAAGAGACCCATCTGCGTCTGCCTCCCGGGGGGCTGGAATTAAAGATGTGCACCACCACCACACTGAAACAGGAGCTTTCCTAAGTAGATCAGGCTAGCCTCAGATCCAGAGATTGCCGAGGCTAGCATCAGTGGTGTGCACCAGCACATGCTTTTTAATTTTTTTTACTTAGCATACAAAGTGGTAGGTTTCATTATGTTCGTCATTTTTCTCCCTTTGTTCTCCCTTTGATCATTGTTCTACTTTCTTCTCTGTCATCCCCCTGCCTCCCACCCGCCTGGATGTTCGACATTTAAAATGCATTACCTTCATACCCGTCTGTTTAACTGACTGATGGGGAAATGGTTTTCAGCTTTCAACTTCCACGTATGTTCAGAGTGCCACGCGGGATATGCTGCCAACATTGGTCAGCGTGCAAAGGTATTTTTAGTGTGGTCAAGTGGTCTGTGTAAGGAATGTGTACACAGACATTCACTCCGGATAGCCATGTGTGTAGAGGAAACATTGAGCTGAGCAGGAAGCTGTACTTGGACTTGTGAGGAGAACAGACAGGCTCCCTCACCCAGGATGATCTTTTCTAGCTCCCTGCATTTACCTGTAAACTCCATTTTTCTTAACAGCCACATAATAATCATTGTGTGAACATCTATGCTGTTTCCGGTTTCTAGCTGTTTATTAAGAACAGCAGCAGTGAAGCTTGGGTGAGTGGGTGTCTCATAGATGAGCGAGTGTCTCACGGATGAGTGGGTGTCTCCACAGCCGGATGACGTGCCCTTTGAGTATATGCCCCGAGTAGTTAGCTGGATCTCAAGGTAGACTGGTTCCCGGCTTCCCGAGGAACTGCCAGGCCGATTTCCACAGTGACTGTACCAGTTTGCACTTTTCCCGGCAGCGGATGAGTGTTCCCCTTACTCTGAATCCTCGCCAGCGTGAGCTGTCACATGTGTTAGCGATCTCCGTCATTCTGATGGATGTAAGATAAAATCTCAAACTATGTTTTATTTGCATTTCCCCGATGACTAAGGATGTTGAACATTCTCTCAGCCATTCGTGGTTCACCCTTGAGAACTCTGTGCCTCAAATTTAAATTGGGTTATTTTCTTGATGTACAGTGTTGTTGGTTTGGGGTCTTTTTTTAGTTCTTTATATATTCTAGATGCTAACCCTCTATCAAGTGGATATAATTGGTAAAGATCTTTTCTCATTCTGTAGGCTGCTGCTTTGTCCGAATCACAGTGTCCTTTGACATAAGAAGCTTTTTCAGCTTCATGAGGTCCTCTTGATAAGTTAATAAGTTGTTGGTCTTAGTGACTGTGCTATTGGTGTCCTGTTCAGAAAGTCCTTTCCTGTGCCAGTGAGTTCAGGGCGGTCCCTCCTGTTTTCTTTTCTCAAGTTCAGGGTATCCGGTCTTATGTTAAGGTCCTTGATTGATGTGGGGTTGAGTTTTATGTAGGGCGGTGGCTATGAATCCATTTATGCTCTTCTACATGGGGCCCCCCTTGCCCCCTCTCGTTTGACCAAGCAGCATTTGTTGAAGATGCTGTCTTCTCTAGTGTCAGGAGTCAGTTCACTGAATACGGTATCACAGGATCTGCTTACAAGTAGCGACAGTGCTCCTAAGCACAGCTTTGTTTCAGTAGTGCAGAAGTAATAAGCTTGCTCTGGGCCAAGGACTAGATTTCATTCTGGTTTGTATGGAGAGATCAAGAAAGAATGGGGGAAGAAAAGAAATTAGCAATGGGCCTCCATTCCTAAGTACAGTTTATCAGAAACTTAATACTGAATGTCCTGGTAGGGCAAGCACGGTTCCCAGCCACACCTCAGGACATGACCAAGCTGACCTGTGGGTTCCTTGCTGTAGCTTTCCTTTTGTATTTATTTATTTTAACTTTGGTCTCATTCCGTAGCTCTAGCAGGCCTGAGATTCTACAGAGACCCGCACATCTCAGTCTTAACCTCAGACCTCCTGCCTCTCCTCTGCCCCACGTGCTGGGCTTTCAAGTGTGCAACACCACACCTGACCTGATACTGTCTGTTAAGGCATCAGCAGGAAAGGCACATGGGTTTCTGTGGCCCAGGTGTGGGGGGAGTAGTGAGGGAGAAGACGGAGGTCCGTTTGGAGTGGATTGCGTGGGACTGTTTCTTTTGGCAGCAGCAATGGCTAGTAGTCCTTCTTAGAAGATGAAACACAAGCTGTGACTCTCAGTAAACTTTGTTATGTAAGATATTATAAGACTTGGGGGTGTGGGGCTGAAGGAGATGGCTCAGCAGCTAAGAGCATTGCTGCCCTTCCATGGGATCCAAGTTTAATTCCAGACACCAATATGTCAGCTCACAACCATCTGCAACGCCAGTTCCAGGTGATCCTGTATCCTTTCTGGCCTCCAGCGGTGGGCAGCACACAAACGTGTGGTAAACAGACATAGTGAAGGCATAACATTCATACACATGAAATAAAAAGTAACAACAACAACAACAAACCCCTGAGACTTCCGTGTGTGCATTTTACTTATTTTTTTTTTGGAACTCAGCTGTATGATTCTTAAGGTGGAGCGTTGTAGATGATATCCTGCCGGGATGTCAAAAGGTTGGACAGAAGGTTTAAATAATCTTTTTTTGTTTTTTTGTTTTTTGTTTTTTTGTTTTTTTCGAGACAGGGTTTCTCTGTATAGCCCTGGCTGTCCTGGAACTCACTCTGTAGACCAGGCTGGCCTCGAACTCAGAAATCCCCCTGCCTCTGCCTCCCAAGTGCTGGGATTAAAGGCGCGCACCACCACCACCACCCCCACCCCGCTAGGTTTAAATAATGTATTCCTACACTTTTCCCCACCCTGATATTGCCAGCCTCTCTCACTCACGTATTTGAATGTCTGGTTGCTCTGCTTAAGACATTCTTTGCTGGGCCACCCACACATAAAGGCTACTTCGAGCAGCAATTTTGTGATTCCCCAGAGAGCGGGAGCCTGCCCTTTCTGGGTGGTGCTGTTGATACAGGCGACTGTGAAGCCCACCCCACTGGAGCTCCGGGGGGTGGGGGCGGGGGGGGGGAATGTTTTGTAAGAGTTGAATTTCCTCTGGGTCTTGCGAAGCACACAGATATTGAGGAAATGTTTGACAGTCAGGCTGTACCAGACTCTGCCTGGTTTTCTTACCTGTGTGATCCACCCGGAAACCTCTCTGTTTTCTCTTCTAGAAACTTGATTTGCTTTGGATCGTCTGAATTCCTGCAGTTGGGACAGCTCACACAGATCAAATTGACATTGATATGAAGGTAAAACAGTGGGGAATGTGTGTGTGTGTGTGTGTGTCTGTGTGTCTGTGTGTCTGTGTGGTCAGAGGATAACATTGGTGGTAGTCCTTCCTTACCTGCTACCTTCTTTTGAGACAGAATTTCTCGTTTTACATCTGTATATGAGTTGCTAGGTGGCCTGAGAGCTTCTCCTCCTCTCTGCCTCCTGTTTCCTGGAATTACACTGGGATATAGGCACATGGCCCAACCGGTGGCCTGAGAGCTTCTCCTCCTCTCTGCCTCCTGTTTCCTGGAATTACACTGGGATATAGGCACATGGCCCAACCACCTGGCTTTACATGGTCTTGGGATTTAAACTTAGGCCTTCACACTTGCGCAAGAGTGCTTTATCCACTGAGCCATTTCCCCAGCCCAATGTGGAAGCTTCCTTTTTTTTTTTTTTAGACAGGGTTTCTCTGTGTAGCCCTGGCTGTCCTGGAACTCACTCTGTAGACCAGGCTGGCCTCGAACTCAGAAATCCACCTGCCTCTGCCTCCCAAGTGCTGGGACTAAAGGCGTGCACCACCACTGCCCGGCCTTCCTTTTTTCTTATTTTTTTGTTTGTTTGTTTTGTCTTTGAAACAGCGTCTCACTCTATCTGTGGACCAAGCTGGTCCAGAACTCAGAGATTCTTCTACCTCTGCTTCCTGAGTGCTGGGATTAAAGGCATGTGCCACCACTGCCTGGCTTTCTCGTCTCGTCTCGTCTCTTCTCGTCTCGTCTCTTCTCTTCTCTTCTCTTCTCTTCTCTTCTCTTCTCTTCTCTTCTCTTCTCTTCTCCTTTCTCCTTCCTTCCCCTCCCTCCCTCCCTCCCTCCCTCCCTTCCTTCCTTCCTTCCTTCCTTCCTTTTTATAAAAACATGGTCTAACCATATAGCTCTGACTGGCCTGGAACTCACTATGTAGACTGGGCTAATCTTGAACTCAGAGAGAGCTGCCCATGTCAGCCTCCCAAGTGCCATCATAACCAGCCAATACTGGAGTCTTTGGAGTGTTTCTAACATGTGACCATCCACATGTGACAGGGTACTTCCCAGTAATAGTCTAGAGATAGAGATAGACAGAGAGAGAGAGAGAGAGAGAGAGAGAGAGAGAGAGCGACCTAAGGTGCTAAGGTGGTCTTATTCAGTAGTTAGGAATCTTCTACGTGTTAGGTGTTGTTGAAAGCACCAGGTGTCCGTGAGTAAATACACCTTCACAGAGTCACAGCTTGTAGAGTAATATGTAACTCTAGGCACTCAGTGAAAAGCAGAACATTTGTTGACTATGTACCTTGATACAGACCCTATACTGAACACTTCACATAGATGAACTCACCTAAATCTGTATTTATTTTCAAATAATATCTATTCATTTTTATAAATTTTATGTGTGAGAATTTTGCCTGCATTTTATTGTCCATGTACCATGAGCGTGCTTGGTACCTATGGAGGTCAGAAGATGGCACTGGATCCCCGGGAAATGGAGTTAACGGATGATGATGAACCACCATGTGGGTCCTGGGAATGAAACCAGGATCCTCTGCAAGAGCAGCAAGCTCTTAACCACTGAGCCATCTCTCCAACCTGTGGATCAGGAGGAAAATGAGGCCTAGGGAGGAGAAGGGCTTGTAGCTGGTAGGTAACGGTGCCAGGCTTCTGTCAGAAGCCAGAGTTCTTAACCACAATGCCGTCCTGCCTCACTGCATGGAAGGGCTGCATGTGTGGAGAGCCTGGACTCAGAAGACTTGAGGAGATGGGCCAGAACCTGGAAAAGGGTGAAAGGGACACATTGATGATATTTTAACCTGATGTTTTGAGGACAGGATGACCAAAAATTAGTGGTAAACGTGCTGAAGACAGTTTAGGGCAGTGGTTCTCAACCTTCCTAGTGCTGTGATCTTTTACCACAGTTCCTCATGTTGAGGAGGTGACCACACAACCATAAAATTATTTTGTTGCTACTTCCTAACTGTAATTTTGTTATTGTTATGAATCATAATATGAACATCTAATACATGACTCCCAAAGGGGGTCGCGACCCACAGGTTGAGAACCATTGGGTTAGGGTCTACCCACTGCGCGGGCTGCTGCTTGGGACTGCTGAGCTTTGCCTGGGAAGCAGAGGAGATTCACTCTGTCTTTGTGTCCACCATCTCTCCTGTAGCCCTGGAACATAACCTTGAGCCAGAAGAGCCTGACGGAGAACAGGTTGATCTTAAGATTGATCAATCCGGCCTTTCCAGAGAACTTGTATGTGAGGGCACCTTATTAAGGCTTACAAGTCACGTGATGGTGTGGAAAGAAAATTAGGGTTACTAGGGTGGAGTTCCAGCTGTGATACAGCATCATATAGCTGTGTGGCCTTAGACGAGGTCCAGAGCACCCCTGGGGTGTGGTCTTCTTACTTGTGGGGCGTGGTCTCCTTTCCCCTGGGGCGTGGTCTTTTTACCCAGGGGCGTGGTCTCCACATGAACCAGGTAAAGCAAATGAAGAAGCATTAGGTCCTTTCAGGCTCTCTAGATCTGACAAATAGAGAATCAAACAGCATGCCTCTAAACTTAGGTATAATGAATATGATAATTCCAAATGAAAATACCAAGCATTATATAAATTCCACGATATTCAAGATAATCACCTGAATTATTTAGGATATGCCACCCCTCTCTTGGCTGCCAAGATGCATGACTGAGTAACGACTTCATTTTATGTGGGCAAATCAGTAGCTCAAGATAACAAGGAAGGACTTGTTTTACAGCTTGCACAGTAAACACGCCGAGGCCCAAGTGCTGACGGTTGTGTTTGAAAAGGATCTGGGTGGAAAGATTTGCATACATTCAAATTCTATATCTGGAACCATTTTCTGAAGGGGTTGTCCCTTAAGTTTAAATCCCTTATTTATGAATAAATTCTTTATTTCCTCTAGTCTCCTCTCTGTTGCTGTGATAAAAATACCCCAACAAAAATCATCTGGGGGGCCGGGAAGGGTTTATTTGACCACCTACCATGGATGCTAGACCCAAACTCAGGTCACCTGGGAGAGTAGCAAGCATTCTTAACCATCTCTTTAACTCTCTCAGGTCATTAAAAACATTTTAAAAGCCGGGCAGTGGTGGCACATGCCTTTAATCCCAGCACTTGGGAGGCAGAGGCAGGTGGATTTCTGAGTTCGAGGCCAGCCTGGTCTACAGAGTGAGTTCCAGGACAGCCAGGGCTACACAGAGAAACCCTGTCTCGAAAAAAACCCAAAAAACAAAAAACATTTAAAAAGATGTATTTTATCTTCTGTATATGGGTGTCTTGCCTGCTTGCCTGTGTGTGTACTGTGTCAGAGCGGTCAGATCCCCTGGAGCTGGAGATACAAACTGTTACCATCTGCCATGTGGGTGCTGAGAACCAAACCAGGATCCTCTGCAAGAGCAACAAATACTCTCAACTGCTGAGCCATCTCTCCAGCTTCTCAAATTGTTTTTTAAAAGGTGATTTTTTGAAAGTTTTAAATTATTTATTTCATTGAAATCTTTCATATATTCCTGACTTTTACAAGAGTTCTTAAATGTTGCCTTTAAAATTATTGCATCTTCTTAACATTGTCAATATTAAAATTGATAGCCAGGTTAGCTGGGCAGTGGTGGCTCAGGCGTTTAATCTCAGCACTCGGGAGGCAGAGGCAGAGGCAGAGAGGCAGAGAGGCAGAGAGGCAGAGAGGCAGAGAGGCAGAGAGGCAGAGAGGCAGAGAGGCGAGGGGCAGAGAGAGGGGCAGAGAGAGAGGCAGAGGCAGATAGATCTCTGTGAGTTTGAGGCTGGTTGACAGATGGTTTCAGGATGGCCAGAACTACATAAAGAGGCCCTATTTCTTTTCTTTTCTTTCTTTCTTTCTTTTTTTTTTTTTTTTTTTTGGTTTTTCGAGACAGGGTTTCTCTGTGTAGCCCTGACTGTCCTGGAACTCACTCTGTAGACCAGGCTGGCCTCGAACTCAGAAATCCACCTGCCTCTGCCTCCCAAGTGCTGGGATAAGAGGCCCTATTTCAACCATCGTCCAAAAAAAAAAAAAAAAAAAAAAATTAGGCAGGTAAACAGAAGTTTATCTTTCTTTTCCTTCTTTTTGATCCTTCAGTGATGCTTCCAAATTTTAGTCCTAATAGGATAATCTCTGGCATGACTGTCCAGTAAGTCAAGACCAACCTCCCCAAGAGAGGGGGAGGGAGGGATAGAGAGCTATATCTATATCTGTAACTATATCTATATCTGTAGCTATATCTATATCTGTAACTATATCTATATCTGTAACTATATCTATATCTGTAGCTATATCTATATCTGTAACTATATCTATATCTGTAGCTATATCTATATCTGTAACTATATCTATATCTGTAACTATATCTATATCTGTAACTATATCTATATCTGTAACTATATCTATATCTGTAACTATATCTATATCTGTAGCTATATCTATATCTGTAGCTATATCTATATCTGTAGCTATATCTATATCTGTTACTATATCTATATCTGTAGCTATATCTATATCTGTAACTATATCTATATCTGTAACTATATCTATATCTGTAACTATATCTATATCTGTAACTATATCTATATCTGTAGCTATATCTATATCTGTAACTATATCTATATCTGTAGCTATATCTATATCTGTAACTATATCTATATCTGTAACTATATCTATATCTGTAGCTATATCTATATCTGTAGCTATATCTATATCTGTAACTATATCTATATCTGTAGCTATATCTATATCTGTAACTATATCTATATCTGTAGCTATATCTATATCTGTAACTATATCTATATCTGTAACTATATCTATATCTGTAGCTATATCTATATCTGTAGCTATATCTATATCTGTTACTATATCTATATCTGTAGCTATATCTATATCTGTAACTATATCTATATCTGTAGCTATATCTATATCTGTAACTATATCTATATCTGTAGCTATATCTATATCTGTAGCTATATCTATATCTGTAGCTATATCTATATCTGTTGCTATATCTATATCTGTAGCTATATCTATATCTGTAGCTATATCTATATCTGTAGCTATATCTATATCTGTAGCTATATCTATATCTGTAACTATATCTATATCTGTAACTATATCTATATCTGTAGCTATATCTATATCTGTAGCTATATCTATATCTGTAACTATATCTATATCTGTAGCTATATCTGTAACTATATCTATATCTGTAACTACGTCCATATCTGTAACTATGTCTGTATCTATAGAATATCGATATATAGATATATTTATAGATATATAGAGTACTAACAGTGATCAATGCTCTTGAACCTGTCTCTAGCATCACAAACCATTTCACAAACCAGCTCTCTGGAGGAGAGCTTATCCTTTCTGGATATATGTTCTTGATCTGCAACCTTGGAGTCCTAGCTAAGAATTGTAATCGTGTGAGAATAGGCTTATCAAGTGAGCCAAATGGGAAGCTGCTGGCAGGCCTATACTCCCAGTACAACCCAGGTTTAATTTAACCTCCAATGAGACCTCCCTTGAAACACAAGAGCTCTGCCCGGGCCTCTGCAGTCTTATTGTGGAACTTGCTTCTGACAGAGTCAGCACCTCATCTGATGAGTTCTTTATTAGGATGAAAACTGCCTTAAGTCTTAAAAATGTGTACCAAGGCATTTTTCCAGTTCATTGGACAGAAGATACTGAAGATTCATGCGTGTTTACTGTTTTCAGCGTCAGGAATTCATCCTCGTGCCCATTGCCTAGGCTTTGGTGTTTATCCTTGCGTTGCCACACGTTTCTGTTTTATTATTTTAGCATGTCTCATCCCTTGCAGACCTTAAGATGCACATATAATTATCCACGTCTTCACTTTGTACACTGGGTCATACTTACCCGTGTGAGCTTCCCCACTCTGAGGACTTCTACAGAAGAACTTCTCAGTTAATGGGGCCTCATTAGACTCGAGGGTAATAACATGCAGTGTGTCTTGTGGGATGAATAAAATTCTATTCATCATTCTCACCTTATTAGGAGTCTTCTGAGAACAGCGACTATGTGGGAAAAATTGTTTGCTCTTGAACTGCGTCAGCTTTTTAAAGGTTGACAGGATTCCAGAAATCCTTCATTTCTTTGACTTCTCGCTGCCTCGATGCTTTTCAGCCTCGATGCTTTTCAGTGTCGGTCACAGAGTCAGAACACCCAGGTGACAAACCTCCAAGCCAGACAACAGAGCAAAGTGCTGTTAAAAACTTTCTCACCCTTGAAGTAATGGCACAAGTTCCGACAAGCAGCAGCCTTGCAGCTGCGTGCTGGCTGGGCTCCTCCTTGTCTCCTTCCATCTTAAACTCAGAATTCTCTCTCATCCTCTGAGAGGCCCAAGCATCTTGGTCTTTACCTTGTCCTCTGGAAAGTCTTTTTTTTTTTTTTCTTTTAAAACTTTTATTACTTTATTATTTTTATTTTTTTATTGGATATTCTATTTACATTTCAGATGGGATCCCCTTTCCCCATTTCCCCCCATCTACCCAGGAACCCCCATCCCATCCCCCCTCCTCCTGCTTCTATAAGGATGTGCCCCCACCCACCTTCCCACCCACAAATTCCCCCACAATTATGGCATCCAGCTTTCACTGGACCAAAGACCTTCTCTCCCACCTATGCCTGACAATGCCATCCTCCCCTACATATACAGCTGGAGCCATGGGTCCCTCCCTATGTGTTCCCAGGCTGGTGGTTTACACCCTGAGAGCTCTGGTTAGTTGGTATTGTTGCTCTCCCCATGTGGCCACAAACCCCTTCAATGATCAGCTCAATGGTTAGCTGCCAGCATCCGCCTCTGAATATGTCAGACTCTGGCAGACTCTGGAAAGTCTTAATAAATGTATCGATGTCCGCCAGGCTTGTGTTTTGCTGTTTGTCTTCACAACCACAAAGCAGACCGTTTGGTCCTTCCGTGCTCCCAAGCCTCGATATCCACCTGCCTCTGCCTCTCATTACTGGGATTAAAAGCATGTGACATCATGGCCAGCTGATTTTTTTTTTTAATCTTTGAAATTCTAGATAAACTGAATTTTTGGTGATGGTTTTTAAATGTTTGTCTTCAGTGCTGTCTTAGCTTACTCCTGTTGCAGTGATTAAAACAACAACAACAACGAAAGCCAATAAAAGCAACTTGCAGGAGAAAGGATCTTGTGGCTAGATTCTAGTTACAGTCTGTCACTGTGGGGAAGCCTGAGCTTGAAACGGAGCCACATTGCATCCATAGCCAAGAAGCAGAGAATGTTGAACACACACTTGCTGGTGCTACTCTGCTTGCCCTCTCTGTTTTATGAAAGTCTGTGATTCCCTGCTTAGGTCATGGTCCTGCCCACATCAACTAATTTAATCAGGTAATCAATCAGAGGCATACTCGGAGGCTGCCTCCTAGATGCCAGGTTGACAGGGCATATGGTCAGGGAAGTCACTGGGACTCTGTCTGCTCATGGAAATCCAGGACCAGTCTTAGAGATTACCCAGTGACAGGTGATGCCTGCAGGCTCTCAACTCAAGAGTCCCAGCTAGAGTAGAGGAATGTGATGGGAGAGGGGGAAGGGGGGCACTTTGGGGGCTGGGGTGATGGAATGAGGGGTTTTTCCAAAAGTGTGATAATGAACAGCCATTATGAGCTTGATAGGAAAGCGTGGGGAATTCCTGCCCCAGCAGGCAATTCCAACAGTTGATTCAGTCAGCAGGAGAGCTGCAAATGTAGCCAACGCCATGTTCTCCTCCCCCAGACTCACATCTCACCGCCTCTGCTTCACTTCTTGTACCACATGTTTCTTCTCTCTCATATACACATCACAACGCACATGTCACAGGCACCATACACATTACCACACACATATCACACACACATGCACACACATCATGCACTCACGAACACATCATGCATATATGCAGTATATACACCACACACACACACACACACACACACACACACACACACACACACACACGTGTCTTCCTGAACAATTTGAGGTATATTTTCAACGATCACCTCTCTCTTCTAAATATCCTTGCAAGTCTCCCAAGAACAACGATGTTCTGCACAATCCCAAAGACTTTAATGTTGCTTTAATCACATCATTGGATGTAGCCCATATTAAAATTCACTCAGCTGTCCTCTACTCTCTCCATGGTTGCTTTTTGTTGTTGTTCTTTTGTTTGTTTGCTTGTTTTATTTTTGATCCATGATCTAGCTGAGCACCACAAGTTGCAGTTTACAGCCAGGTCACTGTAGCTTGTAGGATTATGCTCTAAGAGTCTCTGGAAGAAGGTCACCACTTCAAAGGTCACCACCCTGCTACATTTGGATTGCTCTCCTGTGTCACAGTCCCCTTCCTCCTTGGGAACTCAGCTTTGCAGAAACACTCAGATTTTCCACAAGTAACTTTTTTCCTCCAGGAGCCCCTTTCTGTTTTCCAGCTCCTCCATGACTTGGAGACAACCTATGGACTGTGACGGCCTTGTGTTACCAAGCTAGAGCTACTGTGTGCAGCTATCAAGGGGTGACCCAGGTATCGCAAGGGATATGTTATCAGTTACAGCACCCTGTGCACAGTGTCTCTCGTGGGTGTAGTTTGACCAAGAGTCACTCCCAGGGCACTGGTCCATTGCTTGGTTCTGTGGAGGGTTTCATGGATAGCAGCCGTGGGGACTAAACAATCATTTCGTATAGGGAAGTAGCATTAAGATGTGAACCTCAGAGCTGAGCACTTAGCTCTGGTAGAACATTTGTCTTAACAAGTGCACTGTACTAGGTTGGGTCCCTGGATCGGGGAAGGCACGGAGGAGACCTAAAGGATGGTGTTAAAACACAACAAAAACAAAGATAGACACCTCTTCCTTGAGTAGGAGTGATCTGGAGTTGGGTGCCTTCAGTAACTTTGAAGTTGAGATGCCTTGCTTCCTCTCTCTCTACACAAAGATGCGAATGAATTCTCTGCATGCATCTATCTGAGAGAATGGTTTGGCATTTAAGAGGACACGGAAGCCTTGCTGAGTGTAAGCTCAAGGAAGCAGGCAGCCACACAGAAGCCTGTTGTGCCTGGGGAATTCATATGGCTAGTTTGTGCACTCCGTTTCAGGACCTTCTATGTAGAGTCCCACGAAATTGTTAAGTCTGCTACATGGGATCAAAATAGCCCCGCCTTTTTTCTGAATCTTGAACTGTATACAGTGCTGAAAATTACTGTGGGTCGAGAGACTACTGTAGTCATCCATCTCCCTAAAGCCAGGCGTGTGTCCTTTCTAGTTTGTCTTTAATGACAAGTAACAATGTTGTAACCAAACTGTCAATATAATGAAGTAAAAAAAGAAGAACTAGAGGCTGGACCAAGAGACCAGGTGGAGGGAGCCAGGGAGCCGAGGAGCTGGGGCAGAAGCTTGTTGTGACTTAGCTTTGGGAGGGAGAGAGACAAGTTGAGGCAGCATAACTCTGTCCCTGTGTCCAGAAAGACAATGGGCATGTGAACCAGAGAGTTAATGGTAGTGTTTAGTGGTTTTTGTTGCCACCTGTCTGAGTTATCTCTGGCAAGTGCAGTTAGCGTAGGTTACCACCCTCTCATGCCTGAGGACTTACTTCAGCACACACTCACCAGTGCTGCCAGTATGCATTTTTACTGCCCATTTTAATTTAGACTATAACTAAGATTTTAAAAAGATCCCTTTATTCTAGATTTGCTATTTCCTTTCCAATCAATTAGCTGTCCATTTTATAGTTTGTAGCCTGTTCATTTATTTTTGAGTTATGTTTGTCCTAAACGTTTTTCCCATTCTTTTACCTTACCAATGTTATGAGGATTTTGCAGTATAATCTTTTGCACTTGTGTGTGTGTGTGTGTGTGCGCGCGCGCGCGAGCGCACACACGCGTGCGTGCGTGCCTATAAGTGTGTGCCCATGTGCATGTGGAGGTCTGAGCTTGAGTCTGGGCATCATCCCCTATGGATTTCCACCTTACTTTTTGAGACAAGGTCTTTCAGGGAACCTGGAGTTCATCTGTTTAACAAGACTAGCCAGTCAGCCAAAGAGATCCTCTGGTACCCACAGCATCCCCAGGGAATCTGGCTTTGGACCTAAGGATCCAAACTTTGGTCCTCATTAGATGGCAAGTGCTTTATCAACTGAGCCATTTCCCCCAGCTCCTGGAAGCAGTTTTTAATACAGTCTTAAGGGTAGGCATATATGTGTGGGGGGGGCACTGTAAGAAAAGGACAGTACTATATACTTTCTCAAAGTTTATTGAAGTGATGTGTGTGTGTGTGTGATGAATGAATGATTGGTATGTTTTAAAGTTATGTTGTTGAAAAGGTTTAAAAGATTAAGTAGGGGACTGGGGAGATGGCTCAGAGGGTAAAAGACCCAAGGAAGTTTTGTTGTTGATGTTTGGGGTTTTTTTTGTTTTTTGTTTTTTTGGTTTTTTTTTTTTGACAAGAGGTCTCCCTGTGTGACCTTGCCTGGCCTGGAACTTGCTATGATGTAGACTAGGCTGCTCTAGAACACCCAGAGCTCTGTTTTCTCTGCCTCCAACATGCTTGGATTAAAGGCTTGAGACCTGAGTTCTAGCCCCAGATGTTCACGTAGTCGAAGGGGAGAGCTCATTTCTGCAGCTTGTCCTCTGGCCTACACACACACTGAGGCATGCTGCCCTACTCAGTGTAATTAAACAAAAAGGGACATCCCTTGGGCTGTGGCAGTTGTGCTGCTGGTTGTGTCTCGAGGATGAGGATGTGGAGGCACACTAGAGAAGAGTCCTGAAATGGAATCCAGCTGTGCAGCAGATGAAAAGGAACCTGGTGCAAAGCTGTGTGCGATTATTTTAACTGCGCTTGAGAAGAGAGCCGACAAGCAGATCGGAGCACGCCACAGCTGCACTGCAAGTGTCTGCCCTGACAGGTCGTCTTGCCTTTAGGTCCATTTTGCTCAGCTCTTCTCCTTTTCTTGGAGAGAATTGTACGTCTTTAGTTTGCAGGTGGGAGGACTTCTGAGGCTGTTCTTGGCCAGAAGGGCTTCAGCTTCTCTGTGTAGGGGCTTCCAGGGAAACTGCAGCTCAGCTCTGCAGGGTCTTTAGAGACCTCTGCTCAGCTGAAGCCGGAGTTTCTACCCCAACACAGTTACTCTTTTTATATTTACTTCTAAATTTAGGAAGTTACTACTCCTAGAACTTTACCTCAAAAAGGCTCTCAGTCACATGGGTTGTCATTGGAAACCCAGAAAAACTTCCTTAGTTTCATAGCAAGACCTAATTCTTAACAAAGACTTTTAACCAGATTATCAAGTTATTACCATATTGTTTAAGAATGCAGTTTCTCACCAGATGTGGTTGTAGTTGTACACACCTGGAATCCCTGAATTTAGGAGGCTGAAGCCTGTGACTACTAGTCACAAGTGTGAAGCTAGCCTGGGGTTCACAGCAAACCCTGTCTCAGAAACAAAACAACATTACACATTTTTCTGTTCATATTGGCTTTATATACAGATAATTCTATATTTGTCTATTTCTGAGCTAGTCAGTTTCTTCTGTTGATCTCTATGGTGATTTTTATAAATAAAAGCATGGAGCATATTTTATTATTACCTTTGGGCTTAGATTTTATAGGTGGACAGTAGGGTAAAGAAATGGGTAAAGTATTAGAAATTGATCATAGGTGCAATGTCAGGGGAGGGGAGAAGAAATTTGTAATTATAGCTTTTTCTTACTGCCTGGTTCTAGGATGTTTTTGTAACATTACCTTAATCTATTTCTTTGAATGCTGCTTTGGATTTTATTTCAAATTAAGAAAAAATAATCAGTATGTGATATATACATGTGTGAAATTGTCAAAGAATAAGTAAAAAATGTTTTCCATGATTGATGAAAAATCTGGAAACAGAAATGATAAGCAAGTGGCAAACTCATAAAAGTTTGTTTTATAAGGCAAATTTTAAGGGAAAACCCTAGTTATTTTGACTAGTTGAATAGCATGATTTATAGAGAGGTGACAGACATATAAATAGGTGTACTCACCATGAATTTGTTTTCCTTTTGTTTCGGTAGACAGTCTCTCCTGGGTGAGGCCGCAGCTTTTCTTAATCATAGAGGATCTCGTGACGTCCCTCTGTGCTGCGCGCTCTGAGTATCGGCAGGTGCCTGAGCTTAATGGTTACTTGGGTGGTGTCCTTGGCATGGATGCCTTGGCAGGATCATCATCTTCCTTTAGAGTCAGTCATCAGAGGCAGGAGTCAGCCAAGCATAATGGAATTAGGAGCTCCAGTGGCAGAGCCAATTCTGACTCCCATTAATTACCTGCCGTGACCTTGGAGTCTTCCTTAGTGGGAGTGGCTGGCCTACTGACTCCAAAAGTCTCTCCCAGGCTGACATCCCACGATCCGTCCAGTAACTGTTGCCACTGGGAATCCTTATTTCTATGTTGTATTTAGAATGGTAGGAGTGGAAAGGAGAAAAGGGGCACCGGAGATTGATTACAGTTTCCGAGGTGTCATTGGTGGAATGTTCGTGTGTGTTGCTCTGGTCCAACAGTTCTCGACCAAGAGTGTGGGTAAGGACGTCTAGTGAGCATTTAAGACAAATGTGTAAATGTGTAAGTATAGATAAATGCACATGAGCTTGGGCTCCATGCCTTGCAGTTGTGGTTTAGGAGGTCAGGATGAGCCCAGGGAGCCATGCTTACACTGATGTGAGTGTGGACAGGTCTGTCTTACCGCACCAGCTATGGAGGACTGATAACTACAGTCTGATCTGGTATCTTCTATAACAGATACAAACTCCATGGCTCTTTGGGATTCTAAAATTAAATGGTGTAGATTTTACTTTTTCCTTGAGAATTTATTTATCTTTTTAAAAAGATTTATTTATTTATTTATTTTATGTATGTGAGTACACTGCCACTCTCTTCAGACACACCAAAAGAGGGCACTGGATCCCATCATAGATGGTTGTGAGCCACCACGTGGTTGCTGGGAATTGAACTGAGAACCTCTGGAAGAGCAGCCAGTGCTTTTAACCTCTGAGCCATCTCTCCAGCCCTGAGAATTCATTTCTTACTCTTTTATCTCTTCAGACCTCATCTATATTTAATTCCTTTGAAGTGGGTAGTTTATATGCAGTGACATTTATTCTCCTCATTCTGAAATCTAGACATTTCAATTCAGTGTCCAAGCAGATCCCATGGTTCATAGATGGCACAGTCTTGCTGTATTCTTATATAGAGAAAGGCACACAAGGAGCACTTAGTTAGGGGTTTATTCCTGTACAGATCCAATTAATGAGAGGTCTTACCCGCCTCATAGACACCTGTCTCCCAACACTTCACTTCAACAGTAATAATTTGTTTGTTTGTTTGTTTTTTGGTTTTTTTTTTTTTTTTTTTTTTAGACAGGGTTTCTCTGTGTAGCCCTGGCTGTCTTGGAACTCACTCTGTAGACCAGGCTGGCCTCGAACTCAGAAATCTGCCTGCCTCTGCCTCCCAAGTGCTGGGATTAAAGGCATGTACCGCCACTGCCCGGCGACAGTTAATACTTTAACACAATTTTTTTCCCATAAACATTTAAACCACATCACTAGTATCTGTAGGTCAAGGGAATTTCTATGTCATTTTGCATTTTTGTCTGTCTTGTCTGTCTGTGCACCAATCCATCCATCCATTCATCCACCCCCATCCATATTTGCTTTTTACAGTGGCAAGAACTGAGTGAGCTCAGACTCGTGTGTGCTAGGTGAGTGCTCTCCCATTGAGCTGTCTCCCTAGCCCCTTTCTCTGTATTTTGAGTATTAGTACTTTTTAATATCTGGTGTAAGAACCCATTCAGGGTTTCTGGCTGTCAGTCCAATCTCTTTGAGCCTGTGTGAGCCCAGGCTGGTTGATTCTGTGGGTTCTTGTGTCCGTGTCCCCTCTGACTCCTACAGTCACTGCCCCCTTCTGCAGGATTCCCCAAGCTCTGCTGAATGTTTGGCTGTGGTAATAGAGTTTATTTTTAATTAATTGGCTTTGAAATTGCTTTTATAAAAATTACTCCATATTCATAGCCTAATACACACTTCAAAGAGCATAAAACAAAAGGTGGAAGTCTGGCTTCCTGTTTGGGGAAATTACCTGGTTCGGTGTAAACTCAGCCTAAGTGGAGCCGTGGTGAGCCTATGATGAATTAGATGGTCTCTTCCCTTATGGTCAGTTGCTTTTCACCGTGGATGGCAAAAATACCAACAGCGGACTTTTATCAGTAAGTCGAACAGAACTAACTAGTAATACACACACACACATACACACACACACACACACACACATACACATACACACACACACACACACACACACACACACACACACACTATAGAGAGAAGGCAGAACCTCCCGTCACACTAGATAAAATGACTAGCCCCAGTGGACCATACCCTAGATATGAAAAAAAGAGCTATAAAATTCATAGGCAAAAGCAGTAAAGAATTCTGAATTCTTGACCTTTGTGATGGGTACCCAGTCATTTTTAGATATGGCACAACAAGAACAAGAAAAAAAAAAAAAGGCAGGTGAATTTGATTTTATTCGAATTTTAAAAAGAACTTTGAAAGACATCATCAGATAGCAATGAAAAGATCTAGAAAATGTGAGAGACATTTGTAAATTCTCTGATAAAGAGCTTATTCCCAGACTACATGAAGATCACCAACAATGTAAGAGTGATAAGACACTCAGACCTTTCTCCGAAGAATAAGACAAATCCTGAAAGCATGAAAATGTGTTCATGTCATTAGCCACTGAGGGATGTGGATCAAAACACCACTGAGCTGGTGCTATGTCTCCTGCTTATAATCCCAGCGCCTAGGAGAAGGCAAGAAGATCAGGAGCTCAGGGCTATCCTTAGCTACATAGTAAGTTTGAGGCTAGACCTGTATGTTAGACCCTGTCTCAAAACACAAACAGAACCCACCCCGTGAGATGGTAGGATGGCTACGGTAAGCAGTACAGATGTGAGCTACCGAGGATGCGGGTGAATTGCTTCATGATCCCTTGTGGAAATAAGTGGAGTAGTTGCTTTGAAAAACAATTTTTGTCAGTTCTTTGAGAAGTTTACTATGTGACCCAATAATTCCACTCGTAGGCATTTTCACCAAAAGAGTTTAAAACCGTGTTCAAACAAGCTCCTGTAAGTGATGTTTACATAGCACTTCATTTATAATAGCTCCAGAGCAGCCGCAGCCCCATCGTCCACGGGCTAAGTGATGTACAGACAGGTAGAATGTGGTATATCCATCTACACACGGGAATATTACTCGGCCATGAAAATGAGTGAGGCACTGGTGGCTGTTACTGCTGCAGTTCTGAGCAGATGCAAGCACTGTCTGTGAAATGACTGAAGAGGAAGGCTCGGGTTTTAGATAAGTAAAATCACCCGAGGCAAGAACAGAAGGGAGGGCAGAGCCTGTGGTGCAGACTCTGAAGAAGAGAGGGTTTTACATGCCAGAGGTCCCTTGGGATTGATGATGCCGGGCCACAGTGTTGTTATGCAGCAGTGACATGCCACCAAACTGAATCTGTGCTCACTTCTAAAAAAAGATTTTTTTATTACTTATTGTGTATATCTGTGGGCATGTATGAGGTACAGCATCCATACAAAGGTCAGAGACAACTTGTAAGATGACTTCTCTACCCTGTGGATTCCAGGGTCAACTTCAGGTTGTCAGACTTAGCAGCAAGCACTTCTCCTTGCTGGGTTAATCTTCTTGGTCCGTGCTCACTTTTCATGTATGTGTGTGTGTGTGTGTGACAGTGTCTATGTACTTGTCCATGTGGGTATGTATGTTCATATGTGTATGTAAATGCGCTTGCACATGTCTGTATGCATGTGTGCAGAAGCCAGAGTTGTCTTCCTCATTCTCCAGCCTATTTTTTGGGGAGGGGGGACAGCCTCTTCCTGAGCCTGGGCTCGCCGATTTGGCATGGACAGCCGGCCGGGGAGCTTTAGAAATCTTCCTGTTTCTGCATGCACCCTGAAGCAAGGCTTACAGACATGTGCCAGGCTGTGCCGCCTTTTATGTAGGTGTTAGGGGTCTGAACTCAGCCTGACGCTTAGGCTCTAGGCTTGTCTCCATCTTATGCCATCTCCCTAGTACATCTTGCTCACTTTGATGACTGGGCCCGATCAGGATCCTGGGGAGGAAATGGAAAATTGGACATGTGTTGCTTTCAGTCTTGCTCTCTGGGGCTTGACGACCCTGTCCGTTTGTCTAGACGTTAGTTGGGGGAAACAGTGACTCGATTGTGTGTTTCTGCGTCTTCGTGAGGAATAGGTCTGCTTTTGCCCTCTCTGCACTCAGCCCCCTGACTAGGTGGGCACAGTGCAGCTCTGGTTTCTAGACCTTTCCTTACACTCCCAGGAAAAGTTCACACCTTGTCCTGTCAGGCTCTCCTGACAGATTCACAGGGTGGCAAGCTGACTCCAGAACAGTGGACTTGTAGAAGTCTCTGTGGATGCATTACTCCATGGACTTACACACCGGAGTCCTTCCTCAGGTTCAGTAGTTTAGCCTAGGGCAGAAATTGTTCGACTCTCAAGTGACCCTGGTATTAGCCAGCGTGTCATCCTGCTTTTCCTCTCTGGTAATTACCATCTTCACTCACATTGCTTGTAGCTAAGGTTCATCACCCCATCCAAACTCTGCCAGAAAACCCTGCAGGCTCCATCCACCAGTGCTCCTGCAGACCTCAGAGTCTGGTGGCTGGCCTCCATCAGCCGTCAGCCGTGCTGTGGCCACCAGTAGAAGCTCTACTAAGGTAAGGCTGTCACCCAGGGTGATGGGAAAGGGCTCAACTGGGGATCTGACAGACTTAGACTTGACAAGGGTAAACATTTGGACTGCATCTTCGAAAGAGCATGCAAACGTGTAACTCTCGTTAAAGGCATCTCGGATATTGATTTGAGAATAAATTTTTGCATGAGTGGTTGTTCTCTGAACCTTTTCAAAGTATAGTGTGGTAAATCACAGAGGCCAGGAAGGTGGGGGGGTGGGGCTGCTTTTCATATTCTCTGAGCTTCTTGCTAAGGTTCTGGGTTGCTTTTTCTTTTTCTAATGAGCTCTTCTTGTGGGGCTTCTTGTGGGGCAAGTGACTTTACAGAAAACCTGTCTTTGCTGGGTTGACAATTTTAGATTTTTATCAGGGAGAAAGGGACAGTGATCACATTCTTGAGTGGCTGGTTTGATGGAGCTTGGGATTAGCCACAGAGAGAATGACAGAGGTGAGGCTTCGAAGACCAACTGGTCTGCTGTGTCAGATGGAGGCCTAGGGTGATGAACTGTCCAGAGTTCTCACTTTCATTCGGTCCCCTTCCCTCCTCACCCCTCCTTTCCCCTCCCCACCCAAAGGATCTGTTTTTGTCACTGTCATGTTGAGACAGGCCTTGAGATTCTTATGTAGCCAAGGATAACCTAACCTCCCAAGCCAATGTTTGTGTGTGTGTGTGTGTGTGTGTGTGTGTGTGTGTGTGTATTGCTTTGAGATAGGATCTCTATGTAGCCCTGCCTGTTCTGGAACTCTACGTAGACTGGCCTCCAACTCACAGATAACCACCTGCCTCTGCCTCTCCCAAGGGCTGGAATGAAAGGTGTGTGCCACTATGCCTTCGGAAGCCAGTGGCTACTTGAGCCTAACCATATGCATGGGCCTTAGGAATTAGTGTGTGCTTGCATGATCTTGTTCTCTCTCTCCTTCTGCCTCCTCCCCTACTATGTGTGCACGTGTGTATACATGTGTGTGTATATATATATATATATATATATACATATACATATATATATTCTTCCCAAGCAACGTGTCCAGACCTCAACACCCGTGCTCACCGGAGCCTTTTATCTGTCTCTTGTGAACACAGCCTGCATCATTGCCACCTTGACATGACAGTGATGCAGGGGGCTGTAGTGTATTGAGAACAAGGTTACAGAGGGAGAAGATGTAAGTCTCATCTTGAGGCTCTGAAATCAAACTGAGAGGGTAGAAGGTAGCTTTAAAAAGGGAACTGGGGACTGGGAAGATGGATTGAGTGGTTAAGTGTTTGTCACATAAGCTTAGGGACCTGAGCACAAACACTCAGCACCATGTACAGAGCCTGATGACATGTGTAACCTAAATGCTGAGAAAGCAGAGACAGGCCAGACTGATCTGGGGCTGGCTGGCCAGGCGTTCTGGCCTAACTGGTGAGCTCTAGATTCACTGAGAAACTCTCCCAAAAAATACGGTGTAACCAGGTGTTGTGGCACACATCTTTAGCTCCAGCACTGGGAGGCATGTGCACACACACACACACACACACACACACACACACACGGGGTAGAATGGATGTAGACAGGATAACTTACACTGAATACTGAGTGAGGGATACAGGCAGTATAAGTTATCAGCGTTAGACTAGGACTGGGAACTAGAAACCTGTTGTACAATTCTACACTGAATTAACTCTGGTGATGCTGTCTGCTTTGTTTAAAGATCCCCAACTCCTCACAAAAACAAAACAAAACAAAAAAAAAACCCAACCAAACAAAACAAAAAACAAAAAAACCCAAAACAACAACAACAACAAAAAAACCTCTTAAGGATGATAGGCCTAGACTAATGTATTACTGGTTTCTTTCATTTCTGTAATTACTAAGGTTTCTAATCTTTTTTGTTAACCAAATAATAGGTAAGAGCCTGGACTTCAAAGTTAGAGTTTGGCTCTGGGCTCTGTGGCTTGCTCTTCATTAGCCTTGTGACCGTGGTGAACCTGGTATGCCTCGGCTTCCACCTCAGTAAGTGTGCATAATAATAGTCGTTTTGTCATGACTGTAATATGATACTTAAATGAGTTCAAACTTAGAGAAGCCATAAACATGCCTAGCACCTAGAAAATGCCGTGGAAGTGTTTGTTAAAAACGCTTCTGTGTGCAAGGACAACACATCAAACCCTACTTACTTTTCCTGTTTTCCTATTAGGACTGAAAATCTTGGACTTAGTTCCAGTATCTGAGTGTTGTGTGAGCTATATGTTTATGTTTGTTCATGAGCATGTGTGTGGGTATATGTTCGTGTGTATATGCATGTACATGTGCACATTTATGTATTTATACATGTATACAGGCACATGCATGTTATGGAGACCATAGGAGCAGATCAGAGTGTTTTCCTCAATCATGTTGATTTGAAGCAGGGTCTCTCACTGAACCTGGTGAGCAGTTGGGTTGGACCAGCCGGCTGGTGAGCCCCGGGCATCTGCCTGTCTGTACCTTCACAGTGCTGGAGTTCTTAGACCTTCTCAGCCAGGCTTTTCAGTGGGTGCTGGGATCAGAACCTAAGTCCTCCTGCTTGTACAGCAAGCAGTGTACTGGCTGAGCCACCTCCCCAGTCCCTCCAATATCGGGTTTCATTGCAAGTAAAACCAATCAGCAGTAATTCCAAATACAAGCGATTGTAGTCCTGAACAGATCAGAAGCCACCTGTGGAGCTTGCTTGCCTCAAACCAGTCATGTTTGTTGCAGCTTCAAGTTAACCTCTGTTAGGGAATCAGAGAGGACCACATCTGGCCCCACTCTGGCTCCGCTCCGGATGGTGGGTGAACTAGTGGTGATGTAGTGGTGGATTCCTAGGGAGCGGGTGGGTCCAGGTCCCAGATCTTTGACCTGTAATAGCTCTCACCCTTAGCATCTTGTATCCCTTGATTCTACCAGCACCACCGCCATTTCCTTGCACTCCCGGTTAGCCAGAGCTAGCCGTTTTGTTCACCCCCAGTCTTACTTACATAAGTCTCTTATGATGAGGGATTTCTCTTGTAAAGTGGTGTTCATCCTGACGTGCTTAGAAGCACAGGTTTTCTGGCAACCTTATTTAATACCACCATCTGAATAATCTTGGGCAAGCCAGGTCTAGGACAGATAGACTCTGGGTTGTTTTGTTTTTTTTTTTTTTTTTTTCCTTGGCAAATACCGACTTCTAAAAGTGTATTTAGTTATTGTGTGTGGCCATGTGCTTGTAGAAGTCAGAGGACAACTGTACTGTCAGTTCTCTCCTGCTTCAACGCAGACTGTAAGGATCACAACTCAGGTCATCGGGAGAGTGTGGCAAGTCTAGAAGCTGCCTGCCTGCCTCGATGCTCTAAACATCAGTTCTTTAGTTGTTCTGAGTATCCAAACAATTTTCTTCTTCCTCCTCCTCCTGCTTCTCCTCTCCCTCCTCCACTCCTCCTCCTCCACGTCTTCTTCAAGACAGAGTCTCACTATGTAGCCTTAATTAGCCTTCAGTTCAGGGCAATTTTCCTGCCTCAGCCCCCCAACTGGACACTCCTATGCCTTGCTATAAACAAGTAATTTCCAGACTTATACCAGTTAATAATGAAAATTAATTTTCAAAGTTCTTGGCCATGAAGATGGCTATAAATAATTCTCTTGACAGAAATAGTGAACTTTTCCTGCAGGGTATGATATTATATATACATAAATGTAAAATATAAAATAAAAAGTATAGCGTACATAAATATGGACTTAGCCATTCTTATTAATGTCTTTACTGCTGCTGCTGCTGTTTTTGAGACATGGTGTTCCCTGTGTGGCTCAGACTGGCTTTCAGTTCACAATCATCTTGCTTTTGCCTCCTGTGTCACCTCTAGGATCACAGGTACACGTCACCACGCCCAGTTTTAATGTTAAAAAAAAATGACCTTGAAGTAGAATTTCCCCCAGTTGTTTTCTTCTTAGATTTTATCATTTCATTTAGCAACTGTGATCTGAGTAAGTCAGCGGGGAGGAGCTCCATTTTCATGTTTGTGCTTAGTCTGGACTGTATCCTCCTCTCTGAGGTAAGTAATATAATTTGCATTAATTCAAGGTGGGAAGTGCCCATAAGGAAATTGGCTTCTACAGGGAGGTAAAGCTCCACTTGTTGCATAACATGTCACCAAGCTTCGAACAAGTCCTACTCAGAAAAGTGGGGTTAAAGTGCAGAGGTCAGCGCTATCGTCTCAGGTGTGAGCTGCAGTTTACTGAGCATGCGCACCAGAGAGGCTGAGCTGCAGTTTACTGAGCATGCGCATCAGCCTGAGCAGGTGATGACTCATTACAGCGATATCTAGGTCTACTGCCGTCGCTCGGGGCTGTGTTTCTAGCACATTCTAGAACATGTCACTGGCATTATTCAATATAGAGCTTTAGTCTTGTACTGTGGAACTATGCTAAACTTCACTAACCCACACAGTAACAGTTTCTTGAGATGGGACAGCGCAGGGGCTCTGGAGACTAAAGATAATACTTTCTCCTTCTTACTTAAAAGTTGTGATGCTGACTTTTTGAAGCTCTTTTTAGCTTCTTCCCTGAACCTAAAAATGTTGTTTGTTTGCTTGTTTTAAAGTAACAGCCTATATACTTTTTGTTTCTAAAAGACTAAGGATGTCATAAGAGTCTGTGGTCTTCTTAAGATTATTTTTTAATTATGTGTATGTGTGTGAGTCTGTGTGTAGGTATGTACACATGAGTGCAGGGGCTCACGCAGGCCAGACACATTGGATACCCTTAGAATTGGAGTTACAGGTTGTGAGCCGCCAGATGTGTGTCGGGAACTAAACTCACATGCTCTTAACTACTGATCCAGTGTCTCCAGAACCCAAGTCCGGGGTCTCATGTGATAGGAATACATTTTATTTGTTCATTGCCTATTTGTTTGCTTGAGATTGGGGATAGGGGGAGGCAGGTCTCTTGTGTAGCCCAGCCTGGCCTCTATGTAGTTTCTATGTAGCTGAAACTGGCTTTGAAGTCCTGGTTGTCCTGCTTCCACATCCCAAGTTCTGGGATTTCATATATGCACCACATGTGGCTTGAACACTTTAATCTTAGAAAGTAGGCACTGGAAAAGAATTGCCTTTTGCCCCAGGAGATTCCTAGTTCCAGCTTTCTGAGCTCTTTCTCCTTGACCCATTTCCTTGGCTCGTCATTTTTTCAGAAGGAATTTCTCCCCTTAAATGTATGTTGCTGAGGGAGGTGAAGTGGGATGAGACTCGGGTGTCATCTAAGCACCAGAGGGACGCCTCCAAGGTGGTGTGTCTGCGCCCTTTCTCCCATCTCTATTGTGATGTTGTAGTACTTTCTCGGGCAGTGTCTTCCACCCTGCTTCTGTACAATAAGTTGGTCGTGTACGTGATTGAATTTAGAATAGGGCAAGAATGCATTCTCTCTCTCTCACTTTATTTTTATCATGCAAGAAATAAGTATTTATTTATGTGTACATGTGTGTGTGCAAGTGTTTGCTCTCCCTCTGTGTGTGTGTGCGTGTGCGTGTGCGCGTGCGTGCGCGCGCCCGTGCCTGTTGCAGAAAATATCAAAAATGAATCCACACTATTGCCGGCATGGCGCCGGTGGGCTGACTGTCCAGGCACTGGCAGGCAGTGACTGGCCTGTTCTCATCTCTTGAGGACTCTCTGACTGAGGGCTCCAAAATCTCCCCACCCAGCTCGCTAAGTTCCCACTGGTGGGTTGCTACCATGCCAACCCCATGCTTCAAAACTCCAATGGCCTTTTGTGGTACACATCTGGCAAACCCCCACTTTGCCGCAGTACCTTTCTCTCTGTAACCCAGTTGAGCTGCCATGTGAAGGAAAACACTACTCAAACTTAGTTCAGAAACAATGGTAACCCAATCGCTGGGCACAACACCTAGAATCCTAATCTTGTAAGCCATGTTAAATCTAAATCCTCCAGTGACAAATCTGGGAGAGACTAGTAGCTACATCTTGTCCTCTCACTATCGCAGTCCAAAAGCTCCCATCCCTATCCTGCCTCCTGTCTGCGCCTCTCCAACCCGGAAGTCCCGCCTACCTGCCAGTGATTGGTTCCTTTATTCATTAGGTGATGGTTCACAAGAAGTCACGTGTGTACATGATTCACTTCTCATCTGCAGCCCCTCCTGGGAAAGCGAAATTAGCACCAAAATATAAGCAACACCAGGGCTATCCACAACATGTAGCTGCCATGTGTGTGGGTGCCAAGGAGAAAATGTCAGATTCCCTACGGCTGGAGTAGTAGGCTGTTGGAAGGTACCAGACTGAGATCCTAGGATCCAACCTCAGATCCTCTAGAAGGGCTGGAGTGTTTTTAATATTGCTAGCCTTATCCCTTACTTTTTTTTTTTTTTTTTTTTGTGACAGCATCTGGTCTACTGTATATCTATCCCTGGCTAGCTGGCTAGTCTGGAACTACCTATTAGACCAGGCTAGTTTGAAACTTCCAGAGATCTGTCTTTTCCTCCCATGTGCAGAATTAAGGACATGTACCACCATGTACAGCATCTTTATTATTGGGGTGTGTGTGTGTGTCCCCATGTGTATGAACGTATGCTATGTATTGCATACCTGTGGAGGTCAGAAGCAAGCAAGCAAGGTTAGATCTCCAGAAGCTGGAATTATAGGCAGTAGTGAGCTTCCTGCCATGGGTGCTGAGAACTGAATTCCAGTTCCCTGTAAGAGCAGCAAGTATTCCTAACCTCTGAGCCCATCTCTCTAGCTCCAAGAATGCATTCTCCTAATTAGTGATTTCCATGAACTCTAGGCTCTCTGGTCCTTAAAAAAATTGTATTGTATGATAAAGGGATATGATTCTGAAGTTTCCTAGAAGTTTATTCATAGATTATTCGTGGCTTGTCTGTAAATGGTACATCACAGTCTCCTTTATCACAAATTCAAATGATACTTAGTTGTGTAAATTTGGTAAATATAACTTTTATTTATTCAATAAAATTTTGTTTTTTTACTATAATACTTTCACAATCTTGAGCATGTATATTTTATTTGGCCTTTTTTGTTTTGTGGTGTGGGGTGTGTGTGGGGTATGTGTGTGGGGGGGTGCATGCATTTGTTGGTGTGTGGTTTATGTGTATGTACATGTTCCTGTATGTGCACATGTGCATATGAGTGTATGTATGTACATATGTACAGGAGCTTTTATGTGGAGGACATGAATACGGATCTGTGGTAAGCCTTTTCTACTGAGCTGGGTGGCTTTTTCAAGGAGGTCGGCCACAGAGGAAATCACAGAACTGGGAAGACCTCCTCTCTGTGACTGTTAAGAATGTCCGCCCACAGGACAGTCACACCCACCCTTGGCCTCTAGGTACTTTGTGGCCGTGGACTTTGTGGCTGTGGTCTCCCTTGGTGTTTCCTGTCCTCGACATCACTCTGCCTAATAATCCTGGTCTGGTATTTACTGGTTCCATGGTGACCTCATAGCTTTTATAAACCTGTCTTCTAGCAAGTAATTCTGAAGAATATTTGGGTCAAGCACGAACTGAGATGGATTCAGGAGTCGCGTCAGGGACATATGAAAATCAGCTAAGCTGAAACTCTGTGGAAGGAACTGGGAGAAACCGGTTCATGAGTCTAGACTCTGGGGGCAAGAATGGTTGGTGCGGAAAATAGAAAGTTGCTTCTAGAGTCATGGTGCTCGTGGCTTTGTTGGTGGCTCAGGGTATGCCAAAGACTCAGGCCAACATTAGGGATGTAGTCATGCCTACATGACTACAAATGCCCAGTGCTCAGAAAATACCATCCTTTGAGCCTAGTAGCTCAAAGGGAAGCGGAGGCCTGGGCATGTAGTCTATCTAGACTCTAAGGAAGTAAGCCAATAGATAGGGGACCCAGCAGAGAAGGAAGAGATGACAGTCAGGATAGAGGAGTGTTTGGGGGTTCGTTTATAGGGTCAGGAGGAAGCCGATGTGTGGCAGCTCCTATAGACAAATTTCCATCATGGAGAAAGGAAGGTAACACTTATCAGGTGTTAGAGTTAACTGGCACAAACAGTGCTCCCCCCCCCCATCCTCTCTCCCCTCATCCTCTATCCCCTTATCCTCTTTCCCCTCATCCTCTCTCCTCCTCATCCTCTCCCCCTCATCCTCTCCCCCTCATCTTCTCTCCCCTCATCCTTTCCCCCCTCATCCTTTCCCCCTCATCCTCTCCCCCCTCATCCTCTCTCCTTCTCATCCTCTCCCCCTCATCCTCTCTCCTCCTCATCCTTCCCCCCTCATCCTCTCCCCCTCATCCTCTCCCCTCTCATCTTCTCTCCCCCTCATCCTCTCTCCCCTCATCCTCTCTCCCCTCATCCTCTTTCCCCCTCATCTTCTCTCCCCCCTCATCCTCTCTGCCACCACGAGTACCCTCCACTGTGGAACAGAGCAGAGTTTGTAGTTTGGTTTGCTGAATCTCGGAGATGTCCATGACCTTTTGTGACCCTCAAACTCAAACCTGTTCTCATAGCAAGGTGTTCTCTGCCATTTCTACTGCTTTGGCCTTGACTGTGTAAAAGCAGCCGTGGCAAAACTGCTCGTGGCTTAGCAAGGGGAGAATACCACCTAGGTGGGAGTCGTGGCATTTTCCACTGGAGCAGGGGAAGATGATGTCTTCATGAAATAATAAAAGTTACCTTTGGCGGGGGGGGGGGGGAGGGGGCGGGCTGAAGAGATGGCTCAATGGTTAAGGTGCCAGCTGCTCTTCCAGAGGGCCCAGGTTACATTCCAAGCACCCACATGATGGCTTACATCATTAACATGGTACTTCCTGTGCCAGAGACTTATGCGTGTTCTCACACTAAGTCTTTGAAATGCCATCAGTGGCGTGGGTGGTGACTTCCTTCTTACGAATGTAGAGAGACATTACTGTGCACAGGGGCTAGCTCTCTGGTGAGCACACTGCAGCTCCCAGTCACTTCCCTAGCCTCCTCTGACTGCTTCTTCAGAACCCTGTTGGCCCACCCCACCTGCCTTAGGCGTGATGTTTGTGGTATTGGTACTGTGATAGGTATTCCCTGAAGTCTGGGCAGCTTTTGCAATCGGAGGTTGTGCAACAGACCACCATGCCAGGCACATATTAGCCATGCCTATGGATGAGCAGCCTGCTGAATGGCTCACTGATGCAGAAAGCTGTGTGTATGCCTGGGATAGCTTTCTAGTGTCTTTGGCCTGAAGAACAGGCAGACTCTCAATTAATGTCAGTGAACATGAACTTAATACTGTTGCAGATTGGCTGCCCTCTTACAGCTAACAGCATGGAAAACAGATTTAAATTTTGAGAGTACTTAGGCCACAGTTTTTCCAAAGTATCTGGTCAGACATGTCACTAGCTTGGGGGCTCCAGTATAGCAAGGGGAGGGGGTACCAGTAATTGAGTCCCTTTTCATCTCTGGGTCTCTTATCTCACTTAGTCCCCAACAGCCTTATGGGGTTGATAGACTGAATTCTATTTTACAGAGGGGAAGGAGATGTGGATGGCTGGGGAGCCTGTTCATGGTTGTTGTGTCATGCCCAGACCTGTCTGGGCTCTGGGCTGCCTCTGCGGGGATTGCTTTCCTTAAATAAAGCTCCTCTCAAGCACAGACACCCTAGCAGAGCCCTGGCTGCACCACTCAGATCTTTGTTCCTTCAGCATCTGCTCAAGTGCTGGGTGCCGGCTGGCGCTGGCAGGAGAGAAAAGGTGAGCCAGGCATGCCCGCCTCACCTCGTTCTTAAGACCATCCTGCTTGTGGGTATCCACCTCCCTTGTAATCGCAATGCTATCTGTAAAGGAGTGTGAAGAGGTGTCAGATAGGAATCTTCTCAGGGAAAAGTAAGAGGCAAGGAACCCACAGTGAGGAGCAGAAACTCCTTACAAAATGTCACCACTTATCCACTGAGAGTGAATCAAAGAGGAGGGGCGGAGGGGTGGGCCAGGAAGAGGGGCAGGTTTTATCCTGCAGGAAGTGAGGGTTCCTGGAAGTTGTGTTTATTTATGAACTTTCATGTATTTATTTTGTATGTGAGCACAGAGCATGCATGTCACAGGGCGTGTGTGGTCAGAGGACAGACAGCTTTTCAGAGAATTTGTCACCCTCATCGTGTTGAGGTGGTGTCTCTCTCGTTTAGCTCTTGTGAAGCCGGCTCTGGACTATTTAGCTGGTGAGCTTTTGCAGGTTTTCCTGTCTCTGCTCCATCCCTCTTTAGGAGCAGGTGCAGGAACAACAGGCCTGTGGCACCACATCTGGCTTTTTTGTGGGCTTTAGGGGTTAAATTCAGGTCAGGCATATGAAGCAAGTGCTTTCCCCAGTGAGCCTTCTCCTCAGTCCTCTGTGTGAGATACATGCCTGCCATCACAGTGCCATGAGGAGTAGACAGGATTGCGGAGCCTTGCTGGCTGGCAGTCGAGCTCCAGGTTCAGCGAGCAAGGGATAGGGGAAGAGCGATGTCCTCCTCTGGTCTCTGCATACACACTCCAGTCAGAGAACAGTTCTGTGAGTCACTTTTCTCCTTTCGCCTTCACATGGCTTCTTAGGATAGAACTTCAGTCATCAGGCCCACAGAGCAAGGGCCTTTACCTATTGCGCCGTATTGCCAGCCTCCCTTTACAATTTTTATGTTATTATTGTTGCTGTTGTTGTTATTTGTATGTGTAAGGGTGTTGCCTGTATGTGTACACCATGTGCATGCCCATGGAAGTCAGGTGTTGGGTCCCTGTCACTGGAGTAACAGACAGTTGTGAGGCAGCATGTGGTGTGGGGAATCAAAACTACATCCTCTGGAAGAGCAACCAGTGCTCCTAACCACTGAGCCATCTCTCCAGCACCCTGGTGCCCCATTTCAAATTAAATGTCTATGTGTGTGTGTGTGCACACCTACTTGTCCGGGTGTAAACCATGTGCAGAGTACCCATGGGGATAAGAAGAAGGTATCAGGTCTCCTAGAGCTGGAGTAATGGTAAGGCAGCTATGAGCCACCCAACATGGGTACTTAGAATAAACGTGGGTCCTCTGCAAGAGCAGCAAGTGTCCTGGGCCACTGAGCCAACTGTCTAGCCCTTGCTTTTGTTTTTGAGACAGGTCTTCACTGTAACCCAGGCCCACATAGAGCTTTCAATCCTCCTGCCTCAGCTTCCCAAGTGCTGAGATTGCAGATGTGAGCACAGATGTGCGCCAACACTCCCAGTTTATGTCATTTTCTTTTTCACATGATAGAGTAACAGGTAAGTAGTAGTTTTATTTTACGTAGTGTTGTTGTTGTATTGAGGATTGTTTTCTTGGAACAGAACCCTAGGATGGCTTTATAAATCTATGTATGAACATTTCTGAAATTCTGGAGCCTTTGAGCTGGTCTGTACATAGTAACCCTGCAAGGTCACTACCCTCTTGGTACTTAGTGTGCAGGAAGAAATACTAATAGGCTTCTAGGTGTTATTGCTCTGATAACTTGAGAGGTCGAAAGCTGTGTTTGGGGGATTATTGATGAGATACAATGGTCAGAACTGTGTTCTGTTCCATTTCATTATTTCTTGTTATTTATGTTCCTCATGGAGTACTAGAACAGACACCTTAAACAGTGATGGCCAGGGGCCCTGCAGTAAACTCTGTAAGCACTGACCCAATTAGTCATAGTTCTGTGAAGCTGTCACCTCCCTGTTGCCAAGAAGGAAAGGCTGCAGGAGTTAAATATGTCACTCAAGGTTACATAACCAGCAAGGCAGCTGGGACTTACCACTGAGGAATATGCCTCCAGAGACCAGGATGCTCATGAGTGATGGTCACAGTGTGTGCCACTAACTTCTACGTGCGCACCGCACTCACACACACACACACACACACACAACACAACTGCATCAGTATTGTTCATGGACATACTTGCTACACTTGTTGGGGCCTCCGGATAGGCTCTGCTCATTATTTTCATTTATCTGTTTTTTTTTTGTTTTTGAGACAGTGTTTCACATTGTTGCCCAGGCTGGCCTGGAGCTCCTTTTGTAGCCCAGGCTGGACTCAAACAGTCATCTTCCTGCCTCTGCTTTTCCAATTCTGCTCTTATATAAACAGATGAAGCGGGGTGGACATCAGTGATTACATCATACTCACATAAGAATTATACATATCTTCAGCTTCCTGGGCACATTTCTGTTTTCCAAAATGTACAAGGAGTAGGGCTGAAAACAACCTTCATATTTCTCAAAAGGATGCTCTTAAGTAGAACAAACAAAATACATGGCTGTATCATACACATCAGTTCATGCCAGAAGGAAGTAGTGTGACCCATCCAGTTATTCTCCTTGCTTTATCTTCCTGAGGTGCTGGGGCCAAACCCAGAAACTTGTACATGGATGGCAAGTGGCTCGCCACTGGGTACACCCAGCTGTCCTCCACTGTGGTTGAGTTGTTAGATTCAAATTAAGGTAATGTTGTATGAACTGTAGTAGTTAATCAATGCCTCTTCTCCAGCTGTTTAGTTGTGCACTGGGCAGATTTAGATGAAGGTTTTTATAGTATAAACTTTGTTTAGTTGGTGCCCTAGTCAATTGGTCTCACGCTGCTAAGCCAACAGAGGGCCTCTCTGTTGTAAGTGATTCAGGTCGGGCTCTCTTCCAATCATTAGTCACAGTCACAGGTTGAGGGCTCGAGGGCTTTAGTTTCCTCATCTGTACCGTGGAGATGGGATGAGAGTGCATATAAACGACGCCTACCACAGTTCCTGATATACAGTCATAGCATGTAGCTCCTGTGACACTGGGCATCCATAAACATGATTCAGAGACGCTTAATAGCATGGGAAAATTTCTATATTGCAACATTTCACATCCTCTGTGAAAACAGGAAAAAAATTAAAATAGGTCTTGGTGAAACCTCACATCTTTCTTTAAGCAAGCTAAAAAGAAAGGAGGGCTGGAGAGACAGCTCAACGGTTAAAAGCAGAGATGGCTCAGCGGTTAAGAGCACTTGTTGCAGAGGACGGGGATCCTGTTGTCAGCGCTCACATGGCTGCTCACAGCTGCAGTTCCAAGGGATCAGATGCCCTCTTCTGACTTCCACGGGCACCAGACACGTATGTGGTGCACATAAATGTGTTCAGGTAAAACATGCATATACATGACACCTAAAATTCATCGGAAGCACAGAAAAGAGCTGAAAAATACAGATATTTGTGTTCCCATCCTTCAGTGTGCGAGGCACTGAGGAGATAGAGGGGAAGAAGATCTGATTGTTCTTTAAAAGAAAGGTTTTATTATTTATTGTTAGGTGGGTCTTTTTTGTTTTTGTTGTTATTTTGTTTTTAATTTTTTGAGACGGGGTTGTTCTGTGTAGCCCCGGCAACCCTGAAACTTACCCTGTAGACCAGGCTGGCCTCAAATGCACAGAGATTCACCTGCCTTTATCTCCTGAGTCCTAGGATTAAAGGTGTACACCACCATTGCCTAGCCTTAGTTTAATGTTTTATAACTATGTGCATGCACATGTGTCTGTATGGGGTAAGTGCGTATGAATGCAGGTGCCTTGTGCAGGCCAGAAGCACTGCATCTCCCTGGAACTGGTATTATATACCACCTAAAGTGCATGCTGGGAAACAGATTCAGGCCCCTGCGGGAGCACTGACCATTTCTTCATCCCTGTGGAAAACTTTAGTAGAAGACAGAATCACAGTCTGGGGTGGAAGAAACAGGAAAAATGAAGGGTGTGGCTGAGATTGCAGCCATGGAGTTTGGGCTTGGTGCCAAAGTTTGGGCTTCACCCAGAGATGGATATGGTGAGACTTCTAAGAAACACAGTAACTTTATTATAACCATGCTGTGGGTGTCCAAGGTAGATAGAAGCTGGATATGTACATGTCTAGATGAGCTGGGGTACAGGCTTGAGAAGGATAAATCTGTGGATAAGGTTCAAGCTTTGGGAATAAGTTAGAACTGTGTAGTAGACTAGAACCAAGATCTTCATTGGGTGCAGATCCTGGGATCCATCCTTCCTTTTAAGATTCCCTTAACACGAATTATCTGGCTATGGTTCAGTTTGGCTACATGTATCTTCCAAGCCCAGACAAAAATGGCTTAAAGCAGTATAAGCATATTTTTCTTTCCTGAAATAAGTCTAGGAATCAGTAGCCTGACACTGGAAATCCCATATCCTGTATCCCTCAGCATTTGTCTTCCCACTTGCTTTCTAAGGTGGGTGCCCAACCTAGCCATTGCTGGGAAGAGGGGTGAATGAGAGCACACCCCTTTCATCTAAGAATATCTCCTGGAAGTTACACAGAACAACTTGCCTAGACTTTTTGGCCAAACTGTCATCACTTAGCCATATACATACAAAGGGAGGCTGAGAAATGCAGCCTTCATTTTAGGATGTTGTATGTGTGGTATCCAGTTAGTGACACTTAAAACATCTTGTATTTACCTGTGGAATGGCTCAGACCGGCTCATCTGAACAGACAGCACAGCAGCTTCTACATGGGTGGAGACATATATGTCTCTAATTTAAATGACAAGTATAAGGCAGGTGCAGAGAGGCCTGGGAGCAAAGGCCAGTTGAACTCCAGGTGGAGACTGACTAACTTAGGTGACACAATGAGCCTCCTGTCTCAAAAAACAGAAACCAAAAACCAAATTCAAAACAAAACACAAATGTGGATGCTTTTCAGAGTGGTCTGGATGTGAGTGTGTTTTGTCTTTTTGGAGAAGTCAGTGACTGCCCACTGAACTGGAGGCCTAGTTCATGGTTTTGTTTTGTTTCTATCAAAGGCAAAATCCACTAATGATTAACTCTGAGCCTCGTCGAGACCAGTAGCAGGTAGTCAGGTTTCCTCCTCTACAGACACTGGCTTAGAGTTCCTGATAGTTTTAAAGGTTGAATAAACACTTTCAATCTGTAGACAAGTGACTTTTAAAAAGTCCTAGGTGGAGTATACACACTTCTTGTCTGCTGTTCGTGGGAAAGTTTGGTGCTGTGGAATCGTGCACATGCCCGGCATGGGCTCTACCACTAAGCTACAGCCCGGAAAAACGAACTTAATGTATCCTGTGGGACCTTGGTCAGTCTCAGTTAAAAGCAGGGCCTGGCAGGCAGGTCCGGCCTTCATGCTGTACGTGGCCCAGCAAGAAGTCATAAACTTCCTTGAAACCGTATGGGACACCCCGCTCCCCACTTTTTAAAATAACTTGGTTGCCTGATTCTTGAGTGTGAGCTGTGTTACAAGGTTGGCCTGGCAGATTATTAGCTACCTGTCGGGAAGATCCTGGGCTCCTGGCTCCCTCCCCTCAGCAGGTGATCATGGCAGTTTGGGCTTTTCAGGAGGAAGGAATTGGGTGTTTCTCACAGTATGAGGTACCTTGTGATGCGTAGTAAGGACGATGTGATATTTCTTTGATCTAGAGGACCTAAAAGCCGGCTACCATTAGTAATTAGTGCGTGGCTGGCTGGCTGGGGTGGGCGTGACTGATCTCCAGTTTTATAAGAGAGACATTTGAGAGTTTACTGGAATGGAGCCCACACCCCCTGAGGCTCTTCAGGCTGCGGGTTTTCCACATTAAAAACCCTTCTCTTCCTGCTGGATGTTCCAGCTGCTGTGTGCCACCTGGAATGGCTCTACTTGAGAGACTAGAGCCGGAGGATTTTGAGCTCAGGGGACAGGGACTATCTGGGGGAAGCCTGTCTCAAAACAAAGACAAAAAAAAAAAAATTTCTCTTCCTTTAAAACTAAGGTAGGACAGAATAGCTCATGGAGTATTCCTCATGGCCCAGTATTGTGAACACCTGAGGCTTGTAGGTACGCGGAACACAAACTTCACGTAGTGCTTCTAGTAAGTTGACTGAGGAAAAGCATGCCTTTTCTTCTTCCCAGGAAAGACAAACTCTGAGGAAGGAGTGTGTGTGCACTGTAGGAAACAGCAGGCTTGGGGCTGAGAGTTCGGATCAGTTGGCAGAGTTCTTGCCTAGCATCCAGGAAACACTGGGTTTGCTCTCCAGCCCCTCCTATCGGAAAATCCCAATACTGTAAAGGCAAGGGCAGGAGCAGCAAGGTCATCTTCGGTTACTAGTGATTTCAAGGCCATCCTGGGCTATGTGAGACTCTGTCTCTTAGAGACTTTCTTTTTTTGTTGTTTTGTTTGTTTGTTTTTTCAAGACAGGGTTTCCCTGTGTAGCCCTGGCTGTCCTGGAACTCACTCTGTAGACCAGGCTGGCCTCGAACTCAGAAATCCACTTGCCTCTGCCTCCCGAGACTCTGTCTCAAAAAAGAAAGAAAGAAAGAAAGAAAGAAAGAAAGAAAGAAAGAAAGAAAGAAAGAAAGGTGAAAGGAAGAGAGAAATGCTATAGACTGGGAATGTAGCCTTTGAATTAGCTCATGGGCAGGGTCTAATGTGATATAACAAATTGTGGATAGTTACTGTGAGTGACTCATGCAAGGAGGAAGTGAAAGCTTTCCAGCTTTAGACTGTGTTCAGAAGAACACTGTACGATGCAAATATTGATTACCCATCACATTCTTAGGCCTTCTGATACCTCACTCCACAGCCGCCACATGAGGTATAAGTATTATTTATCAGCACGTCACAGATGGGCAAACTGAGGCACAGAGATGTACCAGGATGTGTCCAAGGGCACACAGCTTGCTAGCAGAAAGGCCAGACTGTGGTTGCAGAGCAGGCTCCCTCGCTCTTAGAACATGCTGCATGTCAGTAGGAAATTAAAGGAGCCGGCAGTGGGCTCAGCCTAGAGATTCATGCTAGAGGGAACGGCCCCATGTCAGGCAGGATATCGGGGTCCCTTGGTGCAGCGTGCAGGCAAGTTAACGGTGAGCCTCAGGACAACGGTGTGCATTGTGTGTTCTGAGGATGCAGGGATGTTTGGGCTGCTAGAAGAAGAGACACCCAAAGAAAGACATCTGGTGCCCAAAGAGCTCCTGCCACCTAGGCAAGCCACAGCTACACACTCAGGGTTTTGTGCCTCGGCTGGTAGCTTGAAGTGTTTATACCACAGACACTGGCAAGTGCTACAAGTCAGGGTTCCTTTGCCCTTATCTGCAAGGTCCTCTCCACTAACACCTAGAAGCACAATCCCAAAACACCAGATGCATTCAAACCTGCAGTGTGTCTCTGCAGGGAGTGAGCACCATGCAGATAGTGCATGGTAGAGAGAGATGACTCACTGGGAGATCTCAGGCCAGTGACCCAGCCTGGAGTTGGTCATCTGTGAATGGAGATGACACTAAGACTCTCCAGGGGCTGTGGCCAGGACTAAGAGGCTGTTAAGGCCCTGCATGGAGGGCCTCAGGCATTGAGAGAAGTGTGAAAAGACATCTTTAATGCAACCTGATGGTAGAAAGGAGAGGGTCGGACTTGGGCTGTGTTTGAAGGGGGGTTGTCTTTGTGGGGGTCATGGTCACCAGTTAGGATTTCAGAGTTCCCAGGATGGATGCTGTGTGGACAAAATCTTCTCTGGCCTCTGTCAGAAAGCTCCTGCTGGTCTCTATATCTTTAGCATGTTGCTTTTTATAATTTTTGTTCCTCCATGTATATTGATTAATTGTAAAACAGTGGATTTATAGATAGGAATCCCTAGGGCTTTTTTGTTTGTTGTTTTAAAGAAAAAATTTTAAAAGTGTTTATGTGTATGGCTGAGTGCTTGCATGCATGTCAGTGCCCTATATGTGTGCCTGGTACCTATGGAGGCCAGAAGAGGGCATTAAATTCACCAGAATTGGAGTTATAGACAGTTATGAGCTTCCTTGTGGGTGCTGGGAATCAAAGCTGGGTCCTCCGGAAGAGCAGCCAGTGCTTGTAACTGCTGAGCCATCCTTCCGGTCTTTTTATTGTGGAGAGAAGATCTTCACTATGTAGCCCTACCTGACCTGGAACTTATTACTGTTTCTCAGGCTGACCTAAAACTCAGAGAACTTGAACTGTGCCCCCCAAGTGCTAGGATTAAAGGTATGCACCACCATGCCCAGTAGAACCCTGGATTTTTACCCCAACTCTAGCATGACTTGCTTTGCTAATACTCTCAACTTGTACAATCCTCATTTCTAGTATCTTATGGGATTTCATTGAGCATGTGCGGAAACGGGCCAAGCACTTTCTTGCCTTTGATCCACAATCTGTCTCTGGTTCACCTCCCTTTATACAGAGACATATTGTTTCCTTCCTGAGACCTCAGTTCCTTTTTGCATATTGCCTGCTCTGCCTGGGACATTTTGCTCATGAGGTGGCTCAGGCACTGGGGTGGTGCTCTCAGCCCTGTTCTTGTAGCTGGGGGCCAACAAACTTACCTCCTTTTACTTCTGTTCTTTTTGTCTGTAAAATGGGACAAACAAGACTATTCCCCCTTACCCAAATAGTTGGAAGGACTGACTAAATTAGTCATGTACAGCTTGGGTTCACACACACAGCACATACCCAGTCCCGATGGTTCCTATTCACCGTTCCCACCTCTGTTATTTCTCAGGCTTTGGGTTAAGGCTGCTCTGCCTAGGAGCCCTCTCCAGTGATGCCACACCCGTTTCTGCTTCCCTTCCATGTATTCAGTGGAGCTTGTGGACCACCACATTGGGCATTCTCCACAGTCCAGCCACCTCTCAGGCAGATGACGGATGGGATTCTATTCAGATGACCAAGGTGTTTTCACGGCTGTCCCGGCTTCCCCTTGAGATAGACCATGTTTTTAAAGGTGAAATTCACCTCTCTGGAACTATAGGAGACCCCCTGACATTTGTCATGTTAAAAACATTTTCCCTTTATGGAAAAGATACAATGTATATAAGTTAACTAGTGATAGCCTCAATATCCTCAATCTACAGATTTAACCTCTGGACAAATATTTACTGAGTGGTTACTACATGTGTACACTGTATTAGTGCTGGGCATAGTTACATTTAAATCAGTTAGAGTTAAAGAAAATAAACAGATCCTTACTTGTGGGAGCTCAGTAGTCACTTGTACACTGAGGTGAGGGAGTGCAGATAAACATCTCCCGGGCACCACGGAAGTTGATGGCCCCTGCTATTCTAGAGGAGGCGACATTGATCAAATAATCATAAATAGAATATAATCATAACTGTGCGAACATCAGGTGGAATGACCACCTGGCGCTGTGGCACATTTCATAGGACTTGGCTTCCTTGATGGCATCCTCAGGGCAGACAGGTTGGAACTGGATTTGTGGAGCACTTGGGAGTCAGCAAAGCCAGGAAGCTTGGTAATTAAAGGGCTGGAGGCGGGCTAATGACTGGAGGGCAGGGGAGGTTTGCTTTAGATGAGGAGGTGGAAGGACCATGAGGACCCTGTGGAAAGGAGCTCAGGGAGCTGGGAAGCCGAGGAACTGGCCTCTACTTAGAGATGGAGCCTGGCTTTTACTGCAAAGCCCCACTGAGTAATAAAGGTTTGTTTAAAGAGGGTGGCTCTGTAGTCACCTTGTCCTTTTCTCCGTGGGATTGGGCACGCGCTGTCTGGATTATTCCCTCAGTTCCACCAGTATGACAACGTGTTCTAATCACTCCCTTCTTAGAGGAACAAAAATATAAGCAGAAGACCCCAACATCATTGCTCTCATCCCGTGTCCCCACTCCCTGCTCCTCACTGTTGAGAATGAAGCCTTGGCCCTGCCTACAGCTCTGGCAGCACTGCATCGCCTCCTTCTACAGGAGCACTTTCCATCGGCTTCCTTGAGACTTTATCATCTTTGTCTTCTTCCTGCGTCCTCTAGCTCCTTCCCCTGGGCCGGTTCCTTTTTCTCTTTGTAATTTGGTATTCAGAGCTGTCTCCAGGCCACCTTCATCTCCCTAAATAAGCTAACTCCCTGGGTAACCTCATCTAGTACCAGAGTGTGAGAATTAGCTTTCTGTGTCAAGTTGACCCAGCTGTAGTCACCCTCTGTTAGTTAAACACTAGATACTGTTATGAAGGGATCTTAGACGTGTAATTAACATTGAAATCAGTACCCTCAGAGTGAAGATTACTGCCTATAACTCTCAAATGCACATGGGCTTTATCCAGCTAAGTCAAGGATCCCAGAGGCCCGGTGAAGAGGAAGCACCCTCCCTGCAGGGTACCACTTGACTCTCCAGCCTGTGGGCTGGAGATGTGTTGACCTTCTAAATCACTGAACCAGTTCTTTTAGTTTGACACAGGGTCTCCTGTAGTCTTGGTTGGCCTCAAACTCCCAAGCTAAGGATAACCTTGAACTCCTGATCTTTGGCCTCACCTCACCAGCAAGGCAAGGGCCTTCACTGTTAACTGATTCCCTTCTCACTTCACATCCCTTTTACACTCACACCCCACTGCTGGGTTTTCTTTTTTCCTAGAAAATCACAATATATGGAGTATTTTTTATCCTACTGTTTGTTTATTTTTGAGACTCTTGGCTGCCTTCAAGATTACTTTGTGAACCAGGCTAGCCTCGAACTCATAGAGATCTGTTTCCAGCCTCCGAGTGCTGGGACTGAAGGCATGTGCCACCATGCTCAGCTAGTGCATGTAGTGTATGGTATCATTCATATTGGACTCCCCTAATTTCTCTCTGATTTTTACTTTTAGCTCTGACCTCCAGATCTATAAATCTAGTTGCCTATTAGAAATCTCTATTTAGAGAGAAAATTAAAAGTACAACTCTTAAGTCAGACTGTGGATTTGTACCCGGCTGTCACTTTCCTTCCCTGACTGTCCCTGTCCCAAAGAGTGCCACCACTGACCCAGTTGCCAAGGCTGACATCTGGATCTGGATTGTAGGTTCTTATCTTTCTTTGGCATCTCTCATTCCAACCTTTGCAAACCTGTGTTTACCCTCAGATGTAGCCTCTGCCTCACTAGTCCGAGTCTTTATGGTTTCTGCCTTCAGACTTCCTCCTGGCTCTCTGGCAGCCTGGCTGGGTGAGCACAGCAAGCTCCCAGCTTGATGCTTCTTTGTTTCTAGTGTCCTCTGCTTAGAACAGTTCCCATGGTGCATGCTTTCTTTTCCCTTTAGCCTCTCCCGCAGGGACAGGGATGTGCTTAGATATTTCCTACCTCCCTGCTCCCTTTATTGTTCTTTGGAATGCGGAGAGCTCTTCCAACACCCACCTCACCCCATCCCCTTGTGAAAGGATGCCCTGACGGCTTCTATGGAATGAGAGGCACACAGTGTGTTTGTGTGATGACAGACATGATCAGGTACAGGTCACAAAATTGACGGTGACCGAGGGGCGTCTTTCTGGATGAAGGTGTTGAACAGAGAAGGTAAGAGCTGGTGAGAGAGAACCTTGCTTTTCTTCTACTGGGAGCCATAGTAAAGACTTGAGTGGTTTGCTCACCATGGGGAAATACTGGGAAGTCCTGTCTGGCTGACTCTGGTTTCTTAAGGTAGAAACTAGGTCATGAGCAGAGAGAGGGCAAGACGTGGCAGTGCTGTTAGAAATTCGAGAAAAGAAGAAGGAAAAGATGGAAGAGTCATTGTGGCCGCTGGGAAATATGACAGGGAGAAAGGGTTGCTGGGCAGGGCCAAGGGTAGATTTGAGGTTTGTGGCCCTGCCCTCCTCTCTACATGTTTCTCCAACAATGGTTTGCTGCCTAAGTAGGGTGCAGACTATGTGGATAGCTAGCACTAACCGGAGTGGTTCTTAGCCGGGGCTGGGGTTGGGGGGAAGGAGCACACACCTTTATTAATCCCAGGACTTGGGTGGCAGAGGCAAGCAGATATCTGAGTCTGAAGCCAGCCTGGTCTACAGAGCAAGTTCCAGGACAGCCAGAGCTATACCCAGAAACCCTGTTTTGACAAAACAAACTTACCCAAACAAGGGTGGGTCCTGCCTTGTCTGGACCATTGAGAAACCTGGCCTTGATCTCAAAGGGCTCTAGAGAGATGAAGGTCGGAGTAGTGATTACTGTAGCTGAGTGTGCTTTCTGTAGCTGGTGTTTTACAGTGCTGTTGATGCAGCAGGATCACAACCATTGTCTTAGCTGAGATGACAGTTCAGAAACAGAAGGATTTTTTTCATCATTTTCTGAACTACACATGCTGGGGAGACAAGAAATCAAACAAGGGTTTGCTTTTCAAAAGTTTTGACAGATTCAGAAAATGTGCAATTTTTTAGTAGGTACTTGGGGCCACAAAGAGAGAAGGAACCCCACCCAGAGGAGGTGACTTTTCAAATGAGTACTGATGGACTACATTGGTTTTCAGGGAAGAAAGATAAGAACATGCACAGTCAAATCGATTTAAGGTGTTGATTAAACAGACCTTTGACTGAGCAGACCTTGAGCTATGGGAAGGTGAGGAGCGGCGTCTTCCCTTAACCAGTAACTAAACTGGACTAGAATCCAGCTCTCTGCGTGTCCTCACCGGAGGTGGGGGGAGCTGTCTTAGCCACCTGTGCTATACATAGTCTGCTTATCTTAAGAGCAGTGGGGAGTTGAAGTGGCTTACGTGGTCTTTTCTAATATGGTATTAGAAGACTCTCAACTGTGATCCCTCTGACCAGTCCATGTAAGACATTTTCAGGGTCAAGCTATTGGAATTCTATAAAATCAAGGTAATAGGTATATTGTTATAACTCAGTGATATAAAAAGCCTCTCTGTGCGCCATCATACTCTTGAAATAAGTTGCACTGTCTAGATTTTTAATAACGAGGTGCCCATGGCCTTCCCTTACAGACTGTCCCCATACAGAGTGCATGGGATAAGGCAAACAGAACTCGGCGTAGAGCTTGACTCGGGAGCCAGGCATAATCCAATTTTCCATCCCCTGGTCCTTGACTAAGTTTGTCCTGGACACTTTGGAGCTAGGCATTTTGTAGCCACTCCTCATACCTGAGAATCGGGGGGCTGCCCTGGTTCAAGCACTGCTTGTGCACACGAGAAGTGAGCAGTGGCCAGTGTGGGCGAATCGTCTCGTCAGCCTGCGCGGTGTGTGTACATTTACGCACGTTTCTTACTTTCACCTTGGAAGAGCCTAGAAGGAATGTAGGGAGGCCGCCCAGTTTTCAGGAGGTGTGGCCTCAGGCTGTTAGGAGCCAGCAACCCTCTCACCTAGTTTTTTTTTTTTTTTTTTTTTTTTTTTCACCCAGCTATTAACCAAAGTAGTGGGTCAGACAACTAATTCATTCATTCATTCATTCATTCATTCATTCGCCAAGCATTCTTAGTAACCTAAGGGCAGGGAGGCATGAGAGGACAAGGCCTTCTTTGGTCCATGCTGGTGGTGGTGGTGTGCCAAGTGCTAAATATAGTCTGTTTTCCTTAAGGCGAACAAGACAACCCCAAGCCCAATTGGGACGAGGAGGAAGTATTGTAAGGGGAATTAGTCATTTCTTTTCAGGGTTACTCAGGATGAAGTAGGCATAGCTTTAAAAAAAAAAAAAAAACCCAGGGAACTTCCTTAAAAGAATCACCAGACTTGACTAATCCATTACCTTAGGGCAGTGGGTCACTGACTTTGCAGTCAATTAGATTAATTTTTGGATTTTTTTTTTTAAACCTAGTTGGCAGGGTCACAGCCAGTACCAGGGGCATCAGAACATCTGTATGGGTGCCTGGAGTCAATATTTTTAAAGTTCCTCATGTGACTAACGCAAGCTTGTGTAGATAGCAGCGCCTGAGGGCCGAGGCCGGCTTACTCACTCCACACTCTTACTCGGTTCTGGTTCCCAACATTCTTTGAATAGCAGCCGCGGCCTTTGGGCCGGGGGGCGGTTCCGAGCAGCGAGGATGTTGTACCGTCCAATTAGGAGCTCTCACTTTGCAGGGACGCCAGGCACGGGTTGCCGGGGCTGCGCGAGGACTGGATTTTTGCTTTGTCATTCTGACACGGGCACTTCGCCCGCCTACTAAGAGCAGGGCGTGGCTTCCCGGGGACACTGGGAACCTGCAGCTCTTTATCCTCAGTGCGCTTCCGTCAGGCCTCGCATCCACGCGGGAGGTGCGGGACGCCGACCCCGCGGGGCGAGAAGAGCTGGTGTTTTCATCTTCCTTGCTCACGTAAGCGCTATGTTAGTGTGGAGCTGAGCGCTGGGGACCAGGGATGCATGGGACGGTTGCTGGCGGGCCTGGGAGCATCGCTCCCGGGGTGGTGATTTGGAAATGTCCGGGAGGGGATCATTTAATATGTGACCGAGAGGGCTGGGAACAAGCTAGGGTAAGCTCTTACTTAGAAGGAAGAGTGCAGAGGACAGCCTGGGTCACAAGCTTCAGTGTATGGGGACTTAACTCTGACCCTTGTCTGCTGGTGCCTGGCAAGCTACCAGAGAAAATGGGTAACCTTTGTAGAGCAATGATGATGAGGTACATATGACACTGTGACGAATATGTATATAGATTCGTGATTACATTAAGAAGTTTCATGCCTTACAAATGTTTTCACATCCTAAGCCCCATGAAACTCCTTGGAATTGTCAATCGCATATGTTTTCAAGTGGCTTGCCTTTCTTGACCCAGGCAGTTAAACAGGGCAGCTGGGACTGTAACACAGCCCTTCCCTAACTGAAGGAGGCGGTGCAGGCTAGTGGTTAAGAGCAGAAACAGTCCTGCCTGGATTTGAGTCCCGCCTCCAATGTTGACCGGCATCTCGAACTAGTCCAAGTGGGTTGACAATATGTTGCTCGGTTTCCCAACCTGTGGTAATACATCTAAAAGTACAGTTGTGAAGACTAAATGTGTATATATAAAAGTATATATGTTTACATATATAAAATCACTGTTGGTACTAGTATTAAATAAGTATGCTTTTAAGTGCCGGTGTCAGTATATTATATATGTAAAAATACATATGTAAAAATTGAGCTGTGGGCTCCATTTTTAACAGTCCCAGACTTTTCTGGGTTCACTCCTTTGTGAAATAGGACCACCCTCCCCTGATGTCATCCAGAGCATGGATGGACAGGGTCTTTGTGGGCCTTCGTTTTTACCCGCGGTTTCAGATTCCCAGGAAGCCCTGGGTGATGCATTCTCCCGGCGCAGTGATCAAAAGCCAGACCACGCTGTGTCAGGTGTCAGGTGGCCGCGAGGCTGGTGTCTTTAGCCGCCCTCAGAGCTTTTCTGAGTTTTGGAGGTCCTGGAGGCCTCAACAGCCCGGCTGCTTGCGGGTCGGAGTCCACTGGCGGGAGTGACCGAGGGCTCGTGGCGTCCCGGAAGCCCCGCCCGGAGAAAGGCTCACTGCCGCTCTGCTTTGTGCCACAGAGGGCGGCGGGGCCTTGCAGCGGCGCGGCCAGCGGAGAGGCCGCGGGAGCCGCGGGAGCCGGCAGCCGGCAGCCGGCGGAAGGCGGAAGGCGCGACTGGTGGAGGGCGGCCATGGTCCAGCCCTGAAGGTAGGAGCCGCGCACGATCCCCGATCCCCGCGCCGGGCCACTGCAGGCTGGGGAGCCACGTGCTCAGATCCCTGAACCAGGAGGAGCCAAGCCGTTTCTTTTAAAACGATCGACTGTTCAAAGTGCCCTTTGCTTGGGTTTTTCCTCTTGCAGTCTTCAGTGGCAGGGTGAATAGCACTGGAAAGTCTTGAGAAAAAAGGCATCAGGAAATGCGTACTCCTTCCTCATCGGGCCGCCCCATCACCTTCCTCTTAATTCTCTGAGGCCTGGAGTACTGAGAAACGTAGGCTCCGGGTAACAACCAGGAATCCTCTGGGTTGCATTTGTTTCCTGTCAGGCATTTCTTTCTCTAAGTCAGAGTTGAGTGGATATAAAGGAATCTAGATGTACCTTTCCATGGCAAGTATGCTGGACATCTCTTTTTGGTCCGTCCACTTGGGTGGGAGGGGTGACAGCCTGTAAAATTGCAAAAATGCACGATGAGACAGACACCAGGCGGTGTGTTGAAGTCAGAGGACATTGTGGAGTCTGTTCTTAACTTCCCCTATGTGGATCCTGGGGATCAAATCCCAGTCTCCACACTTGGCAGCAAGTGCCATTCCTCAGGGAGCCATCTCTCCAGCCCCTCTGTTTCTCAGAAGTAAAATATCCTGCAACATTGGCTTTCTTAGTAAACTTGAGGCCTGCTAGGCTAGATGTATGTGTCATTAAGAAGGATATTTACAATTACTTTGTATTTTTATTTTTGAAGAGTGAATGTAAGGAATGGAAGTAAACTTCAAAGGCGAATAGCAAATGGGTGGAAACTAATTAAGGGAGCTAAAAGAATTCACCTTTAACATAATCTGCCACTTAGACCTTCAGTTTGCAAGTGAAATAACAAAGACCTGGCCATGTCTTCCTAGGGGACGGGGCTCCGCCCGTGCTGTAAATGTTTATTGACAAGTTACAATCACTTGTTTCTGCAAAATCTTATTCGTGTTTCTCTGACTTTCTCAATTTCATATGACCAGTTAGTCTTGGAGCCATGAGTGAAGTTTGTGACATGCACTTCCCATTTGCTAGCTACTCATACGGAGTTTAAGTAAACCAGCCATTCTCTTTCCTACTTTCTCCTGGTTTTAATGAGCTAAAAGAAAATGGAAGGAGACAGAACAGGTAAGACTACTGACTGGCTTGAGAATTTTGAGCCACTTGCTAGCCATGGTGAGGACATACAGATGAGAGAGGGAAGGACTCAGTAGGCACTGGTGACTTCTTCTTTTTTTTTTTTTTTTTTTTTTTTTTTTTTTTGGTTTTTCGAGACAGGGTTTCTCTGTGTAGCCCTGGCTGTCCTGGAACTCACTCTGTAGACCAGGCTGGCCTCGAACTCAGAAATCCGCCTGCCTCTGCCTCCCAAGTGCTGGGATTAAAGGCGTGCTCCACCACCGCCCGGCCACTGGTGACTTCTTAAAGGGAGTTTGAATATATGTGTTCCCCCCCCCCCCCCCCCCCGTGTATGTGCCAGGATTGAACAGGGCTGTAAACATTCTAGTGCTCTACCACAGAGGTATGTTCCGGGGCAGCATTTACTGTGTTTGTAATGCTGGCAGTGAAACCCAGGGCTCATACACAAGCAGGTGTTCTGCTACTACATTCCTAGCCCTTCCTGTTGTTTTGTTCTTTCTTTTACCCTCTCTTCCCCCTGCTTCGCCCCCCCCCCCCCCCTTTGAGGCAGTCTCCCTATGTAGATCAGGCTGGCTTTGAACTTACTGTGTAGCCTAGGCTGGCCCTGGAATTACTGATCATCTCCTGCCTCTGCCTTTTTGAATGTTAGGATGACAGCTGCTAGCAGGCCCGGCAGCATTTCATGTTATTTTCAAGTCAAGATTACAAGGATTAGAATGTATAGGAGTTCAGAGTTTAAAAATTTTTTTTGTTGCATTTATTTGTGTGCAGGTGTGTGAGTGCTTGAGCGCAATGGTGTTATGTGAAGGTTAGGGGATACGATACTCTTCTTTCTCTCCTACCGTGTGGGTCCTAGGACTTGAAAGTCAACAGTGTTAGGGTTAGCAGCTGGCTCCCTTTCCATGGCTCTGATTCCAGAGTTTTGAAATTCCCTGTGTAAATGCCTCTCTTGGTGGCACTGAGAAGGGGTGGGCACAGTGAGTGGAAAGGTACCCACTGGAATACTGCCACAGTTAAGCCTTCAGTAGTATGATGGATAAGTCCGGGGAGGTGAGATTAACAATTGGTTGCATGAGACGCAGTTCCTTTAAGGCAGTAACTGAAGAGGTAACTGGCAGGCAGCAAAGCATTGTGAGACTTGCATCCAAGTAGATGGAGCACAGTTGTGGTCAGTTCCTGGGTAGACAGTCTCAAGCCCACCCTCTGTAAGGTTAGCCACAGCCTGCCTCTTCCCTCTTCTTCTCTCTTCAGAGAAAGATGGTCATTTCCTCTTGCCTAGATCACTTGAAGCTTCTCACGCCTCCCACCCCGAACTCTCCCTCCCTAACCTGCCCAGGGCCAGTCTTCCTCATGGCCACTTCTTGTTGCCTGGTCTGCTTCCAGGATAAAGGGCTCACTTTTCCTTTCTTTGTTATGTGCTTTCTTGGACCTGAGCCAGCCTGGTTTTCTTTTCATCATCTCTGCTCCCAAGCTACTGTTAGCTCCTGGAAATAGTGACACCTGCAGTTCCTTAGATTTCTCCACTCTGCTGGTTTCCTTCCTTCAGTTCCTGTCTAGACCCACCCACCTTTGCAGGTAAACACCTCTTCAGAGAAATGCATCATTTGGCCAAACTACTTGTGTGTTCCCACAGCAACCCTCCAAATTCTTCTTTCTGGAAAAGGAGGAATCCTGCCAAAGATAATTTTCTGGTTTGCTTATGAAGGTGGAGAGGTAGGCTTGCTTTATGTACCTGTGTTCACAAGGGTATGTTAGTAACCAAAGCTAAATGGATATGCCTATTACTGACAGTAACAGCTGTGTGTGTGTGTGTGCTGGATTCTAAGTTCTCACAACTGCCTGGCAAAGGATATGGTGTCAGAAAATGAAGACCTCCGTAGTGGCCGGAGTGCACAGCTCTCCAGGCAGAGGCAAGGCTGCATGCCAGACCACCTGCCGGTAGAGCCCACTGTGTCCGCCCTGCTCACACCTCTGGCTTTGCGGTACTACTTCTGAGACACCCACCTGCTCCTGGTCTGATTCTTGTGCTTGTGAGTTAGGATGGAGCCCATGCAAATGCCAGGATTGATTCCTAGCATACTTGTGGCCTGGAGTAGACTGGCCATTCATTTGAAGCTTACTGGATGAGACTTCATTCCACTGTGCCTACTACATCAGAAGGATGATACACTTACCCGGCTTTCATTTGTCTTTTAGCTCTTCATATGCATTCCATAAATTAGCACCGAATTCACATCCTCATTCCATAAATATTCATTAAGTAGCTGGGACATAAAGATTCACTTAAGGGGAGACTTTAAAGGTAATGATTTCATTGAAGGTGGGTTGTCGGACATGAAACTCTGAGCTGTTCAGAACTGGTTCTGAGAAGCACATTGGGAAACAATTTAGAATTTTACATCTGGTTGTCACAGTGCCTTTCAGCTTGGCATGCAGGCGAGCCTTTGTCAGTCAGAAAGAAAGAGGTCACATTAGTTAGTTTATCAGGCAACTGTGCTGCCAGCATCAGGCTAGGCGTTACCTCTAATGCAGATCTGGATGATATAGACACTTAAAAACACTTTTCTTAGAACTTAGGGGTAGGGTAGCTCAGTGGTATAGCGGGGTTGCCTGGCGTGCCGTGGCCCTGGGTTCAGTCCACGGTACTACTAGAAAATGAATGCTGTCTGAGGGTTTCCTTGCTGTGAAGGGACAACATGACCACAGCAAACTCTTTCAAAGGAAAACATTTCATTGGAACTGGCTTGCAGATTCAGAGATTTAATCCATTATCATGCTGGAAAGGATGGCAGCGTGGAGACCCACATGGAGCTGGAGGCGCCCAGAGTTCTACATGTTGATCCACAGGCAGCAGCAGGAGACTGTGTGCCACACTGGACATAGCTTGAGCATAGGAAACTTTAAAGACTTTCCCTCAGGGTGACACATTTCCTTCAACAAAGCCACACCTCCTAATACTGCCACTCCCTATGGGCCAAGCATTCAAATACATGAGTCTATGGGGGCCATACCCATACAAACCACCATATGTGCCAACTGATGTTTTTCTATTAAAAAAAAGTCAGTTACAGGTTTTAACGCAGAGTACCCAGTAGACTGATTTTGCAAATGAGAAAACTCAATTATTCTTAGATTGGAAGTAGATGGAAATTATAGAAGCATTTTTTTCTTTTAAAGATGTGTGCCTTTAAATGTGGGTATACACACATTGAGTACAGAGACCTGTACATCCTCAGCCTAAGAATATTTTTCTTTTCCTAACACCTAAAACAACAAAAAATACATCATTGCTTTGTATATAAAAGTATCTCTGAAATGCTTTGGAATGTAGTAAGTGCGTACTCAGTAGTTAAAACCACTGATTATATCATTTTAATTCTGTATGTTACAATTCTCATCTTACAATGAGGGACGGTGGTGGCCTCCGGTTTAGCCACCAGTCTAAGCTAATACCAAGTAGATAAAGACTAGGACACAGGCTTGTCTTCCAGTCTGTTTTAAAATTTTAAATTATGTGTATGTCTGTATCTGTGCTCGAGTGAATGTATCTCAAGTGCATGCAGGTGCCTGCAAAGGCCAGAAGAGGTTGGGGTCCCTGAGGCAGAGTTAAAGGAAGTTGTGAGCCTCAGTCCTCGGGCAGAGCTGCAAGTGCTTGTTAACCTCTGAACCATGTCTCCAGCCTTTTCAGCCCATTTAAAAAATTAAAAATTAGTATTGTGATAAATGTATGATGTATGTGTAGACATGAGAACCATGGTCCATGTGTGGAGTTCAGAGGACAGTGTGTGTGTAGGCATGATTAACATGGTTCATGTGTGGAGTTTAGAGGACAGTGTATGTGTAGGCATGAGAACCATAGTCCATGTGTGGAGTTCAGAGAGCAGTGTATGTGTAGGCATGATTACCATGGTCCATGTGGGGGTGTGATGTTCAGAGGACAAGTTTGTGGAGTTGGTTCTTTCCCTCACTTTAGTGGCTTGTCTTTTTTTGAAGGTTTATTTTTAAAAGTGTGTACATGTACACATGGTTGCCAGTGGAGGCGAGAAGTGTTGGATCTGGAATCACAAGCAGTGGTTGTAAGCTACCCTATGGGGTGCAGAACTCCGCCACTGACCGAGTGTGCCCTCCACCAGGTGAAGCTTTCTGTGGTGTGAGTTGGGTATGTGCCTGTTGTATTTAGAAACAAAACACTCCTCACATTGTTAAATCGAAGCGTACTGATAACTTCAGCCACTTAACTGCTCCGTGGGCCTCTAGTGAGCTGGTGTGTGTTTCCCAAAGCGTATTATTCACCCAGTGGGTGATATAACACAGATGGTATTAAAAATCTTCAGTTTGCTCAGCTTCTAGGATTCAGGTTAACCCCCTCTCTAGTATATAAAAGCCTTGATTTAGCTTTTGGCAGGCTTCCAGATAAACAGTTCCTTTGCAGAATCCTGCCTGCCCACTGTTCTTCCACACTTGAGTGGAGATGCTTCTAAAATCGCTTTTGTGTGTACTGGTGTGCGTGAATTAGGATGTACTTACCCTCTAGGCAGAAAAAGAATGCTGAGCTTTGGCCTGACCCAGGCTTCGGCAGGAGCCAGTGCTGGAGGTGTGGTCACGGGTGAGCTGGGGGGCGGGGTCGATTGCGCATGAGCAGGAGGCCTCTGTTCCAACGGCTTGGCTTTTCTGTTGCTACCTTTCCGTTGGTAGTAGCCCTTGGAGAGCTGTTACTTGCGCACCACCACCATGTCTGAATTAAAATGTTCCCTTACTGGAGGCAAGGAAAAAAGAGAGGAGCTAGTCAGAAGCTTGGCATGGCAGCACCTGGTGAAGCATGGGGAGGAGGAAGAAGAGGCACTGCTGAAGGAGGAAGACGAAGAAGAGGAGGAGGAGGAAGAGGAAGAAGAGGAAGAAGAAGAGGAGGAGGAGGAAGAGGAAGAGGAAGGCCCAGACAGTAGCTCGGATGACCTGAGCCCCGAGACCCCCTGCATGCACCCAGACCTCCTGGAGCTGGCGGTGGACCGGGAGAAGTGCCGCCGCATCCGCAGGCAGTACCGGCAGCTCATCTACACTGTGCAGCAGAACCGCGATGACATCGTGAACACGGCCAGCGACTCGCTGACCGAGGCCCTGGAGGAGGCCAATGTGCTGTTTGACGGGGTGAGCAGAACCAGAGAGGCAGCCCTCGACGCACAGTTTCTGGTTTTGGCCTCTGATCTGGGTAAAGAAAAGGCAAAGCAGTTAAACTCCGATAAGAGCTTTTTTAATCAGGTTGCCTTCTGTGACTTGCTGCTGGTGTTTGTGGGCCTCAAGTGGGTGGAAGAGGAGTGTGAGGAATTTAGCAACTGCGATGATAGCATAGCTCTTTGCTTCTGGAGCATGTTGCACAAGGAAGCAATGGCCTGGATGCTGAAAGCTGAAACGTTCCACTTCATTTTTGGTTCTTTTAAGGCAGAACGTTCTGCACGAAAGCCCCGGCTGGAACATCACAAAAGAGCTTGCAAAATGGAAGGAAATGGGGATATGCCCACAAAGTTGAGGAAGCTGGATGTGCATGCTAATCAGGAGACGACAGAAAAAGAAGTAGAGAGAATCTTGGGATTGCTGCAAACCTACTTTCAAAAATACCCCGATACTCCAGTGTCGTATTTTGAGTTTGTGATTGATCCAAACTCATTCTCTCGCACTGTGGAGAATATCTTCTATGTTTCTTTTATTATTAGGGATGGCTTTGCAAGAATCAGGCTTGACCAAGACCGACTGCCAATTCTAGAGCCAACTAATGTTAACCAGGTGGATGAAGAAAATGATTCCTGTTCTTATGGCAGGAAACAAGGAGTTATATCTTTCAGTTTACAGGACTGGAAAAATATTGTCTCCACTTTTGAAATATCAGAGGCTATGATCAAAAACTCATACTAAAGAGTTTTATTCATCGTGTATGACTCCATTTTGAACTAACATCGCAAAAATGGAATCTAAACAGAAACGCAAACTCTAGTAAACTATTTTTAAGAACAAATGAAATTGTCTACTGTGCAATGTATTTTACTTGATAACTTAATAAGGTTGTAATCTTAAAAGTTCACTATCATGCTTATGGGAAATTTTTTTGAAATTCATACGAAACTCTCAGTAAGCTCCTGAGTTTCTTAGAAGATATTAGCCAACTTGTTAAAAAAAAACCAAAAAAACAAAAAACAAAACCCAGGACTCACTGTGATACTGAATTTATCTCTGACATGGCAAACTAAGGGTAAGGGGGCTTTTCACAAAATTGGGGAAAGAGTGAGAAAAAAGACAAGTCAGTAGTATTACAACTAAAAAATCCTAGGTGACATGCTTCTTTTGAAAAAGTGGATCTCTGTATTCTGAACTTTGTTTTTGATAAATGAATTTAATAAAAGTGTGTGAGTGTACGGTCAGACTGAAGTAACTAAAGCTTCAAAGGTAGGTCCAAATTAGACAACAGGAAGGCATTCTGGGTTGTTTTGTGTTGAGACAGAGTCTGCCTACAGAGCTCTGCCTGTCCTGGAACTCAGTGATCTGCCTGCACCTTCCTCTGCCTCCCACCACACTAGGTAAGCAGACATTCTATCTAGGTAAGGTCAGATGTGTTCGATGAGACAAGTCAGCACACGAGAGGATATGCAGGTTTATAGAAAACTTACAGTTGAATATGAAGCTGCCAGCAATTGCCATGAACTCACCTGTGTTCCTGGGCAGACAATATGTTTTTATCACTCCCAGTTGCAAGCCTTATCTCTGGCTAATCTGTCACCACTCAGTGTCGTGATTTCTACTAGCACAGAGTGTCCCTCAGAGTCCCTCAGAGTCCGTGATGTTTCAACGTGTAACGACTGATTATTTGTCCCAATTAGCCTTGATTTATAAAACAAAAAGCCCAAGGGTTTTGCTCTGTGTCTGGCCTATATAGGGAGAATTCTCCATCTACCCCTGGTCCTTGTGCCCCAGGTGCCCAGTTTCTTGTGGACCTTAGTTGGAAACAAGGTGCTGATTTGAGTAGTCGGGCTGACAGTGTAGCCTTTTGCTTCTGGAAGATCGCATCAAAGGAAGCAGTGCTTCGGGTGTTACAAGTCTGGGAACTCCTGTTGCAGATGTTTGTATGAATGTTTCTTTCTCTTGGTTCTTTGCAGTTTTAAGAGTGTAAATGATGGGACAACTGGGGATGTGGTTCAGTGATGAAGTGTTTTCTTAGAATGAGTCCTGCCTTAGGTTCTATTCCCAACATGAATGGGGTGTCTCTCTGGTATGCAAATTATCTGATGGTCAATGTAGAAAATTTGATTTATGAAAATAATTTCAGAAGAGACAGTGGACATGCCCTGAATGTAAGTCTTACGAATGTAAGTCTTGGTTGGTGGAAACGTGCTGCCGCTCATGTGGTTAGTGACATTTTTGTTCCACTTAAGTTTTCCTATTAAATCTGTAGTGGTTCAGGGGACAGAAATCCAAAGTCTAAATGATACCAGGATCTTTGTGTGGAGAAAGCTCATTACACCAGCAATGCATAGAGAATTCAGGAAGAACACAAAACCCTTTTCAATGCAAACTACTTTCTGTAGTAGCTGTCTTTCCCCTTTCCTCACATGAAGAAGTACTGGGCCTTCCCAGCACTGGTCACCCTTCAGGATGGAGGAGCATCCTTTTGGCCTTGTGGCTCCTGGTCCTGCAGGAGTGCCCTGGGGTTTCCAAGAGATGTCCTTTGGACAGAGAATTGGGCAATAGGAGATAAATTGAGCTGTAGAAACTAACCGAATTGCAGATCTGCTTGGCAACAACACCTTAAAGTGACGGACTTTGTTTTAAAAGTTAAAACTTGATTGAATAAATAGGCCCTTTTATGATCCAGATCAGCCCTGACCTGGAAACCTCAGATGTTGGTTTGCCAAGTGAAAATCCCTCTTGCTGTAGAAGGTTTTAATCCCAATCCGGAGCTCCTACCCTGCCTTGAACATTCAGTGCCCAGATAAAAACACACACACAACCTTTATGTTTACAATAAATAAGCCTTAAACAGCACAAGGGCTAGGCAGATATTTACCCTCTATGCTATTAAAATCTACCTTCCTATCAATAACCCCAAGTTAATACTATGTTTCGTCTGGACTGCTTTTAACTCAAATTGGCCAGCCCTCAGGGCCATGTTCTTGAATTCACCTAACCTGTAGCTACTTCCCTTCCTCCCTCCTCTTAAGTTTACAGTAAAGAGAGAAGGTGCTTCCAGCGCACTTGCTGCTCTCACAGAGGAGCTGATCTTAGTTCCCAGTACTCATGCTGTAGCTCGGTAACCACACTTCTGCTGCGTCTGAAACCGTCTTCTGATGGCACCAGGCACACACTCGGTACACATACACCCAGACAGAATGCTCAACACCTAAGAAAACATGGGATTAAGTTAGAAAGGTGGATATGATTAAGTATAGTTACTAGGTATGCTATCTGGATCAGGAAGAGCACGAGATTGAATGTAAAAAGGTGTGTTTGAGTGTGATGTATGGGAATGTGTGTCCACATGTATGCACCTGCTTGTGTATGTGTGAAAGGACAACCCCTCCCTCTTTTTTGAGAGAGAGGGGGAACGGAGAGACTGAGACACTCACCATGTAGACCAGGCTGACCTCAAGAGCTCCATCTGCCTCTGCCTCCTGGGTGCTGAGATAAAATCTGTGCATCACCATGAAAGCACAACTTTTGAAAGTTGGTCCTCCTACTGTGACAGCTGGGGTTGCGCTCGGGTCATTATGAGGTCTGTGCAGCAAGCACCTTTACTGACTCCCAATGGACAAGTTTCTTATTTAAAAAAAAAATCTTTTTAAATCAATTAGTTAATTTATTTGATGGGCATGGTTATTTGTGGGTCAGAGGACAGCTTCTGGGAGTTGGTTTTCTCCTCTCCCATTTCGGTCTCAGGGATTAATTAAGTTCAGCTTGGTGTCTGGTGTCTTTATCTGTTGATTCATCTCACCCGCTTGGGCAAGTTTAATGCCATAGCCAGGCCTATCTGAAACCTAAATGACATCTGACTTTAACTGTTGTGAGGATTTGATGGGATCTAACATACACAAAACATGTCTAGTACAATATTTTGTCTCATTGTGAACTCTCAGTCAGTGAATTACACAGTACCACCTCTTTGTGTGTCGACATTTCTAGTGGTCTATTTTCTCCGAGTCTTGTACGCTTCCTCCTTACCTTTGCTCTGAGGGAATCTACTGCCAACTGATTGCAATGTGCACATTGGTAACTGACACAATGGCTGATGGGCACCTACTATGCTAGGCACTGCGCTGGTCGCTGGAGGAGAGTGGTGGAGCCCTGTCCTTGCAGGAAGGGGTTTAGTGTCACGGGTATGCTATAGTTTCCTGCTGCTGCTGTAACAAATTGCCAGACACTCGATGGCTTTAGACGACACTACCTATAGAGTCATGGTGGTGGGATGTCCAGCCAAAGTGGGTTTGACTAAGCTAAAATCAGGACCTGTCCTGGGGAACCGTTATTTTGAGGGGGACACCATTGAGCAGGAGCTGATGGCCAGTCAGTTTTTTAAGTGTGAAAGTATAGAGTTTGGTTGTAGGCTCAGCCGAATGCTTTAGATGCCCACGGCTTGCCAATTACACCTTATAGATTCAGGGTCCTTCAGTGTGCTTTTTTTGTTTTTGTTAAAAACTGGCTGGTACAATTTGACTTTATGCTTCAACTACCTGTTCTCACTTGTCTGCTTAGGTGTTACAAAAGGCTGGCTTCAGGGGCAAGAGGTTTGCATTTTTCTCCTGTGTTAATAACATGCACTTAAAATGGATCTGAGATGATAATCAAGATTATTATTTATTTTATACATATGAATACACCATTGCTTTCTTCAGACACGCCAGAAGAGGGCATCAGACCCCATTACAGATGGTTATAAGCCACCATGTGGTTGCTGGGAATTGAACTCAGGACCTCTGGAAGAGCAGTTAGTGCTCTTAACCACTGAGCCATCTCTCCAGCCCAATAGTTACTCTTTTAAGTCAGTAAATTTTTACTTACAGGCTTTCAAATGTGGTTCCTTTGTTGTCTATTGAGGTCACAAAATAGCTTTTTCTGAAAGGACAAATGCTAAGTCTAGTTGTATCACCACCAGCCTACAATCCTCTGATTCTTTTATCTGAGCAAATTAAGGACAGATATATTTGTGACAACGTCAAGGTTCTCCAGGGTTCTCCATCAGAGATCTTTTGCATCCAGTTTCTTCAAACAGTTTACTTTAGGATAGATCTGCCTCTGCTTGCTCACATTGATCTGTCTCTTAAGAATGAGTTCAGATCACATTCATTAGCATCCAGAATACCGTGACTCTGTCTGTGGGATGTGCACTGTGCTTTGATCCATGTCACTGGATATTCATCCAGTGAATGAAAATGCGAATGCTGGTGATGTTTTTGTCTTCTCATTACCTGTGCTTTCAAATGCTGGCCCCAGGACCAGCAGCATCTCTCTGTGCTGTCGCCTGCCTCCATAGGCTTGTCTGTGTCACAGCTCATGCCCAACAGTGATTCTGGGATGCAGACAAGGATTAATTTTGTGCTTGTGTTCTATGCTCCTGTCCCCTGATTGAAGAGAAGCACACAAGTGCTACCAGTTATTATTTTGTTTTATTTTATGTGTTTGTCTGCATGTGTGTCTTTACCACTGTGTGCCCAGTGACTGTCGAGTTTTAGGCAATTATGAGCTTCTGTGTGGGTGCTTGGGAATTGAACCCAGGTCCTCTGGAATAGCAGCTAGTGTTTTTAACCACCGAGCCATACCTGCTCCCCCTCATTTAAAGGAGTTTGTATGCATGCAAATGCTGGTGTCTGGGAATCAGAGTCTGCAAGAACAGCATGCTCAACTGCTGATTTATTACCTCAGCCCCAAAATGGTGGTGGTGGTTGTTATTATTTTAAGAACATCAGTTTAAGTTTTTTTTGTTTGTCCTTTAAAACCAACACATTTCGTGTTCTTGGTCACTCCCTAGGGAGGAGTCACACTGGTTATCTGACTATGTTTACCTAATACTGGGATCTGAGTAGCTGTGATTACCAGCTTGTTTTCCCCCACAGTGCCCTGCATTGAAGGAGAAGCCCTGGTCATCATGCCAGTTCATGAATGCTGGCTGTGCTACCCAGCTTCTCGAGGTAGAGCCTCTGTGCAGACTGTCTGGGTGGTACCCACTTGCCCCAACTGTTGCTGGTTTCCAGGTTTTCTCCCTCCAGTCCCCCAGCCACCGTGTTCGCCCCGGGTGCTGCTGAGGGGCCCTCGTGGGGCTGTGCTTCCTGCTTCACATCCCTCCCAGGCACTCCCCTCCACGTCCCAGACGCCCTGTTCTACTGGCCCCTGTCTCTGCCCTCCGCCCCCTACGCCTGGTAGTAGGCAGGAAAAAAATACGCAGTCCGAGCTGGTAAGTTCATGGTGTTTTAGATATTATAGGTAAAGCTGGATTAAAAAATGTTCTTACTGTACTTGCAGACTTTTCTGTCATTACCCTCATTAGCCCAGGGCTTTATTATAAGGTAATGATAAGTGTATTGCTTAAAACAGGGCTCCAGAGTGTGTTAAGGAATCCAAGAAAAGATTATCTCCCACGTCTTAGCTCTCTCTGCCTGCCCCACCCACCCCAAACCTCTGTAAGATCCCTGTATGTACTGATATAACCTTGAAGGAATTGAAGGTGGAGAGGAACAGGATATGACTCTTGCACAGTAAGAATAAACAAACCCACTGGTTGAAAAAATTAAAAATTAAAAAAAAAAAAAAACCCAAACCAGTGCTCCAACCCAATATAGAATGTAGCTAGCTATATATTAAATTATACACTAGAATGAAAAGACGTTTTAAAACTATTTTTAAAACTTTTTCTTAATACCTGTCCTTAAAGTCCTATACCTATAAATACTGAAACAAAAACTAAACAGAATTTTAGACTGTAGGGTAAAGCAGTGAGCGTAATAGAATCCCATGTGTCCTGCCTAGTTTAAATGTCTTGCAAGGGCTGGGTGGTAGAATATATGGATGGGTTTGAAGCTGGGCCTGGTGCCTCACACCTTTAGTTCCTGCGCTTGGGAGGCAGAGGCAGGTCTACATACTGGGTTCCAGGATAGCCAGCGCTGCGTAGTAAGACCCTATCTCCAAAACAACCCCCCCCCCCCCCCGAAACCTATAAAGTACCTTGTAGAAGCATAGACTTCTAAATTTATCTGTACATCGATACTGGTTGGTGATTTTTCTATGATTTTAGATTTTGCCTTTCAACTCCACAGTGTAATAAATAAAGTCTTAAATACTTGGCCAACTGTATGTATCATTGGTGTCTTAACATTATTGTGTTTGTTGTTGACCAGACTCCTTAGCTTACGACCTTAGCCCACTGCTCTGTCTTTGACAAGAAAGTGAAGGTGGTTGCTAAACTGTATTGCTGACACTCACTATTAAAACCGTGCTTCATGTTGTGCAACCGGGAGAAGTTCAGTAAAGGTTTTTGTGTTTCTGTTTTGTTTTCCCCAAAGTGAGGGAAACCTGCCTTGAACCCTAATTTAAAAACTCTGGGAAGGGCGGGCTGGTGAGATGGCTCAGCAGACAAAAGTGCCTGTTACCAAGGTGATAAACTGACTCCGTAATTTTCCTCTGATTTGTACAACCATGCTGTGACAAGTGTCCTCCCCCACAGACAGACAGATTTTTTTATTTTTAAAAATCAGATCCTTTAATCCCAGCACTTGGGAGGCAGAGGCAGGCGGATTTCTGAGTTCGAGGCCAGCCTGGTCTACAGAGTGAGTTCCAGGACAGCCAGAGCTATACAGAGAAACCCTGTCTCGAAAAACAACAACAACAACAACAACAACAACAACAACAACAACAACAACAACAAAAATCAGATAAGAAAAAAAGATTCCTGGGCAGTCAGTATGAAGATAGCACAGTGAAACTATTATGTGTAATTAATACACGCCTGTTGAATACTAAATTCTGGGAGAGAGAGTGTTACCAGTCTTAGCTTAGCTGTAAGTCGGTTCGGATGGGCTGCTGTCGGTGTGCAGAATATGGGAACTCTTGAGTAGGGAGCAGGCATGGAGAAGGATGCTGGGATGCAGGTCTCTTTGATAATGGCCTAGATGGGAAGAAGTATTGATTTCCTTTCAGGAATCCTGATGTTTTCACACATAGCTGCAGCGAGAGTCTACATTTCCCCTTTGAACATGGCCTTTGATTTTCTTTAAAGAAAGATTATCAAAGCTTTTTGGGCATTGCTGCTTTTCAGTTAAATTCTTTTCATTTCTGTTGTTTTCCTGCAGCCATACAAAAAAGGCCAACTTCAAAAGCTGCCAACAATGAATGGCTCCAAAGATTCTCCCGGGTCCTATGACTTCGACCTGATCATCATTGGAGGAGGCTCAGGAGGACTGGCAGCAGCTAAGGCAAGACCATCTGCTGTGGTGTCTGCGTGACGGTTAGGGTACAGTACCCCCTCCCCACGGAAGCTCTCTACATTCTTTCGATTTGTCCATCCAGGCTTGTGTATTTATTCTGTTCACTTTGGCAGGGCGTACAAAGAGACTCATGACAATGATTTAGGGCACACTTTGTATGACCAGCCCTTAGGCCTGCCAGTCTTTCCAGCACGATCTTTAAAAAGGAGAAAATGGTTACACTTCACTAAGGTGTGGACTACACCAGCCTTTAAAGGTGGACTCGAGAAGCCTCCCAGTTGACTCTGCAGTAGCAGGCGGCAGGTCGCTTTGTCACAGTGGCATGTGTGAAGGACACACAGCCTCTGTCCTTGCGCTCCCATAACCTTTGCAGGTCCAGTGGCCAGTATATACCACACTTCCTCTGTGAGAAAGAAATAGTCTCTACAGGAAAGACAATTTCAGAAAAAGAAAACAACCCCTCCTCCTGTACTCTGGCTTAGATAGAACTAGATTAACTCAGAAATTCCTTTAAAGATGTCACCTCCCAGGGTACAGGGTGAGAAGGCCTTCAAGTTGTCAGTCAGATGGCCTTACCACCAGTGTTTATTACCACTTGCTTAGAAATGGAAAAAAACGTTTTCAGATTTGTGTTGTGTCTGTTGATGGTTGAGGGGAATCATGCAGGAGTTAGCCGGGGCCTGCCAGCTGTTGGTAACAATTTTGCAGCTGTAATCTGGGTAATTGTTGAAGCTGTCAGTGTCTTGGCTTTTGCCCTAGAGCTGAACTAATCAATACGGTGTGTTAGGTTCTCAGACTTCGACCTGTGACTGGTGGTACCTCAGGCTTTAGAGAATAATAGAGACATAGTGAGTGCCAGTCCTCATTTCCACTCTCTTGTTGACTCATTGGAATCATTTTGTTTCCCAGGAGGCAGCCAGATTTGACAAGAAGGTGCTGGTCTTGGATTTCGTCACGCCAACTCCTCTTGGAACTAGATGGGGTGAGTTTCCCTGCAATGGTGGTTTCCCCTCGATGGTGATGCCAATGATTCCTAAAAGCCAACTTAAAAAACAAACAAACAAACAAACAAACAAACAAAGATTAAAAACGACAAAGCCCAGCTCTCCCACGTGAGCTGAGTTAACTGAGTTAATGGGATCCAGTTAAGCAGAAACCTTGACCACAAGCTGGCTCAAAGGCCGACCTTTGCATACTCAGTTATCTGTAGAGTGGAAGCTGTGTAAGCATTCTCCCCCGTTCAGAGAGCCAAGACAGAGCAGCTATCTGAGTCTTGCTGAATCGCATGTTGGCTGCTCATTCATTGAACGTGTTTCAATGATTTGTGAACCAGGAGCATCGGGCTTTGAACTCTGTAAGAAGTTCCTGCCCTTGTGGAGCATAGACTTTAGAGGGAAACAGAAGTAAGAACTTGACCCTTGGTGGTAAGTGGTACTGAAGGAGGGGAGCTTGCACCATGTGAGCTCTAAGGCAGGGTTTCTCAAGAGATGCCCACTAGAGGCGCTGCAGGAGAAGATGAGGCAGCTGTGCTAAAAGCTAAAGCAGAACTTGGAGGCAGTATTCGTTAGTGGTCCCACAGAGTAGACTCACAGGGGTGGGTAAGAGGCCTTTTTGGGCAGAGCTGGGTTGTCAGAGCTGGGCGTGACGAAGTAAAAGTGGAAAGAAAGACAGGTCAAACTATGGCACTTAACAGGCCACAGTGAGGACTTTGGACCAGTGAAAGCAGATAATGAAGGCCTTCGAGGAGTTTGAGGCAAGAGAAATGATGAGTACATTTTATAAAGAGCATTTGCTGCTCACATTAGCGCTAGGCCGCAGTCCAGCCAGATAAGATGGCAGCACGGTCTATTAACTCTTGTATCCGCAAGTGACTGTCACTCTCTGTTCCTGGTGCTGGGCTCAGTCCCCTGACCTGTGGAGTTTGGACTTCATGGTGACACTGGTATTTTCAGAGGACAGGCCTTGAACTGTGAGCTCCAGAGCTCCCTCCCTGAGTTTTGTTCTGATGGAAAGCAGTGACCCCGATGTTCTTAAGGATTACTGTTTTGGGAGAGGGAAGTTTTAACATAGCAGTTCTTTGGAGAATCAGGGAAAACTATAGGCTGCTTCCCCCAAAATTCACATAAACATCAAATTTTATACATATTTTCAGACCTGCATCTAACCATGCTTAGTATAGCAACTGCTTCATCATTTCTGTGTGTAGATTCAGTAGCAGGTACAGGGTTATGCACATAGTAAAATTTCAATTTTCGCATCACTATTGACTATTTTGAATTTGGAAGTTACAGAGATCGTGAAAATCTGTTTGTTTCAGAATGACTACTTTGCTCTGTACATTAGGCTCCATGACTATGATTCTTAGGAGCAAACTTTAACAGTTTTGGCTGCATTAGACTAATAATAGTAAAAATGATGTTGTCTTGTTATATTTTAATACACTTTGGCTTCTAGGAAGGCCCTGCAGTGGGCTGTGAACTGACTTCTCTGTTGTTGCAGGTCTCGGAGGAACATGTGTGAACGTGGGCTGCATACCTAAAAAACTGATGCACCAGGCAGCTTTGTTAGGACAAGCTCTGAAGGACTCGCGCAACTATGGCTGGAAACTCGAAGACACAGGTGTGGGGGAAAGGAGGGGCTCAAACGCTGTGGTCTTGGCAGTGTGTCATCTAGATACCTGGACCTAGATGAGGCCTGCCTATCCCAAGTCAGCCCGGGGTTAGCCCCAGGGCTGTGAATTGTCAGGTTTGAGAAACACTTCTTGAGCCCTCTGAGCTCACGGGGTGTTGTGACTGGCATGAGTGCATCGCACACGAGTTCGAATCGTTGGTTTTGGGACATAAAGTGATTGCTGTGACTAGAGTGACTTACCTGGATTTCAGGCTTGCCTCTTGCCACTTGCCAGAATTGTGACAAGTCCGCTAACTACTGATTTACTTAAAATACAGTGCTTTAATTTAAAATGAAGAAATCAAAACCAAACTCAACCACATATTGGTAAAAGATTGGTAGTTATTATAGATGATTGGCCTGTGGGGCAGAGTATGTACTGTTCTCTTCTGTTCCTGCTGAGCAGTGAGTTCTCTTCTGGTGCACAGAAGCCAGCCAGGTAGGCCTACAGCAGCCTTACCCCAAGGTGCCTTGGCTCCACAGCCCCTAAAGTGAGCTGACTCTTACAGAGGGCTCTCATTCTAACATTACATGATGTGTGTGAATCAAGTCTCTGTAGTTTATTCTCTACAAAGCCACAGGCCGGCTATTGTACAGTCCTGTTAATTCAAAACGCAGACCTAAGTACCATGGGCCTGGATCCATCTTGTGCTCAGTGACCGGCTCCTTGATCAGTGGGTTGGAGACTTCATTTTCATGAGAAAAGTCTGTGTTGTTTCCTCTTCAGCCATAGCCTCCCTGGGACTGTCTTCTCCCTGTCTCCTGAGTGTATTTGATCTGTGCCCTGTTTTCTTCAAGTCATTAATGACAATGATTAACCAGTGATTAAAGGCGGATGTTGTTGGTGGCAGTTGTTTTGGGTTTATTTTGAGGGACGGAGGTTGAGACAGGGTTTCTCTATGTAGCCCTGGCTGTCCTGGAACTCACTCTGCAGACCAGGCTGGCCTCAAACACAGAGATCCACCTACCTCTGCCTCCTGAGTGTTGGGATTAGACACATATTGTTACTAAGACTGAAATGTTACTCTATAGTCTACACTCACCTGGAATACACCTAAGTGCTATTATAGACACGTGCCTGTCAAAAAAAGATTCAAGTTCTCTGAATAAGGAGCCAGCAAACTTACAGATAAAGCAAGTGTTTGAGATGCTGGGGGCCTGACGTACAGTTTCTGTGGAATCACTCAGCTCTGTTTTCATACTGTGAAAACAGCTTCAGATGACATGCAAATGAATTTGGCTATATTTCAGTAAAAGTTCATTGACCAAAAATGATTCGAGGCCCATGGCATCATGGTCTGCCCACACTGAGCATGCCCAGTTACGGTGTAGTGACCCACACCTGGCTAGAGTAGAGTCTTTGACTTTGTTAGGATGCAGTCCTAAGCCTTAATGGTACCCTGTTCTCCACAGGTCAGTGTCTATAATCCAAAGTAAACTACCAGCTCAGTTCTTGATAAAGAAGGGAAGAATTTGTGTTGTGGTTTTGAATTCCAGACATGAGAAATTGACCTTTTATCCAAGAGAACTTGTCCTCCTGGGTTGAACTGCCTAGCTCTGGGTGAGAATTACTGAAACGCATCAAGCAGTTTGAAGGACTAAATGTTCTCTCTTCTCACGCAGTTAAGCATGACTGGGAGAAAATGACAGAATCTGTGCAGAATCATATCGGCTCGCTGAACTGGGGCTACCGAGTAGCTCTCCGGGAAAAAAAGGTCGTCTATGAGAATGCTTACGGGAGGTTCATTGGTCCTCACAAGATTATGGTAATTGTAAAGCTGTATTCTCTGCTCATCTCCTGCCTTTTCTATAAGTACAGCATGCGCTAACCGATTGCGCCACTGGAGCATCCATCCCCTGCCTTTTCAAAAGTAGCTTTCATTGGTGTTATCAAAGAAAATTGTTCCAAATGTGTGTTTTTTTTTTTTTTTAAAGATTTATTTATTTTATGTATATGAGTACACTATTGCTCTCTTCAGACACAACAGAAGATCCCATTACAGATGGTTGTGAGCCACCATGTGGTTGCTGGGAATTTAACTCAGGACCTCTGGAAGAGCAGTTAACCTTTCTTAACCGCTGAGCCATCTCTCCAGCCCCCTCCAAATGTGTTTTAAGAAATGAAATAAGGTCCAAAAATTAAGACCATCATGGGACCTTCTGTGGGGCTGGGGAGTGTCTCCATCCTGGGCCAGATTACCTGAATGTGAGGCTTACTCTGTCACTGGGTAGCATTATTCCTGGAGGCAGTTCTTTATCTGCTCAGCCTTTAGTTTCTCTTACTGTTATGAGAACTGAGAGAGACAGTGTGTAAGTGCCCTCTACTAAGGTTAGAACCTTTACATAGGTTCTAAGGCAGAGTCCTGCATTGGGATTGACATTGTTTCCTTTGCAGGCAACAAATAACAAAGGTAAAGAAAAAATCTATTCAGCAGAGCGGTTCCTCATTGCCACCGGTGAAAGGCCGCGCTACCTGGGCATCCCTGGAGACAAAGAGTACTGCATCAGCAGGTGGGAGAAACAGGCCATGGCTGGCCTTCTGCTTGCTTCTTTAAACACACCTGGTTCCTTTCCAGACTTAGGAAAGAATTCTTTGCCACCATTGTCCCTGGGGATTGAAAGAGAGTCAGGGACTGGCAACATTTTAAAGGTTACAAGCTGCAGGCATTGGGCCTGCTGCCACTCAGAGTGAACACACTACCCTGGCAACACAATGTAACTAGATTGACATTTCTCTTTGCAGTTGAAATTCATTTATGTCTATTTGTAAACCAGGTGGATATTTTGTAACATAAATGTGGTCTCCTGTAGGAAAGTTTATTTTGTGCTGAGCAAGGACCATGTTTGTCAACACTAGGGGAGTGGAAACAAAGGGTTAACTTTTAACGAGTGGCTATGCATCCAGCCTTAAAAGGCCTTGGCCCCACTGCGTGATAGTCCCCTGTAGAGAAGCCTTCTAAAACATGTCAAGAAAAAAAGATTTTTCTCATCAAGGGGTAACACTACCCATACTGTTTTTGAGTTTTAAATGAGAAAGTCTCTGCTTTTTGGGATGTTTTTGTGCCTGGGAATTTTTGGATTCCTTCTTCTAGAAGTATGACTCCCTGATGCCTGGCGCAGGGACAGCTCCGATGCTTCTGTTTCTATTACCTGGGATGTTTGGTCTTGCCTAGTGTCTTTGGGCTGTTGTAACACAATGACTAAGTGGGGGCTTGTGTGTAACAGATTGCCCATAGTTCTGGAGGTTCAGAACACAGGCTTGAGGTACTGGCCATGGCTCAATCCCGTGCTCATAGGTGGGGTCTTCCTATAGTGGAAAGGATGGGGGCATCTCTGTAGGTTCTTGTATAGACTCAGTTCCCACTTGTGAGAGCCAGATTTTTTATTTTAAAGATTTAATTATTTTATTTATCTGAATACACTGCAGCTGTCTTCAGACACACCAAAAGAGGGCATCAGATCTCATTACAGATGGTTGTGAGCCACCAGATGGTTGCTGGGAATTGAACTCAGGACCTCTGGAAGAGCAGCCAGTGCTCCTAACTGCTGAGCCATCTCTCCAGCCCAAGCCAGATTTTTTTTTTATACCTTAATCATCTACTAAAAACCTATTAACAACATCACACTTGGAGTAGAGTACTATGAGGAATTTTAATATTTAGGCACATAGACATTCAGACCCTACCAAGGTCCCTTTCCGTTTTTTATTTTCTTAGAGGTAAGGTTTCCCTATTATTGCCCAGGTGAACTTGAATCCCTGGACTCAAGTGATCTTCCTGCCTCAGCATCCTGAGAAGCTGAGTCCACAAGCATCTGCCGCTATGCCCAACAACTTATTCTTTGGGTGTGATAGGCTGGAGGACATTGTACAGCCCAGGCAAGCCTCAGACTCAGTACACAGCTGAGGACAACCCTGAATCCATGATCCTCTGCTTCTGCCCCAAGTGCTGGGTCTGTAATCATGCACCCCCCTTATCCAGCTATCCTGACATACATTTTAAATTTTGTTCTGTTTTCCTTGTTTTTTTTGTTTTTGAGACAGGGTCTTTCTGTGTAGACCAGACTGGCGTCAAACTAACACCTTCCTGCCTCTTTGAGGGCAGAGATTAAAGGCTCGTACTGCACACCTATGTGTATTTGTGGTCTCTTCTGAACTCAACTGTAAGGTTTTTGTTGAGTTAAGCTTTTATAACTTTTTATATTACGAAGATTAAACTTTCAAAGCCTCCCCACCCCCACTCTTGCTACTGGATGTCCAGATAAGAAGGAAAACATTTTCCACGAAGGAAGGCGACTGAGTGTGGGGCAGTGTTGTTTGAAAGGTTGGCAAATGGGAAATTTTTCCACACATGGATCTGATTGGTTCTAGAAGCTACGCTGTCGGCTGTATTTAGCCAGTAGCATATTTAAAGACCAGCCGGGTATTGCCAACAAAGACTAGTATCTAAGTCCTTTTAGAATTTTGTCATATGTGTATGGTGTCTTATTAAATGTTTATAATGTTAAAAGTTGTCATTCTTAGGAAAGTGGGAGATGCTTGCATCTTTATTCATGCGTGAACATTTCTCTCTTTCTTTTCTTCCCCCTTAACTTTCCAGTGACGATCTTTTCTCCCTGCCTTACTGCCCGGGGAAGACCCTAGTGGTTGGCGCGTCCTATGTCGCCTTGGAATGTGCAGGATTTCTGGCTGGTATTGGTCTAGATGTCACTGTAATGGTGCGGTCCATTCTCCTTAGAGGATTTGACCAAGACATGGCCAACAAAATCGGTGAACACATGGAGGAACATGGCATCAAGTTTATAAGGCAGTTCGTTCCAACAAAAGTAAGTGGGTTTTCTGTGCGGTGGTTGGTTTTATGTTCATGGTGAAAGGCAAAAAAGACAGGATGGCGGTAGAAGCAGACAGACCTTTGAGCATTAGGGACTGTCAGGAGCAGGTGCTGATGTGTGAGCGTGTGCTGACTGCTGCCTCAGTACCATTGCTGAGTCCATGCCAGCGACCTCATCCCTTGTTACGTTCACTGCATCCTTTCATGACGGTGCCCCTGGTCTGCTACACTCGGGGCTGTTTGCGTCACTGCAATTCTGAATGCACATACCGACACACTAGACTCCGCTTCTCCCCTCTCTGCCTTCTTCAGGAAAACATTTTCCTTGGACATACTGTCATCATAGGCACTATATAATCCTGTTTTCTTGGAGGTAATTGTTCATGGGCTAGCTTCATTCGCCTTTGCCGTAAAGGATCTAAAATAGACCACGTTAAGTCTATGTCTTCGTTACCATTACCTTAGAAGACTGGTGAATCTGGGCTGGGGGGCAGCTCAGTGGGAGAGTGCATGCCTAACAAGCAGAAGGCTCTAGGTTCCGTCTGCACTGGTACGCACACCTGCATGCTACAAGGTCAAGTCCGTCACTTAGCATCTCAGACCAGCAGTTCCCTCTAGAGTGGCTTTAAGTGGCTTGCTTTTGGTAAAGTTTAGAAATGTTAGGCTGACTCTCAGTAAATTAGGTTTGTGTGAGTGATTCTCTTAGTGCTGGCTAATAAGATACAGTTTTGGGATCAGACTCACTTGCCAAATACTGTCCTTTTGTGGCTGACAAACTTAGGGACTTACTGACTTAGGGAGAATTACTTAGCCTCTCCAGGCTGTTTCTTCTGTACATTGAGAATAATGGCAGCAGCTCCGTATTTCCTGTGAGGAGCTGGCTGATGTAGCTAAGGAGACAGAGCATAGCGTGGCTCTAACCGCCTGTCTCTGAGAGCTGAACTTTGGATTTCTTGGGAGTTACCAGTAAGTTACCAGTACTTCATCTCTGTAGTTCAGTGGTTCTCAACCTGAGTCATGAATTCCTTTAGGGGTATGGGGGACAACGATCCTTTCACAAGGGTTCCCTACAACCATCAGAAAACACAGGTACTTAGATTATGGTTCATAGCAATAGCAAAATTTCAGTTATGAGGTAGGAATATTGTTATGGTTGGGGGTTACCACAACATGAGGAACTGTATTAAAGGGTTACAGTAGCATTGGGAGGTTGAAGACCACTGCTCTGGACGGTTTTAGGGAACAGGCTTGCGTTAGGGCTGTGATTAGGAGACAGCTATATGTTGGACTATGGGAAGTGTCTGCTTTTCTGAAATGTAACTCTTCCTGAATAGTGTCAACATTCAAGGAGTGGTGGACTGTTGTGGTGGCTGGCTGGTGCCCTTAGCCTGTCAGTAAGCTCGCACAAATGTGTGGACAGTAGCCTGTCACAAATATGTGGACAGTAGGTTGTGACGAACATCTGTGTGCTGTAGGTTGTCACAGACATCTGTGTGCTGTAGACTGTCATGAACATCTGTGTGTAATAGGTTGTCACAGACATCTGTGTGCTGTAGGTTATCACAGACATCTGTGTGCTGTAGGTTATCACAGACATCTGTGTGCAGTAGGCTGTCAAGAACATCTATGTGTAATAGGTTATCACAGACATCTGTGTGCTATAGGTTATCATGAACATCTGTGTGCAGTAGGATGGGGATGTTCTTTCTCCTGCTAATTCAGGAGGCTGCTCACCCCTTTCTTGGGTCTACAGCTTCAACTGTTGAACTTGTACTTAACCACATCGCTCCCACTGTGATTCTTAGGGCTTTCTAGCTCACACTTAAGTCCTTACTCACATACTTCACTGTTGTCAGGGAAAGCAAACATTTGTAGTCAAAACGGACGCTCCGAAGTTGGTAGCTGAGGCTCTCATCAGTAACTACCCTGAGACAGCAGGGGTGATGGGTCCAGAGGAGCGAGCTATGGTGGGTCCGTCACAGGGAGCATGCTGTGTGTTCTCCACTTTCTTTCCCACCTTTTTCTCTGCTCAAGAATTATTTGAGAAAAAGCCTCTCAAGCAAGCTGTGTTAGTGAGGTCCCTGGAAGTTGCTTCTCCCAATGTTGCTACGTGAGGGAGATGATGTAAGAGCCTTTCAGGGCTGAGTTCTGTTTCTGAGGACTAAGCAGATGGATATAGAAGAAACAGTTGACCCTCCTTGTCTCTGTGTCTTTGTTTTCTTTTGTAGATTGAACAGATTGAAGCAGGGACACCAGGCCGACTCAAGGTGACTGCTCAGTCCACAAACAGCGAGGAGACCATGGAAGGCGAATTTAACACTGTAAGGAGTGGGCCCAGGTCAGGCTGGGTGTCAGTTACATACTTTGGGTGACTTTCCTCTCTCTAAAATGCCCCTGTTCTTTGCACAATCTCAGTTACTCTGATATTAGGACTTATTTTATCACAGGGATGGCTTTAACCCCTGTCTGCCAAGTTTCACAAATAGGCAGACATTGCTAATGAGCCAGAGTCTGCCCGTGCGTTCCCTTTGTCTTCGCGGCCGGCCACTTAGGAGATAACTCAGCCGTGGACCGTGCACTTAATTAGGGCAGCAACTCCCGTTCTTGTAAGAAATGCCAAGAGATGTTTGTTTTGTCATTTTTAAAAGGCTTTAAAACACAAAAGGTTTTAGTTTGCTTAAACTCTTGGCTTTTATTAATGAAGGGTGTTTTCCAGGTCTGTGTTAAGTAGTTTATGCAGTGGTTTTGTTAATACTTTATTGTTTTTTCAGGTGTTGTTGGCGGTAGGAAGAGATTCTTGTACGAGAACTATTGGCTTGGAGACCGTGGGTGTGAAGATAAACGAAAAGTAAGGAGACTGTACTTCGAGGTCCTCACCGATTCCCTCTGCCTTTGCTGTAAATTGTGTCTCAGGACTGGGCATCACCTCCAGGCGTCGGGCACTCTTAGGCCTTGGCTGCTCAGTGCTACTGAGTCGGGGTGTGTGTGGGGTTGTTCTTATTTAGGACTGACAGTCTTAACCACGCTGAGTTTTTCTTTTGTTTTACAATTATTTTTCTTATTTAATTTTTTTTTTAAAGTAGTGGCCAGGATTTTTGCTAAGCATTTTTGAGTCCTGTGCACTGTTTTGTTTTGTTAGTAATTGGAGCATTGTTCTCCTGGGGAAGAAGAGGATGGAGTTTTACTTCACTAATAGCAGCAATTGATGGTTGCAGGACCGGAAAGATACCTGTCACGGATGAAGAGCAGACCAATGTGCCTTACATCTATGCCATCGGTGACATTCTGGAGGGGAAGCTGGAGCTGACTCCCGTAGCCATCCAGGCGGGGAGATTGCTGGCTCAGAGGCTGTACGGGGGCTCCACTGTCAAAGTGAGTTTTGTGTTGTCACCCTCTGAGACAATGGTTTTTCTATTGTCATTTTGCCTCTCTTAACTGTTTTTTTTCTCCATTTGACACAGTGTGACTATGACAATGTCCCAACGACTGTATTCACTCCTTTGGAGTATGGCTGTTGTGGCCTCTCAGAAGAAAAAGCTGTGGAGAAATTTGGGGAAGAAAATATTGAGGTAAGTTCTTTTCCTCCTTTTCACATTGCTTTTTTCAGAGAGTCAAGGTGGTTTCCAGTGTGCAGAAAAGTGCAGTTGTAAATGAATGAATAAGCATGCTTACTGGTGTTTGAATTTATTTTATTTTTTAAAAGGGTGTTTATTTTTTATTTTATACATATGGGTGTTTTGCCTGCATGTATCTCTGTACCACAAGCACACCTGGAGGGGCCTTAAGGCCAGAAGGCATCAGATAGATCCCTTGGGACAGGAGTCACAAATGGTTGTGAGCTACCAGGTGTTCACAAAGATGGCTTCAACACTCCACAATAGGCCGAAGTTGCTCACGAGCTGAATGAGCTAAAGAGAAGCTGGAAAATGAACCCAGGTCTTTTTAACTGCTGAGTGTTGTCTCTGGTCTGTGGTTATAATCCATTGTCGACTTGTAGATAGATTGCCTATCAAAAGTATTTAGCAGCTGGATGATATAAGAGCGCTTCAGTGCAAGCATAAGGACCTGAGTTTAGAATCCCATCACTCATGGAGAGTGGTGGGTCGGGCGTGTCAGGGGGCGGGGCAGGCAGGCAGGCAGTATGGACAGGATGAATGCTGGGCCTTTGCTGGCTGCTAGCATCTATCATTACCAAAGAATGATGTGCTCCAGGTTCAGGGGTGTAAGACAAGAGAGTGATAATAATGCCCTGTATAGTAATATATTTTGTATTATACATATAATAGTATAATATACTAATGTGATATCCTTATGGGACACACAGACCTGCACAAATGTTACCTCTCCAAGTTGTTGGGTTTTTTGGTGTAAGTATTTTTATCTTAAGGTTATTAGTAAGCACGTCATGTTCACACAAATAGACTTTTAATTTTTTTATTTTGATTTGCTACTTTTTTCTTTTTTTCTTTTTTTTTTTTTTAAATAAAAGTGAGATGTTTTGAACAACCCAATTAAGAAAATAGGAATCACCTGCTCCCAGATGATGTCTGTGGTGTAGCCATTTGGAAGGGTTTTCTTAGTCTTCCCTGTGTAGTTTTACAATGTGTTGCATCTTTTGTGTCAGATCACAGATCTGGTTCCCCTGCTTACACTGATTCTAGCGCTTAGAGGAGGAAATAGTCTTGTTTGTCATGCCCGAGACACATCAGAGCCCCTGTCTTCCTGCTTCCTGCTTCCTGCTTCCTGCTTCCTGCTTCCTGCTTCCTTCATCTCCCTCCTTCCTCGTTCCCTGGAGGAACTTTCTGAAAGCAGGAGAAGCATCAGCTGGGTGGTTATTAGAGCTGTCCCTGCCATCCTGCCAGCTTCTATTTATGGCTGTCATTCCTCTCAGCCTCCCTAACGCTGTGACCCTTCAATACAGTTCCGCATGCGGTGGTGACCCCCACTATAAAAGTATTTCAGTGCTACTTCATAACTGTAATTTTGCTACTGTTACAAATCATAATTGAAATAAATATCTGATATACAGGACATCTGATAGTCAACCCCCAAGGGGTTGAGACCTACAAGTTGAGAACCACTGACTTACGCTAACCAGGTGGTCTCTTTGTATTTTTTTCTTTCTTTTTCTTTTTTTGAAACATTAATGTGTGTATTATGTAGCTCTGGCTATGTTAGAACTCCCTGTGTAGACCAGGCGGGCCTCAAACTCGGATCCACCTGCGTCTGCTTCCCAAGTGCTGGGATTAAAGGCGTGTGCCACTGTGCCTGGCTTGTATTCTTAGGTAAGATAGTAATCTCGTGGCAGCTTTCTTGATTTTCTTGGTCATTTTGTTACATTATTTAAGGTGTACTAATCAAAGGGAATAAGCAAGATTAGTCAAAGGGGTTTTGACAACCACGTTCCAACTTATTTGCCTTTTGACCAAGTCAGTTTATTCTTTGAACTTTATTAACAGAGCGTTAATTATTTAAGTAATTAAGTAATTACTTAAATCCACATCTACTGCTGGACAGCCCACATAAGGAAATGAGTCTGAATTGTGCGTGTGTCTTCCAGGTTTACCACAGTTTCTTTTGGCCATTGGAGTGGACAGTTCCATCCCGGGATAACAACAAATGCTATGCAAAAATAATCTGTAACCTCAAAGACGACGTAAGTGCAGTGGTGTTTGTGTGGCGATGCATAGCTTTTGAGATGGCTCAGGTTTGACCATGAGATATGTGTCCTGTTAGGATTCCACATGTTGGTGTCCACAGCCCCAGGGGCAGCATCGAGGCAAGGGTCTGGCCTCTCCTGCCTGCTGCTCATTCATCTTTCCTGGTCCAGGGCCCCACTGTAGACCGTCAGAAAACAAACACACTTGAGTGAAGGAAGTCAGGGAACACTTGGGGCTTCTCTGTGTTGATGAGTGGAGAGTTGTGAAGCCCTCAGCTATATAAAAAACAAAACAACAACTGCAAAAAAAAAAAAAAAACCAAAGCAAAAAAAAAAACCAAAAAACAAAGCAAAAACAGAAAAACCCACAAACAAACCAAGACCCAGCCAGCCCCCTTGATCGTCTGCAGCTGGCCCTGAGGGAAAGCTGTGGTGGGAAGCGCTCAGACTTGGCTGGGCACCAGATCGAGTGCAGCTCACTGCTGCACTAGTGACCAAGCCCAAGGGCAGACTCATGCCTTTCAGGTGTTCCAAACCCATAGTGAGAGATTGACTGCCTTAGTTTTTTTTAAACTTTTCTGACTGTTACCACACAGTAAGAAATACATTTTATAGTATATCCTAGAACATGTTTCAATATTGCACCAGAAACTGACTTTTTTTTTTTTAACATATTCAGCATTTGACCTTAAAAATCCCTTCAGGAAAAATAAGAATAAAGCCAAAACCCTATGTCAGATACCCAAGGAGCTTGTTTAGATTATTAAAGTTTTAGGGTTTGTCTGTGATGACATGCTTTGTTTAAAACTACTGTGTTAGGTTAGACAGATTTTTTTTTCTAGAAACCAGAGGGTTTCAGGACATTCCCTTGTGTATGCAGATGTCATCACTGAGGTAGATGTTTAGTAAATGAATGATGTTTAGTAAATGAATAATGAACTGTGCACTGACATAAGGACCGATTACGTGTCACTTTCTCTAGCTCTTTAGACATAAGCTTTATTTGAAGTGTGATGTTTCCAAGTGTTATGTGACTTCACAGTGACTGAGTGTCTTTGGTTTTAAGCAGAGCTTAGTGCTCTATGTGTGAAACGTGTAAATAAATACACACACACACACACTCACACTCGCACACAGAAGTGCTTACTGCCCACCGCTCAGGTCAGTGAGCACCAGCCTTTTCTGTGTAAGAGATTGGCAGTGCAGATACGGTTCACAGCAGCTCCGTTCCCTGCTCCTGTGCTGTTCAGGATCTCTGGTAATCTGAGCTGTGGCCACTGATAATTCCTGTCTGCTCGTTCTGCCCATTCTGTGGCTGAGGTAACTGACTGAGTGCAAACATTTACCTAGCAGAGCTAATAGATTCCAGCCCGTGTCACAGCCATGCCAGTGACAGTCACTCCCTGCTCGTTTGTTTGCTTTTTACTGTCTTATTTTTTATTCCTTCCCACCTCTTCAGAAGTTGGTGTCTCTTAACTGTTCATGGTTTTTGCTTGCTGTGTATCTACCTATATATAAACATTACACGGTGCTTTGTGACTGAATTAAAGGAGTCATCCTCGGTAAATGGGGCCTGGCACCTTTTACTTCTAATGTCATTTTTTGAGAGGATGGGGTGTAGCTCAATGGTAGAGGACTTGTTTAGTACGCTGACAGCCCTGGGTTTAATCCCTGGCACTGCACAAATAAAACCCTGTTTAGGTTTCTTATGTTCTCCTACATTATGATATGCAAACCTAGTATATTTTCAATGCTTTTAGGTACATAGCACATGAGTGTACCTTATTCATACCCCAGACCCCCAGTTGTCTGATGTAGATTGTATACCAAGACTGACACAGCAAAGGCGTCTTCAACTGTTTGTAAATATTTACACGCAACTAAATGTTTTTTATAGTTTCTTACTTTTTATTTCATATGCATTGATGTTTTGTCTGCATTTATGTCTGTGTGAGCGTGTCTGATTCTCTGACACTGAAGCTATAGCAAGGTGTGAGCTGCCATGTGGGTGCTGGGAATCGAACCTGGTCCTCTGGAAGAGCAGCCAGTGCTCTTAACCAGTGAGCCATCTCTTTAGCCCCAGAAGTTCCAGTTTCACACAACTTTTTTTTTTTAAATGGTTTTTATTTATCCTTTGCCTGTTCCTAATGAAGCCTCTGTACATCGGCTTGCAGCCCGTGACCTGCATTGCCTCATTTATTTCAAGCAGGGTGACTGACTGGTCTAGTCTGTCAGCTCTGAGAACACACCCACTGTACTGTCAAACAGTGACGTGCACGAGATCTCTCTTCTTGGCAGAGATAATCTGAGCTTGGGATTTAGATTTTCTCCACAACCAATAATTCCCACACAGGTATTTTAGTTTCTAGGCATTTCCTGCTTGTGCTTGTGGAAGGGTCTGGACAGTGTCTAACTGTTGCTCTTCCTGTGCCCAGAGTGTCAGCTAAATGATCTTGAAAGTTGAGTGGCTTCCCTAAAGCCTCAGTCAACACAGATCGTTGGTTTGTCAGACTCTGAGAGAACCGGAGAGACTGCCCTGTTAGCATTGTCTGGAATGGCTGTGCACCCAAGGAGCTGCAGGCATATACTTTGCCTCAAGTGTGTGTGTTCTCTGGTTTGATGTTCTTATGTCTCCTGTACCGGCCTGATGGAGTCATTACCTCCATAGCACACAGTGGGGCTTTAACAGCGCAAAGCATTTCTGTCAGGGGCTTCTTAGAACAGTCTGTGGACGTACCAGGGCTGTGGGGAGAGAAGGGAGAGACCAGCTTACCCAGGTCCCTCTATTTATTTTGCATCTTAGGAACGTGTCGTGGGCTTCCATGTACTGGGTCCAAACGCTGGAGAGGTGACGCAGGGCTTTGCAGCCGCGCTCAAGTGTGGACTGACCAAGCAGCAGCTGGACAGCACCATCGGTATCCACCCAGTCTGTGCAGAGGTGAGTCACGGCACTGCCAGCTCCATTGGAAAGGCCTCTTACTTGTATCACTGTATGTCCTAAAGTATTCTGTGGTGAGTATTTACCTTCTACGTTAGAAGAACGTAGCTTGGGAAAGCCTCCGGGCTGCTGATGGGGTCTGCCTCTTGAACTTGTGGGCATCCAAGAATGATCCTGGAAAGTGATGCTTCTGAAACACTAAGCAAAGGATAGTGAAACTGGAAATGGCCTGGTGGGGCCTCTGGGTACCAGGCTCAGTGCTCGCTGTCAGCGTCATTCAGGCCTGAGTACTGTTACTATAGAGGGATCACATCTATCTTCATGTATCTAAATGATGTGGAAGGACACGCATGGGTCAGTAATGGCAGCTTGTATCTGTGTGCCATAGCCACATATTGTGCTTGTGTGTGTAGGCATGTAGGGTGTGTGTGTGTATACGTAGGTGCATGCGTGCGTGCATTCTTACTGGTTCCTGTTCTGCAGCTCATCTGGTTGGTTTCAGTTTCCAGTTGTGCTTGTACAGCTGAGCTCTTGGTTGGACATAATGTCAGCTTTCAAAAGACACAGGAAGGAAGGGGCTGAGGAAATGGCTCAGTGGGTAAAGTGGGGTTTTTTTTGCACAAAAGAGGGCCGAGCACTCTGGTGTGGTGGTGTGCCTCTGTAACCCCAGTATGGGCAGGGTGGGGTGGGAGTGGGTTAAGGGGGGCCGAGGCTGAAAGGTCAGGGAATGAAGATAGGGATCTTGGAAGCAGGTTCAGTGAGAGACTCAAAATGTAAGGTAGAAATCAACAGAAGAAAACACTTGAAGTTTCATGACTCTGGCCTCTGGACAACCATGAGTGCATATACATGCATGTACACAAACACACACATATGTGTGCGCACACACACACACACACACACACACACACACACACAGACAGCTTGAGTGTAAGGTGATAGAGTGCTTGCTTCAGCATGCATAAAGCCATGGGTTTAATCCCAGCACTACATAAGCTGGCAAACTGGGCAATGGTAGCCTATGCCTGTAATCCGAGCGCTGAGGTGGAGACAGAAGGTCAGAAGGTCAGAGTTCTTCCCAGCTTCAGTGTGAATTTGCACAGGCATAGGCTACAGACCCCATATTTTAAACAAAGCCTCAGCCGTGGGAAAGCACTGCGATTGTGTGTGCGTTGCATTGCTGTGGTTAGGAATGGTGTCCTTCTCCCGATTGACATGTGCTAACCTGATTGGAAACATAAAACACTAAGGCATTTCTCCAGACAGGCTCGGCAGAGAGGTACTGGGGCATGAGTCATAGAAGCTGCTGGTTTTGGCATTTAAAAATGTCAAAATAAAAAATTTTTATTTTCAAAAAATTAGGAAGATTGAAGAGTCTACATTAATACTATTTATTTATTTATTGACAGGGTTTCTTTGTGTAGCCTTGACTGTCCGTCCTAGATTTGCTTTGTAGAGCAGGCTGGCCTCAGATTCAGAGATCCACTTGCCTTGCCTCTGTCTCCTGCCTCCCGAGTGCAGGGGGTAAAAGCAGGTACACCATACCCTGCTTTGGTTCATCGTCTTGGGTCATGAACAGTACAGTGTCACAGACTGCCTGCATGGGAAAGGTGCCAGTGCCTTTTATTTTTTTAGAATATATTAACAATATCACAAACAGGCTTAATGTGAGAAAACAGAAATTAGGCTGGCAAGATGGCTCAGCAGTTAAGAGTTTATAACCCTTTTGCAGAGAACTAGAGTTCAGTCCCCAGCACACATGTCGGGGTTCACAGCCCCAGTAACTGTAGCCCCAGGGGAGCTTGGGTGCCTGCACACACTTGGCATTTGGCCACATAGAAACAACAGAAATATATCTCCTCCTCTGGTCACATTCCCCCCCCCCAACCCCCTCATGTCTCTACCTCAGCAGCCTGGAAATGTCCCCAGACCACTTCAGTCCTACTATGGGAAGGGAACTGAGGGGACACGGGTATAGCGGAGACACTGAAGACAAATTTGAATCAGTGTTGGCAAGACCTCTGACTAACTGGCTACGTGAGGGCCTACTGTGTGCACCAGGCACTGTGTTCTCTTTGTGTCAGCTTCTTTGTTTCCTTTCCTGAGGAACCTGAGGGCAGCATCTCCTGGTGACAGACAAGGATGTTGATGACAAATTGCAAGGACTTGGCCCACGGTTGCCCAGTCTGAGTCAGGATTTTACTCAGCAACTGCTTTTCAGTGAAGTCTGGTGTGTCTTAGCTTCTCAGCTTGGCTTGCAGCAAAGTTAGCTAAGCTAGGAAAAGAAAGGCCGCTCACAAAGCCCGTAAGAGTAGAGTGTTTGAGATTGTACAGCTCAGTCAGAGTCTGCTGCAGCTGAGAAGGTAGCTGCTCCTCCCCAGGGTCCTTCACACACACACAAGGTGCAGCTGGGCTGAGGGTTGCACGGGTGTTTGCAGTGCATGGCAGAACAGTAGGTTCTGTTAAAACCACCTCAGGCTGGCTTTGTTGCTTTATTTTTTGTCCTTGCTGTGATTAGAAAGGGTGAAATCAATCTCCTTGATTAGAAATTAGAATTTTGGGGAAACAATGGGATAGAAATAAAGAAGGGTCAGAAACTTGAGCCTTTTGACAGTTGTAGCCAAGAGAAGATTGGCAGCTAATTTACGTACCTTTTAAATTCTCCTGTTCCTCATACGTTTTATTGGATTTCACAAACGTCAATCCATTGATGGATTAGAAATAATTGTAAATTAGGAACGGGTTCTGAGCTAGTGTGAAGTGTTCCTTTGGCCATGGCAGCCGGACGGTCTGTTGCCTTGAAGCAGAGCATGGAGTGATCTTTCTGCTGCTGCATAGAGGAACTCGGGGAAACAGCATGGTCCACTGTCACTTCACTGGAGTGATTACCACAGACCCAGGCAGACTCTCCAGCTGAAAGTTCATCTTTAGGGGATGTACTCATGGATTCGGGACTCACTGTAATAATATGAGGTTTATTAATAAATTGATAAATTGATAAAACCAGTGCACTGGGGTTCCCTTGTATGTCAGCAGGAAGAACTCCGAATTATAACTGAGGGCAGCTTATATACTATTTTTACAGAATTTATGAGGGCAGTTATACAATTACTTTTTAAACATTAAAGGCCAAATTCCCAACAGCCATTCCCAGGCTCGGTTTCCTTTCCCAGACCCGGTTGCTAAGTAACTCAAATTTGCACCTTATCTTTTTACAACAAAGAAGGTCAGCTTAAGAAGTTTCTGTTCACCCAGGTTTTACTGTGTTAAGGGCTCATAAACTTTATCTTGGGTCTTTCTTCCTGGAATGTTTGAGTCTTTGGAATGTGCTTCTCCCAGGATGTGTCCCTGGGGGAAGTTGATGTTTGAGTTTAAAACCGAAATAAGAGCTTTTTATTAATTTTAAGTTTCTATATCCCCCCCCCCCCTTTTCTTGTGGGTGATTCCAATCCTGGAATCCATCTTGGTGTACAGCGTGATACTGTTGTTTAGGGTTTAGGTATCAGACTATATCTTTGTCTTTGATTTTTTTTTTTTTTTTGGTTTTTTGAGACAGGGTTTCTCTGTGTAGCCCTGGCTGTCCTGGCACTCACTCTGTAGACCAGGCTGGCCTCGAACTCAGAAATCCACCTGCCTCTGCCTCCCAAGTGTTGGGATTAAAGGCGTGCGCCATCACCGCCCGGCTGTCTTTGAATCTTTAACTATCATTTGTTTTTTTGGGTTTTTTTTTTTTTTTTTTTTTGTTTTTTTTTTTTTTTTTTTTTAAACCCCTGGATGGTCTCTAGTATGTACTTATACTCTTAGGTAAAGTAGCTGTCTCTTTACACACACACACACACACACACACACACACACACACACACTGATGGGCCTGTTGCCAGCTTTTCTCATCTCGGGATCGCACATGTATGGGGTTTCTCGCAGGATATTTTTTAAACTTTGGGTGTACACACCTTAAGCCTCACTCTCTAAGGCTGTGCCTGGGCCACAGTTTAGATTTAAAAGCCTCTTATCTCCGACATTTGGGTAATCTCTACCCCTGTGTCTCTAGGGTGGGGACATCCCAGGAGTCAAGGCCTGCTGCTCTTTGGCCTTGCAGAACAGCAGGTGTTCTTGAGCTTGAGGGGGTCACTCAGGTGTCTGGCTGCTCTCTAGTTGGCATCAGGCGCAGGTGCTGGTCTGAGTTATGTGAAGTCAGGTAGTTACTCTATACTTCAGCGGAGGTCGGGACGGTCGGGACGGTCGGCATCACCAGGAACAGCCTTTTATTAGCCTGAAAAAGTCATTTTGGGGGCCGGGGGTGAGTCCAGAGCTGGAGTCAAGGGAGTGGGAGTTTCTACACAAGAGGGCCGTTCCAGGCTTGGAACAGGACAAGGGATACCACCCAGCCAGCGCCAGTTTCCAAGGGCAATTTAGTTAAGGTCTCGATGCCTGTCCTGAGCTCTGGGGACAGTACGAACAATGGAGCTTTTAATTAGTCCCCAATATCTCTGATAATCTCTAACTTACCTTAGAAACAAAAGCAAGATTGTTATTTGATTTCTTCTAATATCTTCTTGGTTATCACAGTAGCTGTTTTCTGTTTGGTAGGGAAAACCCTAACCCATCTAGATAATGTCTACAAATATTAGAGGGTGTCTATATTTTTCTGGCCTAACTTGTGCAAAATTTGTCTTCTAATATACTCTAGGCTGTTTTCTCTTAGGTATTTTTGTTTGTTTGTTTACTCTAAGCCTCAAAAGCTTTTTTTTTTCTTTGCTTGTTGGCATACCTTACACTGTTCTATTATCTCTCAAGAGTCTATCTGTGTATTTAGCCTGGTAAGTCTTTTGTTTGCTTTTTGGGGAACATAGTTCTCTCTTCTGGCAATCTGAGTCCTCTTTTTTTCTGTGTGTTTTAAGTGAGGCCATCTCTTAATCTAGTCCCATTTCTTAGTGGGTGTCTCTTGTAGGCCCATAACCGAGATAGGTTCTGTATAGCCACTTTTTAAGCCACTTGATTCTGTCTGGTTATTGTCTTGGGCCACTGAGTGTCTTCCCTTTTGGTGTCCTGGACAACAAATAGTACTCACAGTTGTTGGCTTTATTAGGGCATCTAAGAGATCTAAGATTTCTTCTGATGCGAACAGTCTTTTTCTCTTGGTATATAGCCCTGTGGACATGGGCGGTGGCAAAGGCATACCTGCTGTCGTGTCAGCTCCAAGCTCTAAGGCTGCTTTCTGCACTGACGAGCCTGGGGTGCGGGGGTAGGGAGTAGAAGTTCAGTCCTGATGACATCTGTGTCATCCACTGCAGCAGCACCAGTTTGTCTCTGACCAGCATGGAGAAAACTCCTCCATCCTGGGGAGTAAGTCTTGACCAACAGAGGGTTGCCTCGGCTCCCAGCAGGGGTCAGTAGGAGAAGTTTTTTTTGGGCCAGTTAGTTGCAGCCCGTTGGGCAGGAAGTGTATCTGGGCCTCCATCCTGGGGAGTAAGTCTTGACCAACAGAGGGTAGGGACAGTCTGGCATGACCATAAATGAATGGGATATCCAGCCCATCTCTTGGTCCACCAGTTTTCGGGTAGTCCATGAATATATTTTGGTGCCAGTGGCACCTTGGAACCAAGATTTTTTTTTTTTTTTTTGAAATGGGGCCACTGGCTTGGAGGAGAACCAAGTGTTAAGCCCCTGTCTGTGTCCACCAAGAGTTGAATGGGTCCAAACCCACTTACTCTAATCACTGTCTTTACTCAGAGCTAATATTTTCACCATTTGGGGGTGTTTTTTTCAAGGCTTGGGATTTCCTGACCCTGGCTTTCATTTGTTAGGGCACTCTTGGGTTCAGCGGCTGGCTCTTTTACTTGCATTGGGTGGGAGTATGCACACTGGTCCTTTTCAAGGAGTTTTCTATCTCCCTTCGATTGAAGTCTCTCTTCTCTGCTTTCTCTTAACTACTATAGCCAAGCTTTTCTGTATATTCCTTTCCTGTCACCTTTCTTTTTCTCATCTCTCTTTTATCTTTTTCTTTTTTCTTTCTCTGTTCTTTTTCTTTCTATGTCTACCTGTTATGGTAGACTTGTCAGCAACCTAAACTAAATCTTTTAATGGCTTATCTTATAGTTTTTCTTTCAATTGGGAGCCACCAGTGCAAAACATAAGTAATGGCCCTTTTTTTAAAAAAAATTCTCCCACTTCTTCATGGGCTAGTTCTTATCCACACCTCTTTATAACCCCCTCCCCCATCCATAACACCCATCTTTTTTTAAACAAAGGAATTGTGTTCCTCTTCAGAAACGGTTGGGCTGGCTCAGGCTTGTTAGCATTGACTGTTGGTGTGCTAATGTACCTGGCGGGATTGGGTGGGAGTGTGCTTTTCTGTGCAGTTAGGGAAGGGACGACCACTTGAGGGGTCTTACATCCTTGCTAACAAAGATGAACTCCCTGTTATAGTCCCTGGGTTTTGACTGTGAATTAGCAGTATTTTAAGATTTGGCCCCTAAGTACTCAGGTCTGAATATTGGCAGTGCTGCTGCTCTGTTGTTACAGGAAAGGCCGTGTCTCCTCAAGGCTGGGCTAGAGCAAAGGTGTTTCTCGGGATTAGAATCCCCTTTCGTTCAAAGGATGCTTGCTTGATTCTGGTTGCTGTGGTCAGTGTACATCCAGATGACTGTGATTCCTTCCTCTTTTCTTCTTGTATTACATACGTTGTTCATCTGTGAACATGGGTGCTTGGAAGGCTAAGATGGAAGGGAGAGTTGTCATGGGCTTGAAGTCAGTCTGGGCTACAGAGTCAGATCCTGTCTCAAATAAATGGACAAATAAATAAGTTTAGTGGTCTCAGAAACCATTTTTTTTTTTTTTTTTTTTGAAACAGTGAAAATAGCATTTGGCAAAAAAAAGTTTATTCCAGAGTGTCAGCAGAAATCTATGCAGTCTGTATCTCTGCACCCTTCCACATACACTGTGGCCTTTGGTTAAGGAGACTGGGCCTGGCAGGGCAGGTGGAGCCTGCTGGAAATGGTGTGAAGGTCCCAGGCCCATGCTGGCATTGTTTCCTATCTGTGGTAAAGTCATTAAGGAATGGCCTGGTGAGCAAACCCTGGGAACTTTAAAAAGCTGGGAGGAGTTCAGCACTGGCCACACTCTGCTTTGTAGTAAAGTGTCACCCGGGAAGGGAGGGGAATGCTGGGTCCTCTGTGTGTGACTCTGAGATTAGAGCTGCTGCCAAGATCGGCGGTTGTCTATGCGTCAGGGTGTGGCAGCCTATGAGGTGACCGTGGTCTACAGGGTCTCACTGCATCTCAGCTATGACCAGATAGCTGCAGAACAGAGCAGGGCCACGGGGACTCTGTTGAGGAAACCAAGGGGAGAGGGTGTGTGAGACCAACAAGAATTGCTACTGAGTGAGATGGTCAGTCAGTCCCCCAACTCCCCCACAGCACAGCAGGCATCCTTTCCATTGGCCGCAGTCTGTGTGCGTCGGGTTAGCTTCCAGTGTGTGAGAACCAGGGGAGAGAGTGCCTCTAACCACCAGATGTGCACACATAGGAATCCCGTCATTTTAATGCGCTCCTCATTTTATCCTCTGGAGAACTAGAGGACGTCTTTGGTTTTAATACTTGAGTTCTGTTTATTTTACCTGTCGCCTCAGTCATTTTAATGCATGTGGCGCATTTCATGCGTGTGAACTTGTTTGCTCAGGAGTTTGAAATGCCCTGCTTTCTTCCCCTTTCCTGCAGATATTCACAACGTTGTCGGTGACAAAGCGTTCTGGGGGAGACATCCTCCAGTCTGGCTGCTGAGGTTAAGCCCCAGTGTGGATGCTGTTGCCAAGACTACAGACCATTGCATTGCTTCCTCGCCCACGCCCAGGTGAAATTCAGGAAGGCTCTTGGGTCCTAGGCACGAATCCAAGGTGCTGTCCTAAGGCCACCAGGTCCCTGGGATCTTGCGTGTAGGAGGTGGCAGGTCAAATGAGGCTGCAGCGTCGCACTGGGGTTACCATGACAGACTCAGACTTAACGATCGGCAGAGCATCACAGGGATGCATCCATGAAGTCACCAGCCTCAAGCCCAGGTGGTGGGCAGTGACAGAAGAGCCGCCGATCTGTTGAGCTCCGCCTTTCCCTGTAGATTGTCTTAGTCTCACTGTCAAGCTATCGACTGTCAGTTCTGTTTTTCTTTTTTCCTCCATGGGGTTAATGATACTAGAGATAGGGGATGCTAGCAATCAGTTTTTGTCATGACTGGACCTTCCACATCAGTCTTGACTGTGTGGAAGGGGGTGAGATGGGTTATGAGAGCCAAACCATTTTATCCTGCGAAAGACGAGTTACCCTGTGACTGAAATACACTGTCTTTACTAACCTGCATTGTGTCCTTTAATAAGTCTGATGTCCTGCGTCACTGTCGCTGCTTAGGGAGGAGGTGGCGGCTCGGCTGATCTGCTTGCACTGTGTTTCATGGCTCTTGGGTAGCATGGAGAGCGACCAGCTACAAATGTCTCTCCTGGTACAGTTGCCGTCTGTTGGTCTAAGTGCGCTGAGACGGTTCTCAGTGGAAAATGCTTAATCTGCTTTAACCTTCTTGGTTTTGTGAGGTGGGTTTAGTTTTAAGCTTGTGTTCCATAAGAACTGCATTTACAGGCAAGTAGCTCTTTTTACACACAGCATATACGTCTTCTGAGGTAATGACTTTCATAACATAAGTTATTATTATTATCGAACACAGGTGGATGTGAAGGATTTTTTATTGAAAAACCAGATTTTTTTTTTTTTTTTTCTGTTCAGTGAGCCCACAGGAACTCTGGTGGGACAGCCAGTGCTCGGCCGGCGTTGCTGCTGGGCGTTTACAGTGTAGTTTAGCTTCTAGGTTACGTGACCGTGAACACACTGGCTGAGGACTATACAAACCAGGTTTCCCATCGCACACAGCCATCGGGCCACCCGCCCTGGTCCCATAGCTCCTTTTTTTACCCTCCCCTCTGCCTGTTGTCACCTGCAGTGCTGTATGGTGTTTCACAGCACCCTTCCGGGCCACCTCAGGGAATGGGTTTGCTTGGTGTCTAGCCAGCAGCACCTACCCTGTCCCACGAGGCTCCCTCACATCCCCCGTCCATGTGTTGAAGACAGTGGGAAGAGAGAAAGGACCAAGGGAACCAAGAGAGTTGACTGTTGAGTTTTATTTATTTATTTTTTTTTTAGTTTTTTTGTTTTCTCCCATCTGCTAGTCTCTGAGATCAGAACAGTGTAGGGTAACCGACTAATCATGTGATCCTCTTAGTGGAATGAATTGTTCTGTCCCCACGAGAAGGAGTATACGTCATTGTTTATATAGTCTGTAATCGCACAATGTACTGTAATGCAAATTCCAATTCCATGTATTTTTATTACAATTTTTCTGGAAAAAAATGTGAACCAATAAAAGGTGTTGACACACACGTGTGCCTTCTGACTGACTGGTGGTCTGGACTTCTTTGACACTGCAGAGAGCTGAGTCACACCCCTGGCTTTGTATTGAAGGCTGAAATCTGTCAATCGGGCAAATCTGTGGTGCCATGCTATTTCCCCGGGCAACATGAGCTGAGGGTAACCTTGCAGGCTGGTGGCTCTGCAGTTCTGACTGGCCCATCCACCCTGGTCTTCTAGGAAGCAAAGCCATCCACACCATTAAATCACATTCTGCATGTCCTAGCAACGTGGGTACGGAGAGCTGGTGCCTCTTGCTCCGAGTGGCTGTGCGGGTGTGCAGTCTTCCTGTCCACCCAGCCCCTGGAAATGCAATCCGTGTGATTTCAGTTACGTGTATAGCAGTGCTGACGTCACAGACCCTTTGCTCGCATGTCCTGTGCTGTATTAACATCCGCCATTAAGCAGAAGCCCCACTCTGTTCTTAAGAAATGTCTTCCCAAAATGAATTTACTTTTTACCCTGAGCAGCTGCAGCCTGCCATCAGTACCAGCTCCATGAAAAGCCCTTGAAGCACATGCCAGGCACAAGGCTGGACACATACCAGCTGGCTTATGCTCAGTGCCCTGACAGAGTGATAGATAGCTTGATCCTCAGCACCCTGACAGGAGGTGGGAGTCACTTTTTTCAGGATTTTAGCCAGTTTTTGGAATACCAAGTTGGAGGCCAGAGCCAGGCCTACAGCATCAAAAACTCGGCCTCAATTTCCTTGTTACATTTTGACAGGCAGGTGTAACTTCAATTTTTTTTTTTTAATTTTTATTTTTAATGATAGTTCTTAAATGCTTTAGCCTCCCTTTTAGCCCATCACCCACCAGAAGTAGTGGGAAAGAAAGGATACAGGTGAAGTAGATGTGTTTAGAAAGGTTCTTTGGAGCGTCTCCAGTATGTGCTGTCTGGAAATCTGCAGTTCAGTTCACAGGTAGCAGGCATCGCAGCTCAGTCCACTCATACACCAGCAGTACAGTTTGGTAGAGTCAGGATAGCAAACATGACTCAGCAGCAGGACTTAGCAGAGACAGTCAGACCTCAGCCTCAGCACGGGCCAGCAGGAGGGATCAGGAAGGATGCCAGAAGACCCACAAGCATCGTATAGCTAGCTCTATAAGCAAGCCAAGCTTTCCTTCACTGTCAAGTCCTATTTATACCCTTCCAAACGTCACGTGTCCTGACTCAGCACGTACATTTGTACATTTGTCTCAGTTGACGTCATTCTGCCAAAGAGCTTGAGTCTGCGGAAGCTGCAAGAAACTGCAGCACACCACCGGAAGTTTTTGGTGCGTCTCTCTATGGAGTCCTGACAAATGCAGCTCAACCATACATGTATGGCGGACCAATACATATGTGTCGTTAGCAAAGCATCCATCATCGTCTGGTCATGCACGTGCTTGCTTTAGCAGAACATACTTTAACCTGGGTCTGCTTCAGTGAAACTTTCCTTCAGGAGTCTGCCTGAGCCTTTCATACCTGTGTCCATTTCAGAAAAACATTCCTTCATGTGTTTGCAGCAGTAAAACACCCAACTGACTTTCCAAAGAACCCTTAAGTTTCCACTTCGTAGCCCAGTGGGAGTGCTGTGAAGGAGGGGAGCAGCCTGGGAGGGCAGGAACCCCATCTGAGGAACTGAGACACAGGGACCTCACTGCTGTCTGGGCTGAGAGTCACACTTCAGCCTCACCCCATCCCTGCCCTGGGTGTCTTAGTTCAGGTTTCATTGCTGTGAAGACACACCATGACACAATTCTTATAAAGGAAAACATCTCATTGAGGCTGGCTTACAGTTTCCTCTCATGTCCCGGCAGGCATGGTGCTGGAGGAGCAGAGTTCTGCATCTTGATCCAAAGGCAGCAGAAGTAGACTGTGACTGATTGTAGCTTGAGCATAGGAAATTTCAAAACCTGCCTCCACAGTGACACACACTTCCTCCAAACAAGGCCACACCCACTTCAGCAAGGCCACACTCCCTATGAGCCTATGGGGGTCATTTTCATTCAAACTACCACACAGGGTAACCACTGGTTAGTGTTTATTGTCAACTGGTCACAAACGGGGAGAGAGGACCCTTGAGGATCTGTCCAGATTAGACTGACCTGTGGGTTTGTCAGTGGGGCAGTGCCTGGACAAATGATTAGTGTCTGATGGCCCAGCCTGCTGTGGGTGGGGCCATCCCTGTGCTGGTAGCTCTTGAACCAGCTAGAGTAAGCAAGTCAATAAGCAGCATTCCTCTATGGCACCAGTTCTCAGCCCTCCTAAGGCCGTGCCCCTTTAACATAGTTTCTCGTGTTGTGGTGACTGCCCACCACAGAGTTATTTTGTTGCTACTTCATAATGTAATTTTGCCGCTGTTATGAATCATAATGCAAATGTCTGATACGGGTCTCAACCCACAGGTTGAGAACCATTGCTCTGTGGTCTCTCAGTTCCTGTCTGTAGGTCCCTGTGTTGACTTCTCTGAGTGAGAGCCTGTTACCTGGAAGTCTAAGTTGAAGTAAACCCTTTCCTCCCCAGGTTAGTTTTAGACATCATTTTATCACAGCAACAAAAGAGCAAACTAGGGCAGTAACTGGCAGGCAGCCAGCTTCGGGTACATTGCATTTCACCTCATTCCTGGCCTGAGCCGCCTAGTTTTGAACCCCAGCTCTGCCTACTGGTGGACTGCCACTGATGGAGACTCTGCTCAGTGTCATTGCGCCTCAGGTCCCTCATCTGCAAAATGTGAGCTCGTACTTTGCAATATGGCAGACAGAGCTACCTTTTGTTCAGTCATGAGCTGGAAGCCGAAAGACCGAAGTGTACCAGGGCCTCTCTCTCTTACCCTCTCCTCCACGAGGGCCTTTCATAAATGCTTGAACTCGCCCATGCTCCCCACCAACCAGCTCTCATGGAGGAATTTTACACTTTCTTTGGACTGAATAAGCACGCTGTGACATAATGTAGATTGTAATGCTCCTTTCCCTTGTTTCCATGGCAACTGCCCCTTTGCGACTTTCCTGTATCTCTTGCTGATTTATATTGCCTCTATCAATCTCTCCAACATCCCTTCACATTCTTTATGCTGATCAAATTGCATAACAACCCAATAGGTGCCTACTCCTTTAATCTTCAGAGTGTCCAGCGGGAGGGAGCCTCAGCATGGTCTGCCAGTGAGAAGGAGAGGAAGTGGGTATGGGGGATTCTTAAGTCACCCATGAGCATTGTTAGTGTTGCTAAGATAGTGACAGCTGAATCATCCCAACCACTAAGTACCACAAAAAAAAAAAAAAAAAAAAAGCCCAACATTTGCCAAAACCTTAATTATATTTTTTAAATGCTTCTCGACGTGAAGGCACAAACCTGACATAAAGAAGTACCATGGCTTGCTCTTTCAATGCCTACATAGTAGGATCTCAGCCTTGAGCCAGTTGGATCTGGTTCCCATACACCTGAAGATGAGCTCCTTTTACATGTGGGGCAGTGCTTGGGGCGCTGCAAGACAACAGTTCAGAAATACACATGCGCAGGACAGTGAAGACTTTCGTGTGGGCCTGAGGGGCCATGGAGAGAGGAAGCATTACCCATGGGAACCTGGAGGCACTCAGTCCCACTCTGGAGTGCACAGGTGTGTAGGTGGCACAGGTGACTCCTGAGCCTGAGATGGCCTGCCCCCTGGTGTTTGCCCTAGGAACAACAGGTTAGCTCCTACCAGACTACCGGGGTGTTTTTCAAGGACAGACGCTTGAATGAGCTGGGACACAGAGCCACTAGTCCACTGACCCATGATTGGATGACTTGTTAGTGAGGACTGAGCCCTCATCCCCTCACCCCCAACCATCTCTCAAAGGTCCCACCAAGGGAGAGGCAAGAAGGCTCAGCTGGTAAATGCACCTGCCACCGAGCCTGCTGACCCCAGGAGGGAAGGAGAAAAGTAACTCCTTCCAGCCGTTCTCTGATGGCCTTCATACACTTACCTCTCCTCCCCCTGCACACACACATGAAATAAATAATTAATTATAAAAAATGCAGATGTCCCACAATTCCACTTTTTTACTTCCCCCCATTAACATATATGCATACATGTATAAGTAAGTACACGTAAACACGTATATTTACATAGTGATATTATGTGTACATGCGTGCACAAATACATGCACGCACACACTACATGCAAGTGGTTGTGTTTGTGAATTCTGGTCCACACATGCTGTCTTACTGCTGTGAACAGACACCATGACCAAGGCAACTCTTATAAGGAAAGCATTTAATTGGGGCTGGCTTACAGGTTCAGAGGTTCAGTCCATTATCATCAAGGCAAGAGCATGGCAGCATCCAGGCAGGCATGGTGCAGGAGGAGCTGAGAGTTCTACATCTTCATCTGAAGGCTGCTAGCAGAAGACTGGCTTCCAGGCAGCTAGGATGAGGGTCTTAAAGCCCACATCCACAGTGACACACCCACTCCAACAGGCCACACCCACTCCAACAGGCCACACCTCCCAACAGTGCCACTCCTTGGGCGAAGCATCACATATGCCATGGTGTATGTGTGCCATAGCACACGTGACTGTCAGAGGACAACTTTGGGTGGTGGTTCTCTCCTACCTTGTTTGACAACAGGGTTTTCTGTGGTCTGTGAACACCAAGCTTGAGCTTCCTGATACTCTCCTGCCTCAGTCTCACATCTTGCCATAGGAGTTCTGCTATTACAGGTATGTACTACTATGCATGCCTAGCTTTTAAGTGGACGCTAAGAATATATATTCTCATGCTTGCATGACAAACGTTTAACTACTGAGCCATTTCCCCAGCTTGGAGATGAAATTCTATCTGAGCTTCAGCGGTAACCGTGTCCAACTGTGACAGCACATCCAGAGATGGTCTCTCTGTGGTTGCTGCTTCTGGATCCACACAGATGCATGGATAACATGCCATGCTAGATTCCAGCGTTAGCTCTCTTGAAGGAGACCCTTTAGTACTTTCTAAACAGCTGGTCAGTTGTTTACTGTTTTCCAGAGTCTGTTGGGTGAGCCATGAAAGGGGCTTCTGGAACTTTCCATCTCCCCAGCTCTGAGTGGAAAGCAATTCTGACCTGGCAGTTATTTTTGGCAAACACCAGTCGCCCTCGGAAAGGGCCCTCAGTGCAGAACACCCCTGGCAAGCCACTTGCTGGAGTCTGTGGGTGAAGCTATAAACAACGGACCCCAGGCAGCTCCAGAAAGTTCTGTTTCCTTCTCTCTGCCTTTCCACTTCCTCTCTCTGAAGCCTCAACTAACAACCAGGGGGTTGTATGCTTCCCTGGGTCTGTGGTGACTGTGGGGCACAGGTCTATGCGTTGCCTCTCTAACACACTGTTCTGTCTCTGCAGACCTGAGCTGCTGCCTCCTCCCCAGCACCCTGCTCTGGCTGACACACACAACCTTTGCCTGCTCCACACTGCCCTTTCCAGGAGGTCTCTGACCTGCATGAAAGATCTGCTTTCTGTGGGAGCTGTGCGTATCCTATCTGAGGTTTTGTTGGTTGCCGGTGGGTTTGTTCCTTCATTTGCCACACAAAAATAAATCTCATGGGAGGTCCAAGCAGGGCTAATTGGTACTTGCCCTGCCTGTTAGTGTTCCGTCTAAACTCCACCTCCCCAGTTACCTGGCAACCCCAGTTACCTGGCAACAACCAGGTATGCTCCTCCCCACAGTTACCTGGCAACAGTCAGGTATGCTCCTCCCCACAGTTACCTGGCAACCGCCAGGTAGCCTGATCCACTATAAAAGGGGCTGCTTGCCCCCTCCTCCCTCTCTCTCTTGCTCTTGCCCTCTTACTCTCTTACTCCCGCTCTTCTTCTCTTGCTCTCTTCCTCTCTCTTACCCTCTTGCCTCTCTGTCCCCTCCCCCACCTTTCTGTCTCTCCACGTGGTCATGGCTGGCCTCTACTTCTCTTCTCTCCCCACCTTTGCCCTTTCCCCTGAATAAACTTTCTCCCCCTTGGAACTGCATGGTCTGGAGTGGTCTGTTCTGAGCTGTGGTCGGACTTCTTCTTAAAACAACAACACTGCCCACCTAGGTTCCGAAGGAACAGGGTGCCCAGGCCACCGTGGCAAACAAGCCATTTCAAGCCACTGAGAAAATCACCACTGTAGTTCTTGTTGACTAACCTCCCGTCTAAACTCCTGGGTCTGGTGCTGGCTTTGGTGCTTCAGAAGATTCTGGGCATTGGTTCTCTGTTTCCTTGGTCCATCCTGGCATGGCAGGCAAAGCTGTGGTATTCTAGTCTTTAGCACCTGGCAGGGACAGTCTCAGCACTAAGGCCCACAAAAGACAAGCCACTGGCTGGGGTCACCTAGCCTGTCAAAGGTCAAGTCACGACTCAGACACACATCCAGTTTTCCTCCAGAGTAGGTGACTTTGTCCTTATATCTTTATATGCCCACCTTCTCTGTTCCCCTAAATCATTGTCCCTTGCAGGGAGCTGAGACTTTCTAGGGTCCATTCCCCTGTAAATCCGAACTGTAAGCATTCAGGAAACAGAAACCTGGGTCTGTCTCTCTCTCTCTCTCTCTCTCTCTCTCTCTCTCTCTCTCTCTCTCTCTGTATGTGTGTATGCATTGTGTGTATGTTGTATGTGTGTGTGTGTTGTGTGTGTGGGTACTAGGTGTTTGTGTTATATAATGAGTGTGTTATGAGTATGTATGTGTGTCTTCTGTGGGTGGGTGCTGGGTGTGTGTGAGATGCACGTGCTTGTGTGTCTGTGTGTGTTCCAGGCTATTGAGCACCTGAAGCAGAGAAAATGAATCTGTGAATCCCACTGAGTCTGCAGACAAAGGGGCTGTCTTGTTAGCTCTCTAAAAATGGATGGTGATGGGGGCTGGAGAGATGGCTCAGGGGTCCGGAGCACTGGCTGCTCTTCCAAATGGACCTCGGTTCAATCCCCAGCACCCACATGGCGGCTCACAACTGTCTGTAATTCAGCTCCAAGTAATTTAATACACTCACACAGACATACATGCAGGCAAAACACCAACACACATAAAATAAAAATAAATTATTAAAAAAAGCCAACGGTTGGTGATAAGGATGAGTTAGACACTAGATCCGAGTCCAGCATGCTGTAGTCCCCCTCCTGTCTCTCAAGTCAGTGGCTCGGAAGGACAGTACAGGGCTTGAAGGGAGAGCCATTTTGTGCGTGGATATTCTGCTTCCTGGATTGTGACCCAGCCAACAGGAGAACATAGCTGGCAGGGATGGGGGGCTAATCAACACAGGTCTGGAGATGAGGATGGTCTGGGCACTGATGGACAACGGGGACCAAAAGGACACTTACTGTCCCCACAAGAGCCACTGACCCGCCTCAAGTAACAAGGTATGCAGAAGTGTGGTTGTAGTCAGGAGCCTAGCGGACCTCAGGGGCCACTGGCCTGTACTGTCTCTATGGAAATGAATGGGGACACATAAAGGGGACATTCATAAGGGACAGACAGTGGTGATCTGCAGCCTTCTTGCTCCAGCTTCTTTGCCCCCAAATACCCACCCTTGACCTTTAGATTTGTCAGAAACCACTGTCTGCTTACCTTCCAAGATGTGCGGCCACCTGCAGCTTCAGGTCACTGTGCTTCAGGTCACTGAGGCTTCTTTCAGCCTGTCTGCCGTGGCTTTAGATTTCTGTCCGTCTTTACTATGACTCTAGCGAATATCACCAAGCACTCTGTATCCAGGTGGCTTTACACAGCTTCCAAGCAGCAAGTCCTGTTAAAGTCTCCCAACAGCCTCTTGTGACAGAGCTTGTGTGTGTGTATTGAGTGTGTGTTGCATGCGCACGTGTGTATGTGTGTATATGTGTGTGTTGAGTGTGTGTTGTGTACACGTGCATATGTGCATATGAGTGTGCGTATGTGTGTATATATGTGTGTATGTGTGTGTTGAGTGTGTGTTGTATACACATGTATATGTGTATGTGAGTATATGAGTGTGCATATGTGTGTATATATGTGTGTATGTGTGTGTTGAGTGTGTGTTGTATACACATGTATATGTGTATGTGAGTATATGAGTGTGCGTATGTGTGTATATATGTGTGTATGTGTGTGTGTTGAGTGTGTGTTGTATACACATGTATGTGTGTATGTGAGTATGCGTATGTGTGTGTATATATGTGTGTAAGTGTGTGTGTGAGTGTGTTTGTATGAATCTACATGTGTGTGAAGGACAGATGTTGGCTGGCTGTCTGTCTGTCTGTCTGTCTGTATCATATGTGTTCTTCTGAGTCGGACTTTTGCTGAATCTGAAGCTCACTCAGCCTATCAGGGAGACTGGCTGACTGACTAGCACACTCCAGGATGCCCCTGCCTCCACCCTGGCCCAGTTAGAGCTGCAGATGTTCAGCTCAGATTGTGGATTTTATTCAGGTGCCAAGGATCCAGATTCAGTTGGACATTTGTGCAGCAAGTACTTTACCCACTGTGCCATCTCCTCAGCCCTGATCCTGTATTATTTTTAATTAATTTTATTGATTGACTTTGTGTGTGTGTGTGTGTGTGCTCGCGTGCATTTGCATGTGTTGTGAATGCTTGCAAGCATACCACAGTGCACGTATGGATATCAAAGGAAATTGCAGGAGCTGATTCTCTCCTTCCACCGTGTGAGCCCCGGGATTGAACTCAGGTCATCAGGTTTAGTGGCAGGTGCCTTTATCTGCTGAGCCACATTACTGACCCTGACCCTGTATTATGCCTAAGTCTATTGTAGGTGAAGAAACTGAGATAGAAAATGTCAAGATAGCTTGTCCAAGGTCACACAGCAGAGCTGGGATTTGACTTTAGGCGACTGTGACCAGAGCCCATTCTGTTCACACCTAGGCTCACACACCTACAATTATGTTCCGTGTGCAGTACAGTCAGGCACAGGACCAGCCCACAGTGCACTGGGAGAAACCCTACACACAAAAGCAGCACTGACTGAGAAGTCGTCACAGGCCATGTGCCCAACTGCAGGCAGCCAGGGCGAGGAGCTCTGAGTAGGGTCTTTCTGAAAGTCAAGATGAGGAAGGCAGTTGGAAATCCTGAAGACCGGGTGACTGCCACTCAACTTGGCTGTCTTTCTCCCCTGTCTCCCTTCGTTCCTTCTATCTCCAGATATTTATTGCGCATCTAACACATCAAGGCTGATCTCAGGCTGCAATGCAAAACATGGTTGTGCCCTCCAGATTATCACCTAACAGGGAAACCAGAGAGGAAGCAGTAATGACGCAGAGATGAGAAGCCTCCGTGGTGGAGGGAACTGTGCCCGACTTGCCAGGGACCTTCCTGGCTTTAGCACAGAAAGTCCCGAATTCCAAGAAGGCCCTTGTGCCTTGGCAAAAACAACCTGTTTGTTAACTCAGGGGGGAAGCTAAAAGGATGGGGATGCATTACAGTGGGAAAGTGCTTGCTTAGTATGTGTGGGGCCCTAGGTTCAGTGTCACACACACACACACACACACACACGCTTGCATTTTTTAATCTTCCTAATGGAATAAAAGTGAGGACATGATTATTCTTACGTATAGCTGAGGAGAAGGATTTTATTGCAGATATGAAGGAGAGCCTAGTCAGAGGCATCTGGAAGAATCCAGTTGAACATGACCAACGGAATAGACTGGGGTCTGAGAGAAGAGAGAGAGACAGGGTGAGCAAGAGAGGAAGAGAAGAGAAGGAGACCAAAGATGTCCAGGTATCCAGAGCAATCTATTGGAAAGGTCGTCTCTCCTCCACTGAATTGCTTTTGTGCCTCTCAGAACTTAACTGTGAGCATGGTAGAATAGGCCTTTAATCCCAGTGTGGGGCTGGGGATGAGGTGGGGGTGTGGACAGGCAGGTAGATCTCTGTGAGTCGGAGGCCAGCCCAGTCTACACAGTTTGTTCCAAGCCAGTCAGGGTTAAATAATGAGATCCTGACTCAAGCAAACAAACACCCTGTTAGGTGTATTCTTGGCTTGCATCTTGACCTTTTGGCTAAGATCAAGTGGAGTGTATTCTTGGGTTCCTTTCTGGGTTCAAGATTTCATCTCATTGATCTCCAAGTCTCTCACACTTCCAGCTCCACACAATTCAATCACTTGGACTTTGCAATGACTCTTGAGATGGGGAGACAGATTTCTCTGGCTTTGATCTTCTTTTCAAAGTTGAGTTATTCTGGTTTCCCTTCCTTTCTATATAAAGTTTAGAATAATCTTATTCAGCATTAAACGCTTCTTGTTGGCAGCTTAACACAGAATCAACGTTTTTACTATGATGAACCTGCCAATCGTGCATATGGGGTGTCTCTTTACGTATTTATTGCTTCTTGAATTCCTTTCATAAATATTTTATAATTGGCAACATAGAAGATCCGTATATGGGCTAGGGATGGAACTTGGTTGCTTGCCTGGGATGCACAGACCTCTGGGTTTGATCCCCTGCACCATGTAAGTTGGCTTGGTCTAGGACTCAGGAGGTGGGGGCTGAAGGATCACAAGTTCAAGGTCTTTTTGAGCTACATAAGAGAACAGAGAGGTCTGAGACCAGTCAGGGATAAGAAAACCCATAAACTGTATGTTGATAGGTTGACACCTAAGTACTTAAATTTGCTATGCAATTATAAGCAACATTGTATTTAACAATTTGGCATTCAATGTGGGCTCGTTGCTTGAATACACAATTACAATTGGTTATTGTGTATCTTTATATACTGGGCTCTTCCCAAACTTGATTGTTAGTTTGAGGGTTTCTTTTACTGTGGCGGTTTTGAAGAGGGCATTTCCAGCCTACTATCTGCAAATATGGCATCTGTTGGCACACCTCCCCTTCTGCTCTCTGCACCTTGTACTTATTTTTGCTGCTTTATTCCATCCAAATTCTACACTGTGTAGAAGTGGGAGAGAGAGCCCATTCCCTCCTTATCTATGGGGAAAGCTCTCAGCCTCTCTCCATTAAATATGTCAGTTGAGGCATTTTTCTATATATTTCTTTATTAAATTGAGAAAATGCTCCCCTACTCTTGTTTTTCTGGGAGTTATTTTATTTATTTATTTATTTATTTATTTATTTATTTTTCTGAGACAGGCTCTCAACATGTAGTCTTGGCTGGCTTGGAACTCACTATATAAACCAAATGGGCTTCAAACTCACAGAGATCTGCTTGTCTCTGCCTCCTAGTGCTGGAATTAAAGACATAAGCCACCACAACCAGCTCTGTGAATTCTTAAAAAAAAAAAAAAAAAATCCTGAATGGGCATTGCATTTTGTCCAAGAACACGGTTACATTCATATGATCATGTAGTTTCTCATTTTCAGCGCGTGAATATGGCGAGTTGCTCTGGCTGAGTCTAAAGTTTTCTACTCTCCTGGAGTCTCAGTCACTGTTCTGTTGCTGTGAAGAGACACCAAGGCGACCCTTAGAATTGAAAGCATTTCATTGGGAGCTTGCTTTCAGTTCTGGAGGTTAGTCCATGATCATCTCGGCAGGGGAATGGCCAGAGCAAGGCACTGGAGCAATGGCTGAGAGTTATATTCTGATCCTCACAGAGAGAAAGTCATTGCACCTGGCAGAGTTTTTGAAACCTCAAAGCCCACCACCAGTGATACACTTCCTCCAACAAAGCCACACCTACTGCAACAAGATCACCCCTATATGAGCCCATGAGGACCATTCTTATTAAAACCACCACACCCGGCATCCATGAAACAAACCCCATTGGCAATGAAGTATAATTTTTCTTCATATTTCTGAACACTTTATTAAAGATATTTGTGTCCATATTCAATCCTGACCTATAGTCCTCTCCACCCAAGTACTGGCCAGGCTCCACCTTACTTAGCTTTCAGAGTCTGTTGAGACTGGGCTCAGGGTGCTATAGCTGGGGATCTTTGAACTGTCCCTTGCTTTACCGTCACAGACACACTAGTTTTATAAAGTGAACTAGACGTGTCTCCCCCTCTTCTATAGTCTGAAAGAGAGTGTGTAGAGATTGTGCCGACTCCTCTTTCAGCATTTGATAAATTCTCCAGTGAAACCATCTGCAATTGGAGACTTCATTCCTGTGAATTTTTACGTTATAAACTCAATTTCCTTAACAGTTGTGGCTATATTTAAATTCATAGTCCGTACGGGATGAATTGTATTCCTCAAGAATTTGGTGTATTCTAAGTTATCAATCATATGTTCTCAGAGAGAATTTTAACTTCACTCTCCTTTATTCCTCTCACATCAAAGTAAATGCTGATTTCCCTGGAGCCTGGCCACCCTCTCCGGGGGATGCCCCGCAGACCAGTCAGTCTGGATCTCAAACAGAATACCATTCTGAGCATCCAGGCAGAAACTCGGGGATGGGGCGGTTCATAGAACTGCTGAGTCTTGGAGATCGCTGAAGTGTCCTGGGGTCAGGTAGGGCTTGTGATTTTCCACTTAACACCCCCCTCCTAGAGAACCATCAGAGGGAGTCAGTAGGAGCCTCTTTCTCAAGACCAGGTTTAAGTAAAAAACCTATCTGAGCGGTGGTGGCACACGCCTTTAATCCCAGCACTCAGGAAGCAGAGGCAGGTGGATCTCTATAAGTTTGAAGCCAGCCTGGTCTACATAGTAAGTTTCAGGACAGCTAGGGATATACAGAGAAACCCTGTCTCGGAAAAACAAAACAAAACAAAACAAAACAAAAACAAAAACAAAAAACAAAAAACAAAAAACAAAAAACAACCCCCCCCAAAAAAAAAAAACCAAAAGAAATCAGAACCCTGGGTACCACCACTAGGTGGCACTCCGGACATGCATTTGCCACCTGTGGTTCAGAGCGCTTCTGTTCAGCCAGGAAGGTCTGTGGGGCATTGTTTTCCTTCGGTGAGATGCACTTTGGAGATGTGCTAGGACCTTTGGAGCTCCAAGCTTGCACTTGATTCCTGCAGCTAAAGAGAGGAAACTGGAGAGGTGGTGCTGGCTGGAGGCCCCTTTAGAGGTCTGCAGTGCAGAAAAGCACTGCTCAGACAGGAGTCCCCATACTGAGCCTCTCTGGTCGGGTGGCGGCAGCAGCCTGTGACATACCGCATATTGGTAAACTGTCATGCGCTACTTGAACTTTGGAAGTTGAATTGCTCCTCTGCATCTATTTCAGACCCAAGCACGTTTGTCTCAAAGTGTCCTCCAAGGCCCCCTATCTAGCTAGGGGTTAGCTGCTCTGCCCCCTCCTCCAACTCTGCAACAAGAAGGAAGAGAATATCAAAATAGCTCAACAGTAAAAATATCATCCTTAAAAACAGCTAGAAGGTGGGGCTAGAGAGATGCCACCAGTTAGAGCATTGGCTGTGTTCAGTGCCCAGCTGAACACGGCAGCACATAACTCCAGTTTCGGAGGATTTCCCTCTTCTGGCCTGTGTAGGCATCAAACACCCATACACAGACATTCATGCAGGCAAAACATTAACATAAACATAAAAATAATAAATAAATCTTTACCAAAAAAAAAAAAAAAAGCTAAAAGGCAAACCATTTCCAAGAGACATCACTATTTAATTCCTCGATATAAAAGTACCTGCCGTGGGAAAGAGAAGCCAGAAGTTTAGCTGTGACAAGCTCAGCCGTGGACAGAAAGCTAAACTGGGATCCCAGCTGACTGTCTCAACTTCTCCAGTCAGCTTTTGCCATGTGCCTTGGGCAAGATACATATGGAATCTCTGCCAGAATCTGGCTTGTGCTCAAATCCCTCCTGGACTATTTATCGGTCCGCCAACAGGGGGCACTATCCCTTCCGTCCACCTGTAAGATGAAGGTAAGGCTAGCCTCCTCCATAGGGTTGTGGGGTTCCTGCCCAGGCGAGCGCAGCAAGAAGAGCTAAGCATTTGGTGCGTGTTGGGATAGCATTGCTATTCTTACTCAATTACATCATTTGACCTCCCAGTGTGGCCCATGCTTGCAGCACAAAAGCCCAGGCTCCTGCTTCCCCAACTGTCCTGACAAATGAATTAAAGAAAGAAGTGGTAATGAAAGAAAGGCAGGGAGAGAGAGAGAGAGAAAGAGAGAGAGAGAGAGAGAGAGAGAGAGAGAGAGAGAGAGAGAACAAGTGCTATTTACCAGCCTTGGGGAGAGGGACTACAGATCCTCAGGGAACCGACATGAACTTTAGATCTAATTTTGAGGAGGAGTCTGGACTTGGGGGTTGGGGTGTGTTCCTGCCTATCCCTGTCTCGCCTCAGGTCCTGCAGGAACATCAGATAACTTTGTTAACGATCACGGAGGGGAACAAATCTGGTTCCTGGAGAAAATCTGCTCTAGGATTAAGCCTTCACACCACGGGTGATGATGCTAAGGGGTCTGTCCTGCTCGGTGTGGCTTTAGTCTCTGTCACAAAGACTTTTATCCTGTTGTTCCTAAATTGCAAGGTGATCCAAAAGGAAGCAAGATACAAGGACAAGGAAGTTAAGGGGACATGGGAAGAGAAAGGGTCACCTCACTCGGGAGTCTGAGCTCTCACCAGCTAGCTGTGAGGGACAGATTCCATCCTAGTTAACAGCACTGGCTGTGACAAGGTCTACATCCAGGATTCACTTCACATTGTCACTGAGAACAGCGGAGACCGTGCTTACGGCCTGCATCGGCCTGTCTCTCCATCTGTAAGCCTGAGGTTCTTACAAACGGCTGTAACTTCATCTACAGCAAAAGTGTGTCTTAGCTTGTATGTGCAACTCTTGTGACTGCCTAGTGTGCTTCAGGGACTCTCTTTGGTCCTACTCAGTGTGCCTCAGGTTACTCTCTGTGGTCTTACTTAGTGTGCCTCAGGGACCCTCTGTAGTCCTACTCAGTGTGCCTCAGAGACACTTTGTAGTCCTACTCAGTGTGCCTCAGAGACCCTCTGCAGTCCTACTCAGTGTGCCTCAGGGACCCTCTGAGTCTTACTCAGTGAGCCTCAGGGACCCTCTGAGTCTTACTCAGTGAGCCTCAGGGACCCTCTGAGTCTTACTCAGTGAGCCTCAGAGACTATTCTATGATCTTGCTTACTGGAGGAAGAAAGGGAGGCCTGGAGTGAGGAAGGGAAAGAGGAAGAAAGGCTAGAGATATCGCTCAATCGGCCTGGTACTACCCAAATGCTGGAGGCCCTCAGTTGGATCTTTAGTACCACATAAAACCAGGTATCATGGCCCATGCCTTTAATTACAACATTTGGAAGGGAGAGACAGAAGTTTCAAAGTTAAAGGTCATCCTCAGCTATAAACTGAGTTAGAGGCCAGCCTGGGCTACATGAGACCCTCTCTATAAATTAGTAAATAAGAAGAGAAGGGAAGAGTTCTTCAGCAACCCTTTGAGATTTAACCAATGTCATTTCAACAATGGTGATGAGGCAGACGCATCTCTCACCCCACAGTGACAAGGAGTTCTCACAGAGACCTCTGCTGAGAAGGAGGGATTCCTGCCTACATTACAGAGAAGACTCTCTCAGGATGAGCCCATGGGAAATGCAGTCGGAGTTTATTAGGGAGAGATTTTAACAGAAGCTTGTGCACAGGGGTTACTAGAAAGAAAGGCACTCGGAGACAACACAAGACTCATGTAGATGCGGGTGCTTTTTTCAGGAAAGCCACACTGAACACTTCAGTTTTTGCAGTGGCCGTATCCAGGTATCTTACGCTGTCAAAGTCCAGGAGGCACACACAGAACACGGTCACAGTGTCAGCTTCTCATCTCACTTTGCAAGTGAGGAGACAGTGGCCTCTGGCAGCTTTTAAGCCAACGGCATGTGTCCTGGGCACACACTAGAAGTGTGCTTCCTATGGCTGCCATGACGAGTCACTACCCACTCAGTGGCTCACAGTGGCCAGGTTTATTCCCTTTCAGCAGTAGAGGCTGTTGGCAGAGCTGCATCTGCCTGCTTGCCTCACCGGGCTTCCGGAGATCACGGCTTCTTGGCTTCTTTCACCATGCGACTCCTTACTTGGACTCATCTGGGCAATCCAGAGTGATTGTCCATCTCTGTATCCTTAAGTTAGCAATGTCTGCATGTTTGCTACCTTTTATTGTATGAGGCAACATATTCAAGTTTCAGACAGGAATGTGCCCCTCGCTGGGGGCCTTCAGTTGGCCTTTGAATGAAAGTGAGGACAGGATCGCCCCTAGGTGTGGTTGAGGAGAAGGATTTTTATTGTAGATACAAGGGAAAGTACAGCCAGAGGCAGCCGGAAAAGTCTGGACTGAACATGGCCAGAACATACCAGGCCATGAGAAGAGGGAGAGAGGCAGAGGAGAGAGGGAAGAAGAGAGAAGGCAGAGGAGAGAGGGAAGAGGAGAGAAGGAAGAGGAGAGAGGGAAGAGGAGAGAAGGAAGAGGAGAGAGGGAAGAGGAGAGAAGGAAGAGGAGAGAGGGAAGAGGAGAGAAGGAAGAGGAGAGAGGGGAGAGGAGAGAGGGGAGAGGAGAGAGGGGAGAGGAGAGAGGGAAGAGGAGAGAAGGAAGAGGAGAGAGGGAAGAGGAGAGAGGGGAGAGGAGAGAGGGAAGAGGAGAGAAGAAAGAGGAGAGAGAGAAGAGGAGAGAGGGGAGAGGAGAGAGAGGAGGGAAGAGGAGAGAGGGGAGAGGAGAGAGGGAAGAAGAGTGAGGCCAAAAAAACAAAGAGAGGTCCAGGAACAGAGTCAAGAGCAGAATCAAGACCCCGGGTACCCACAATGACTGAGTTATATAGGAAAGAGAAGCTGACTGGAGGGAAGGGAAGCTTGGGCAGGAGAGGTTAGGGGCAGGGGTGACAGGTAGGTGCTGAGAGGAGCCAGAACTCTGTAACTGGTACTTGGTACTTTGGATGTTGGGAGAGACCGGAGGCCAGAGACCACTTTGATATATTAATAGATACCTCAGAATGCTTTGAGATTTATTGGTTTATTTCAGATTTGCTTGTTTGGTGAGGTCTTACCATGTAGTCCCCGCCGGCCTTGAACTCATGATGTCCTGCCTCCAGTGCCTGAGTGTTGGGGTTACAGGCCTGCAGCACTACACCTTGCTAGACGCGGTGTAGCTGTACCGCACTGCTGTCTTGAGATCCGTTGTCAGAATCCGTGCCCTCCTTTCCTCTCAGCTCAGATGCTGACATCTTGACCCCCAAGGTAGGTTATGACAGGAGGTGCGGCTTTGGGGAGATAATAAAGGCCACAGAGCTCCATAGATGGTGTGACAGTTAGTTCTGATTATCAGCTCCTGAGTGGGGCAAGCCACTCAGTGGGTGCATGAGGGTGTTTTGGGAGAGATTTTATGTAGGAGGGAAGACTGACCTTCAGTATGGGAGGCACCATCCAAAAACTGGAATCCAAGGTAGAGAGAGAGAGAGAGAGAGAGAGAGAGAGAGAGAGAGAGAGGAGGCAGCTCTGGACCAGCATCCTCCACCCCTGACACACTTCCCACCCCTGAACCAGCATTCCCTCACCGCCCAATCACTTCCCACCTCTGAACCAGCATCCCCCCACTGCCCACTCCCTTCCGAGCCCTGAACCAGCATCCTTCACCCCTGATTCACTTCCCACCTCTGAACCAGCATTCCCCCACTGCCCACTCCCTTCCCAGCCCTGGACCAGCATCTCCCCCTCACCCCCACTGCCCACTCACTTCCTGAACCACTGAGATGTGAAGAGTCCCGCCACTGCGTTCCTGCTGTCATGATGGTCTTCCCTGCCTTGATGCCACCTTCTTAAACTGAGGCCCCAAAGAAATCCTTCCTCTCCTAAGCTGCTCTGCCTGCCACAGCAGGGAGAGAAGGTAATTGCACAGTGCAGCTTGTGACCTTAAGAAGTGCCTCAGAGAGATCCTCACCTCCTCCACTCTGAAGACACCGCCGGAGGCTCCGCGGAGGAACCAGAAAATAGGCAGCAAATCTGCCTGTGTTTTGGTTCCGGACTTTCTGTTTGCTGAATGTGGACAAATCTTTCTGCTGTTTGTCAAGCCATTTGGCCTTTGTATTGTAATACGAAGGCGCGAGTGAATTAAAAAGTCAAAAGCACGTTGACTTTTAGCCTAGAACGTACTTACCGAAGGAATAAACTCACTCGCGAATATAACACGGTAGACATGACTGGGCTACCATTTTTCCCCTCCCTTGGTGGGAGGCCATGAGTGATGACTGGTTCTGACCAATGGCAGTGAGCAGAGACATGGTGGCAAATTTCTCATGGGGTGGATTCAAGCAGCTTGGATTGAATCATTGAGTAACAGACAGCTGCCCAGGATTGTCAACCTAATCTGTCTGCTCTTAAAAACAGGAAAGGAACTTGGGAAACTTTTGACGAAGTTTTGACACCTACTGTAGGTGTCCCATCCTATCCTAACCGAGTCAAGTGGCTTAATGGGCATGCCAGTGAAGAATCATAGTCCTGAACCCCAGTCCCTGTGTGACTCAGTGAGTCGGTGATCCCCTCTGATTTAAGGTCTCTTCCGTTGCCTCAAACTGTGTAACCGCTTTGACTTCAGTATCCCCCATGTAAAATCAGAACAGCAGTGCCTACATCATTGGAATGTTGGGGAGTTGCGGGTCAATGTATTGGAAGGGCATAGAATGACAACATGTTTCTATATGTGTGTGCTACCATCACCATCGTCATCATTATCATCATTACTATTACCCTCATCACCTCCTTCAGCACCGCCTCCATCAGCACCGCCTCCTCCATCAGCACCGCCTCCTCCATCAGCACCGCCTCCTCCTTCAGCACCGCCTCCATCAGCACCGCCTCCTTCATCAGCACCGCCTCCATCAGCACCTCCTCCTCCTTCAGCACCCCCTCCATCAGCACCGCCTCCTCTATCAGCACCGCCTCCAATCACTGTCCCCGCCCTCATCATCAACACCACCACTGCTACTGTCCATAGGAAGAGCAGGATAGGGGGATCATTTGTACTAACATCCAGTGTGCAAGTGATCAAACTACTTTGATCAAATTTGATAAGAGCAAAAGCTAATAGTAGCAGCGGATGCGGTTAATTAATGAAACCAGTTTTTAAAAAATCCAAATAGTGTTTTACACATTCATGATTTTCCGTCCTCAGGGACAATCAGGGCCCCTCCCTCCCCTCCTCTTACTTTCGTCCCCTTTCGCCTCTGAATCCCTAATGGACCATGACTAATTGGAATTCTTTCTGGGATGAGTAAAAGACGCTGGGAAGAGAACTCATAATGAGACTTAGAAATACATTTCCACATAGTTGAAATGTACCCGGAGAGGCTCGCTTCTCTGCTATACTACAGCAGTCAGCACAACCATGGGTACCCGAAGACTCAGAACACGGGGACTCCTGGATGCTCTGGTGTACTTGCTCACTGGTGCCTGGTGGGCTACCATTCATTCATTTCTTCATTCAAGTATGGAGTGGCCTCTGAAGGCCCTATCCTTTTCCCCTGCAGGGTTCACTAATAAACATATGACTCTATGTCTCTTAAAGCAACCCAGAGGAAAAAGGGAATCGTGTCTAGCAACCAGTGTCTAACAATGCTTCGGGAAAGATTTTCATGAGAGCCAGTGACGGTGAAGAACTGGAAGAACCCATAGCGTTTTGTGACGTAAGCTGTGGTGTGCCAAGGAGAAGCAAAGTGCTGCTGTTATTTAAAAATGACACAGCCATCATAGTGTGACAAAGGTTTACAGAATAAGAAGAGGAGGAGAAGCCCTTATAAAACTCTATATATTGTGACTGTGGCTGTGTGAATATTATGCAGGCTTACAAAAATCACTTTTGGGGCCTGATGGTGTTGGCACACACTTTGAATCCCACCATTCAGGAGAAAGAGGCAGATAGAGCTCTGAGTTTGAGGCCAGCCTGATCTACAGATCAAGTTCTAGGACAGTCAGGGCTACACAGAGAAACCCTGTCTCATAAAACCAAAAAAAAAAAAAAAAAGAGTTATATTTAGAAAACTATAATTAATAAATGAAAAGGGTCACTTTATAAGGCCGCCTGGACTATGAGTAGTTAAAAAATATCCCTGGGGCTGTTCCACAGTGGGCTCTGTATTTCACCTCTTCTGAACAACAGTGTGCTTTCTGAACAGTGCTCCGGTGGGCTGCTATGTCTCAACATCTGCCTGAAAGGACACTGTTCTGATCTCCCTAACAGCTGCCTTCAGCCTTGAGGTGAGGGAGACGCTGCATGTGGAGAAAGATAGATGGGCGCCTCAAGATTCAGGCAGTCTACTGGATGGCTCCCCCGGCTCCCTCCTTGGTGAGATATCACCTTTCCTAACTCTTTCTTCTCTCAGAGATTGAACTTTCGACTGAGCCTCATGCCCTAAGCTCCACTCACACCACTCTCTTTCTAAGTATCTCCTAGGACATATTTTTATTTAGCCCAGGCTGGCCTTGAACTTCCTATATAGCCAAGGCTAACCATGATCTGATCCTCCTGCCTCCACTTCCCAAGTTTTGAGATTACAGGCATGTACCGTCACATCTGTTTTATAAGGTGCTGAGGACTTCATACTTTCTAGGTAGGCACTTCACCCACGGAGTTACATGCTCGGCCTCTCTCGTGGCATCTTAATGGGATTACAAAATCAACAACTCCTTTTAAGAAAAAGCCATTATTTAGAAACATGCTCCTCAGAGAGAACTCCTTCACCCACCGTGTCTACAGTCCATGTTCCATCCTTGGACACATACCCCTCTCTGGTTCACTTTTTCTATTGTTACATAGTTTTAGAGCCATTATGGGTAAACTCTGTCAGAGCCACCATAAAGAGCCAGTTCTTACAGACACATTCCTAGCTAGACTTGGTAGCATGTGCCTTTAATCTCAGAACTCAGGAGGCAACGACAGATGAATCTGTGTGAGTTCAAGCCCAGCCTGGTCTACATATGAAGTTCCGGGGCTGCATAGTAAGTCCTTGTCCCCACCCCACCCCTAAAACAACCAAGCTTCTCACATCTGTAGCTCTCATTTTCCAGAGCCAAACCAAGGTTCCCTCCCGTCTTCCAGGATCTTTGGTTCTGCTTTTTTCACTAGTTCACCTGGTGAGGGCATTACCACCAGCCAGGGGGACCTTGGGATGTAAGACCCTATGGGGTAAGGATCTGTAGTCACAGAAAGAACAGCTCAAAGGCAGGGAGGAGCTGACCCAAGAGGACCGACTAAGGCTTGCTTCCTCCCCCTTCAAATTCACCAGCAAACGAACTTGGGGAGAACAACTGGGTTTCTCCCCACGACTTCTCGTATGGTGACCTGCACATCCCAGCCTCAGTGGAGGCATCCGTGAACCCAATTTCAGTAAACAGTAAGCAACCATTCTGCACTGCAGCCCAGCGAATGGCAAGTTTGTGAATTTGGACAATCGGTTGAGTTTGTTGTTGTTTTTAAAAGATTTATTTACTTTATTTTCTGCATAGAGTTTTGCCTGCATGCATGTATATGCACTGCATGCATGCAGTGCCTGCAGAATCCAGAATGCAGTTTCAGATCCCCTGGAACCAGAGTTGCAGACTGTTGTGAGTGCCGTGAGTGCTCTTGATAGCTGAGTCAGCTCTCCGAGACCTAGACAGGGTTCTGTATCTTACAGTTAGATGCTGGCAGTCCTGGGCCCTGGGAATCTGGCCCTGGGAGTTTGGGTTGCTGTATATGAGGATGTAATGACATAAGTCACGTTGGTGATTAAGATGCATACAGTGCACACACGCCCACACCCCACATCTTCACTACCATGCTTTCAAAATGTCCCACAATCTTTGACTTACAGTCAGTGACACAGGGCATAACATGGTTGACATTGCTTGATACCTTTTGGCAAGCTCTGGAAAACTCCCATAACAAACTTCAGTTAGTTGCGACAAGGTCTCTCTATGTAGTCCTGGCTGTCCTTGCTACACAGACCAGGCTGGCCTTGAACTCACAGAGATCCTACTGCCTCTGCCTCCCATGTGCTAGGATTAAAGGTGCACACTACCACACAGGGCCCAGTGAGCCCCAGGCATCTGTGAGAAACCTTCTATGCCGGATAGCACAGGTGGGTAGAAAGCCTCCTTCAATGTCACAGATGACAAGAGGGTGACTTTGCATGGAAAAAACCGGCACCAGCAGGACTGAGCTGAAAGTCACTAGGAGTTGGGGATCACATAGATAATTTATTTTAGTCATGCTTCCCTCTTTAAATGCACCCCCAAATAACAGGTGATACAGCTAGGCAGGTGAGTCTAAATGAGGGCTTTCAGTGAGTCTAAAGTAAATGTTTGGAGAAACAAAGGAGCTCTGGGTTTCAGGTCCACCAACGAGAACACACTGTCACCAACACCAACCTCACCCAAATCCCCTGAAAGTTCCTGGTACCTCAGCATTGTAATCACTGACTGAAAAGGGGTGGGGGGCATGGAGAAAAAGGCGGAGGGGGAAAGGAGGAGGGAGAGGGAATAGACAGAAACCTTCAAGAAGTTTGTATGAAGAATTTGAAACATTACTTAGGGACTGGGTATGATGGCCCATGCCTTAATCCCAATACTCAAGAGATAGAGGCAGAAGGATTAATGTTTAAAGCCAACCCGGGGGCCAGCATAAAGGTGCTTTGTTGCTGAGCCTGACAGCATAAGCTTGCTCCCCAGGACCACTTCTGGATGGAGAAAAGTGATTCTTGCAAATGATCTGATCTACACATGTGTGCTGTGGCATGAACATCCCCACACGTACACACACACACACACACACACACACACACACACGGGGGTGGGGGGAAGGAGGGAGGAAGAGAGAGAGAGAGAGCAAAAGAGAGAGAGGGAAATATAAAGCAATTCAAAGCCAACCCAGTCCACATAGTAGGCTATCTCAAGACAAACAAAACATCATTTTTGTGTGAAACCAAATGCAGCTATGTTGCCGAGGAGTTTTAAAATACAATTTAAGCAAGTGGACATATTTTTGGCTTCCTGGCCAACCTCAGACACAACGATTTGGGTCCTTAGAGTTGAGTGGTCATGTTCGTCTGCTCCAGGGCTGCTGCTATGGAAAAGTTTGACTAGCTCCTTTCACAAAGAGCCCCTTGATTCTCTCAGCCATTGGTCATTAGGCAGAAAAACACACCCAGTTCCTTCTGTCCTGGGCTGCCGTCCACGGCTGTTCATCATGACCATCGTCTGTCTATTGATGGGCAGTGCCTGCAGAGCCGTGGGCATCTTGGCAGAGTGTCCCCTGTAGTTTCAGCCAAGGAGACCCAGGTAGTGTGGTTTCCAAAGTCAAGTCAGAGACCACCCTTGATTTGGAGGGTGAATATCTGGCTTTGGGGTTGGGATGAACAGGTAGACCTGTGGCAGTCTCAGTATAGAGCCCTATGGAGCTAGTTAGGTCTGTTTATAGAGTCTCCACACATCTCCAATAAGGTTTCTTCATTGTACTTGGGGGCGGGGGGAGAGGGAGGGGAGAACCTCTCCTAGCAGCGTTCTCTCAAGTGTGGAGCACAGGAGTACACAAAATAGGTAAAACCAGTGTTCTTAAGAATTTATGTGCAAGCCGGGAGGTGGTGGTGAAAGACTTTAATCCCGGCACTCGGTAGGCAGATGCAGGCAAATCTTTTGAGTTCAAGGCCCCTAGTCTACAAAGTGAGTTCCATGACAGCCAGGACTACAGAGAAACTCTGTTTTAAAAACAAACAAACAAACAAACAAACCAGGAGGCTGGAGAGATGGCTCAGTGGTTAAGAGCACTGATGCTCTTCCTGAGGTGCTGAGTTCAATTCCCAGCAACCACATGGTAGCTCACAGCCATCTGTAATAAGATCTGATGCCCTCTTCCGGTGTGTCTGAAGACAGCTGTAGTATACTCATATAGATGAAATAAATAAATATTGAAAAAAAAATCAAACCAAACAAACACCCCCTCAAAAATGAGAAACCCCTTACATGCTAAGATGAGAAGTCAGGCACCAAGACAGAATGTCTAGACAATGGAGGATGGTGATGAGTGCTATAAAATACAGGAACACGAAGAGGCAGATAAGGTGAGGAGCAGATGTAACTTTAAATATGGCGGCCAAATGGCAATGCCAGGATCAAAGGCATAAATAGCCAGAGGTGCTAGCTCAGCTGGTTTGGAAGGTTCCACAGGGGTGTCTAGGCTGCAAGAAGAGGGGAGAATGGAAGGCCATCCAAGCATGGTGACGTGGCACACAACAGCCCTTGTGTGCTTCTTGGACTGCTGAGTTGGTGATGGACCCAGCCACTTGCTTGTGATGAGTGGCTTATGGTAAGTCGATGGGGTTGCACTATCTTCCCAGTGGCAAGTTCAGTTACTTTCTTGGCTTGCTCTTTCCCCGATCCTAAGATTTCGTTTTATTCATGTACACGTGTGTATAAGTGTGGCCACATGTGTTCAGGTGCTTTGAGAGGCAGAAGCGGGTACTGGATGCCCCAGAGTTGGAATTACAGGTGATTGTGAAACACCCAGCATGGGTGCTGGGAACTGAACTTGGGTTTTCTGGAAGAGCAGCAAATGCTATCTCTCCAGCCCAGCTTGCATTTTGCAATGAAGCAAGCTGTCTTAGGATAGTCTGTGTGGCAGGGAGTGGGGATGGGCAGCCCAGGGCCAAGAGCCAGGGAGGAACTGAGGCTTTCAGTCCAATGATAGGAAGAATGGGGTCCTGTCAACAATGGGTGAGCTGGCTGCAACTCTTCCCCTGGGTGAGCCTTGAGATGAGTCCTTGAACCTGCTAAGTGTGGGACTGCAGCCAGAGAGGGTCTTAAAGAAGAGGAACCAGTTAAAACAGGCTCAGATTCTTCACTCCAGGAACCAGGAGTTGGTACATACATTTTCAAGATGTGCAGTTTTGGGTGATTTGTCATGCAGCAGCTCATAATTAATATATAAGGGTTTTGGGCTGGGCACCTAGGATGGAATTGCTATTTACCACAGTGGATGAATGAAGGTGAGGTGGGGTGACAGGGGAGGGTACTGCAAGATTGGTTTACGTACCGTGTCTGCAATATGTGCTTAGCTCTGTTTTGTGGTTAAGTCTTTCTTGTGTTTTTTTTTTTTTCAAGTGGCAATTAGCTACTAACATCCATGATCTGTATCTCCCAAGGAGCACTTTAAACCAAAGTTAATTAAGGCAGCTTCAAAAACCAGAATATGTAATAATTTGAGTCATAATTATTTCTAGAGACCAAGACCAAGAACATTAGATACAGCGCCAACGAACAAAACCCTGACATTTCACTTTAAAATTTTTGTCTTTTAAGAAAAAGTGATTTTTTTTTTTTCAGGAAAACCTGGGATGAAACTGAACATTGTGTATCTAGAAGGGAAAGGTTTGGGGAGTAACCTGAGAAGCTGTGTAAGTATGTCCAACCTATTGAGGTTTTGAATTAAGTAGCCTAGTGACCTCCATGGAGCTCAAGTCAAGTGTGGAAATAAACGGGAGGAGACAGGACCTGCAAGCTGTAGAAGAGGAGGAGGGAGGAGGCTGCTGATATCAGGCAGTGCCATTGACCACCCCAGCTTCTGTCCCAAGATGACACCATTTTGTGTTTGGTTCTGGAATCAAACCAGAATCCCAAGAGCACCCAATCCTAGAGGAGACTCAAATCACCTGGCATCTCTGGTGATCCCATGGGAAGTCTTTGCCTGCAGACTGGTTTAGCAACAGCATTTGATGAGCTGTGGCCAGGGGGTATGAAAGAGGTCTCCACTGTGGCATCTCCGGGAGGACTTTCTTCTTTAGAGACTATTGGGCGGATGCTTTGCTCTGGACATTGCTGTCTGTGTGTGAAATGGAGCCAGGGCTGCCATTCTTGGGACCATGAGTGTTGGTGAAGGTAATATTGCCAACTTGTTACAGTCTAGGCTCGTATAGGAGACAAACTCCTTGGGAATGTCTGTGATGCTGCTGCGAGATTGGGTTATAATTGAGGTGGGAAGCCCCATCCCATGGGCTGAAGTTCTGGACTGAACACAGGAGAAAACAAATGGAGCACTATTGTGCTCTTTCTGTTTTCTGATGGCAGATACAGCACGACCAGATGCCTCATGGCCCTGCTGTCATGGCTTCCCTATCATGAAAGGCTCTACCCCTGAACTTTGAGCCTCCCTTCAGTAAGGCACTCTTGCCGGGTAGTTTGCCACAGCAAGGAGGAAAGTAAGGAATACAGGTGAAGTCAGGTGGCCAAAGAGAGGCAGAGGGACTTGCGTCCTTAATACTAAGTGGAGTTGCCATGATTTCTGGTTTTAGAGTTGATTTTATAGACTTATTTTTATAGGCAAGGGGTCACTTTCCAGTGGTTCCAGCTATTTTTGAGATGGATTTTTCTGTTACTGGCAACCAGAACCAGGAGAAGGTCCAGTTGTCGGGGATGGTCAATAGACTCATTGTATACCATAGGAAACACAGGAGAAGGTGATGGGGCCTGGGAATGTGAGCAATGAAGAGCTCGCCGGAGACACGCTCAGCCTGTCCGAGGGATGCCGTGGTGCACTTCTAAAGGGTGTGGGAAGCCTTGCAGCAGGGGCAGACGGGTGGCTGTCATACTGGGCTGACCTGGGTTTGGATTCCAGCTCTGCCGAGTAACACCTGCATCACTGGGCCAGGACACCACCAGCTTTAGCCTCCAGTTCACCCAGTAGGAATTCCTGCAGGATGATGGACAATCTCAGCTCTTGCTTTCCTGTCCTCCAGACCAGTGACAAACCTCAGCACCGCCACTCTCAGATGGTGTCGCACGAATTGACTCTGAGCAATGGGATATGTTAGCTGTTTTGTTCCTCACTTGTCAGCTGGAAAGCATCCAGGGACTGCTAATCCTGGTTGTTAACAAAGTCTCAACCACCACCACCACCACTTCTTCCTCCTCTTTCTCCTCTTCTTCCTTTTCCTCCTCTTCATCCTCTTCTTCATCCTCTTCTTCATCCTCTTCTTCATCATCCTCCTTCTCTTCTTTTTCTTCTTCCTCTTCATCTTCTTCCTCTTCCCCCTCCTCCTCCTTCTTTTTCTTCAAGACAGGGTTTCTCTGTGTAGCCCTGGCTGTACTGGAACTCACTCTGTAGACCAGGGTGGTCCTGAACTCAAAGATCCACCTGCCTCTGCCTCCAGAGTGCTGGGATTAAAGGCATGTGCCACCACCACCCAGTGGGACATGTTCTTGATTGCTTATTGATGTAGGATGTCCTAGCTCTTGTGGAAAGTACCAGCTGGCTTGAGCCATGTGAGAAAACAAGCTGAATGCGACCTGGGACTTGCTCAGTGTTCCTGTGTGTTTCCTGTGTTAAGTTCCTGCCTGTGTTAAGTTCTTGCCTGTGTTAAGTTCTTGCCTGTGTTAGGCTCCTGCCTGTGTTAAGCTCCTACCTTGGCTTCCCTTGATGATGTAAATTGTAAGATGAAACAAAGCCTTTTCTCCTGAAGCTATTTTGGTCATATTGTTTAACACAACAACAAAAATATCGAAGTAGAATGTTTATCTCTCTAAAGGTGGTGGGACTTGGGAGAACAGAGCCAGTGAATGAGACAGATAAAATCTCATGCAATAGCCACCTTTATCCAGTCAGTTTATACTGTGAGTGTTAAAGAGGAGTCACGTGAGTAAAGTTTGAAATCACAGGGGCAAGCCACTCAGGATGGACAAGCCACACACAGGCTGCATGTAGCAAAAACATGTTTTCCCGTAGAGGCACATAAACAAATCACAATAGCCAGCTGTGATGCATAATCCCAAGTAGACTCACTCTTATCTGAGTAATCCCAAGTAGACTCACTCTTATCCGCCACACCCTGGAGGGGCACACAAACACATTCCAAGGACAGTTCTGTGGTTTTGAAGAAACTGAGGTCACAAGACTCGTGACTTGGTCTCTTGGAGTGTTCTCACAAGCACCCAGAAAGCTGCTCACACAACTCCATTCCTGGACCGTGTTCTGACATCTCCCCATGTTTAGTTAGATGTGCAGGATATCCAGAGTGGCTTTGATTTAAGGTATCATAGATAAATCTAGCTATCGTTTGATGCAGTAGTATCCTATGTGCAAGCGAATTATAACTAGAATGGCTAAGAGCAGGACAGTGAAGGAGTTATATGTAACACTCTGACACCAAGAACAAGGACCTAAACTACACCAGTACTGTCAGTCACACTGTTATATGGATCAGAAAATTCTAGAAAATAACTTTGAAAAGAGACCCATATGGTTAGTAGTTCTGGTCTCTTTAGAAGGTAAGCCCATATTTGGTATAAATAAATCCATCCCAAAGGTTTATTCTCTTGTGCTATAATACCTGTAGGAAACAGTTTAGTGGTGGGGTGAGGGATGAGTAAGTTAAAAGCAAGTGAAGGATCTACATGGTAAATCAATGGTTCTTTCAGTCTGGATTCAAATCCCACTACACAGCTGCCCAGGCTTCTCCAACATGATGATGGCACACTGTCTGAAACACTGAGGCAAAGTGTCTTTCTTCCCATCAGGTGCTTCTGTTGAGCATTAAGTCACAAGGATGAAAAAAAGAAGCCAGGCACATTAGCACATCTCATTCCCAAGATCGTCATGGTCCAGTTTCCTCCCAAAGCTGTAACTTAGCGTCTCTTACCATCAGAGTGGGAGTTAGGATTTCGACAGATGAAGTTTTGAAATAACAATGGTATAAAACCCCTCAAATCCACCTCCAACTCCTATGATGTTAGAGATTGCTTAAGACAAAGACTGGCTTAGTGAATGTAAATAGGCTAAATAAAAATGTCAAATAGCCAGACAGGTTGCTGTTACTCCAGCAGAGGCAGAAGGACGGTGAGTTTGAAGCCAGCCTGGGCTACCTATTGAGACCCTTTCCCTAAAAACAAAATGGCAGCCACAAGAAGTGACATTTCCAGTAGAGTAGGTATTAGGTAGAAATGGTGGCACATGGGCTCCTTGACATGACGTCATGTATGTGCAGTGCCTTTTCCAGGCTAGCGCATGTTGTGATGAGGGCAGCTCTTACCATCCAGGATGCAAACTTGCATTACTGGGTTTATCCCTCTATGATCAGGACTCTTGGTCATAGTCTTGGTCTGAGTCCTGAGCAGTGGCTTAGAGCCTGGTACCCAGTGGTTCTTATTAGTACAAGCAGGTTTTACTCTGTGTGTGTGTGTGTGACTGTGTGAGTGTGAGTGTGTGTATTACATCTACAGGTCTGTGCATCACATGTGTGTAGTGCCCACAGAAGCCAGAAGAGGATGCCATATCCCCTTGAGACAAGTTACAGATGGTTGTGAACCACCATGTAGGTGCTGGGAATTTAACTCATGACCTCTAGAAGGACAGCCTGTAACCTTAACCACTAAGCCATCTCTCCAGCCCCATACAGGCAGGTTTTGAACTTCACGGTAGTGCATTATTAATGTTTATCTTTTCTAGAAACACAGATTTCAATCTACTAGGCCTTGAGTCCCATGCTGTTTGGTTCTATGGTATATGCCCACAGCCAGCCTACTACCTGCTATGTGGTACATATTCAAGAACTATTGGAAGTGTGTGTTGGGGAGAAGGAGGGAGGGAGCGAGGGAGAGGGAGGGAGAGAGAGAGAGAGAGGAGCTCACTATGTAGCTCTAATTGACCTGGAACTTGCTTTGTATACTAGGTTGGGTTTGCACTCACAGGGATCTGCCTGCTTCTGCCTCTCGAGTGCTGAGAATAAAGATGAGTGCCTCTGTGCCTGCAATGTTTTTATTTTAATCTTTTGCATAGACTCCTTCCCTGTCCAAACCAGCTCATGACATGAGAGCAATACTTCTTAGCCAAGGATGATGAACAGGGTTGAAAGTACAGTGGCTTTGGAGGGTCACATGGACACAAGAATAGGCACTGGGCTGTCAGAGTCACAAAAAAGGTGGACAGCTTGTTGTGTAAGGCTGCCTGAGCTGTGTGAGACATTAGTGTCCCTGCCAGTGTCCACAAATGCCAGCATTTCTAGTTATTGTGGGCAACAAAGACGTTCCTGTAGCCCTCCACACACCACTGTGCACCCCAGTGTGAGCCCATCATCTGACACAAGGAAAAACTATGTCCCAGAAAGGGAGGGAGACTTGCCAGAATACCAGAGCCAGAGCCGGGATTTGAACACAGATCTCTGTAGTTAGTCAATAATCTTACCCCAACAGTTGATATGCGTTAGCACCCTAACCCCAAGTCCAAAGCTCCTTAAATGCCAATATCATGGTGCAAATAAAAAAGTTTTTCCTGACAACACATTGTTTCATGGTCCAAATTATTAGAAAACTACATATGTGTATAAAATTACCTTCTGGCTATGTACATTATGCATGAATTTCGGGTTTGGTCTTGACTCCCATCCCCAAGATGTCTCATTATATACATGCAAATGCTTCAAGGTCTGAAAATGTTCAAATCCAGAAACTCCTGTGGTCCCAAGCATGTTAGATGGGGATTGTCGGTCTGTAATATGACTTGTTCAAATCAGAAAGCAAGACCACGAGGGACCAAGGATCTGTGTGCTGACTGGGATGTGGCACCCGGATGCTGTGTAGGGGCTCTCGCTGGCCCTTGTAAATGCCACTTTTGTTACTGGTTCCTGTGCATCCCCTCTTCCCAGGAGCTCAGCCTTGGCTAGGGAAGAGGGCAGCCCAGCATTGTCTTAGGAGCCTGGGCAGAGATAAGCACTCCCAGGCCAGGGCTGGCTTGGATTTCCAATAGAATGGAGAGTAATGTGTGAGTTTTAAGGCAAATAAATCTTCCAGGAGCTGAGGAGGGAGCTGTAAATGGCTCTATTGAGATCCAGAAGAATTTATTTTCCATTAGAGGTAGACTTCCGGCGAAGCATGGTTCAGTCAAGCTTAGAGGAGGAAAAGGCAGTAGCCGAGGGGGCGGAGCCTATCCAACCATGCTTTTACCAGTTTTTCTCTAAACTGCCCGTGGCGCACACTCACCTCCCCTTGTTCTTTTCATTTTTTCTGCGTTGGGTAAGATCATCTTCTGTGACTTGTCACAATCAGTACGGAGATGCCCAGCTTCCAGGGAGCCCCGGCATCTTCATTGGCATCTCCATCCCTCCTTGTAAGCGGTGCCCATCAGCGGGTAATGAGACGTTTCCCTCGCCCTTCCTAGTGATTATTTCAAACAATGAATGGTGTTTGCAGAAGTGAGACTGGGAATAGAAATTCCTAATGAGTAGTTCTGGCAATAATTAGTTATTTTCTATATTTATTGAAAACGACTGCGTCCAGCATTGCTGTTTTCTCTGAAGAGAAAAATGGGATGATTGCTACAGCTATTTATCTGCTTCTTGATTTTAATGACTAGCGGTCGCCATTTTTAAATTACTAAAACTAAAAAAAAAAAAATGCTGTGCCTTAGCTGAGGTGGCTCTGATGTCATCAGTAATGCATTTGTACATTTGTATCAAAATGTAGCACAAGGAGAATAAATAGGTTCTTGGCTGGGCTGTGTGCCGCTCAGAAGGCCTGCTAGGACCAAAGAAGAACAAGTTTCTTTTTCTTGAGAACCAGCTCTATGACAAAGGAGATCTTTTCTTGTTCAGGCATGCACTAGGAATTGTTTACTGCTTGAGTCCCAGGGGAGTGTTTCCTAACTGAGTAGGTCAGCTTCCATGATATACCCACTTCCTGCTGTGGCAGACTGGAAGATTCTAACACAACATCATGAATCCACATCTGGGATAAGATGCTGTGTCATGGACTGCATGAGCTGGTTCTGGAACATCACTAGATTTTTAAAAAAACAACATCTTAAACATGTATATTAGAGAGGTGCAATCCAGCACTTGGAAGGTGGAGACCAAAGGATCGGGAGTTCAAGTCTAGCCTGGGCTATGTAGAAGGGTTGAGGCCAGCCTGAGCTTTGTGAAATTCTATCTCAACAAACAAACAAACAAACAAACAAACAAAATGTAAATGTAACTTTCATTCACTTGATTATCTCAGAGGCTCACTGCTAAATAAGCTCACCCTTTCTAGTTCTTTCTGAACTAGAACTGGTTCAACTCAGGTGTTCTGGCTCAAATTCCTCTTGAAGCTGACTGATTCAAACTGGCTTCTCTTAGCTTCTGACTGAATTGCTCTGCTTGGCTTCAAACTAATTCTAGCAATCTGTTTTAATCCTCTGGCTCCTTCTCATTCTCTGGCTTGTTCTGTCTTCACCTGTGTCTAGCTTGTTCTTTATCTACAACCTGTCTCTGTAAAACTGTCCCTGTAAAAACTGCCTCTGAACTCCATGGACTACACTGCCTCTCAACCCACTGACTCAACTGAACTGACAGATGAGAACTCAGAGTTCTGCAAGCCTCTGTCTCCTGAGTGCTGGGATTAAAAGCATTTACCCTTTACCTAAGCTTTCCTTTACCTGAAGCTTGCCCTATACCAGGCTGGTCTTAAACTCAGAGATCTGTTTGCCTCTATCTCCTGGGATTAAAGGCATGTTTGTATTCCAGCTGGATCACACAGACAGAAGGTCTTTGGATGTGATCCCTTGCCAGAGCAACCATGTTGTTGAATTAAAGTTCATTTACAACAAACAAACAAACAAACAAACAAAATAAGGCACCACCACAACAATAAAACCATGTATTGAGGGCTTACATCTCAGGTGGTGCCCTAGATGCAGGCAGAAGTCCTACCCAACTATGATTAAAGTAGCAGAGGTGGGAACACAGAGGGTACCATCGAGGGGTAAAGAGGAAGGGTAGGGGTAAATCCAGATGGGAAGGGCACTGAGACAGTGGACCGGGCTGTGTCCTCTGAGGAGTGTCATCAGCAGGAATAGAGGGAAAGGGGTGAGTCCATAAAATGCCCAGGCAAAGAACATTCTAGAGAGAGAGGCTGGCCTACTGTGAGATCAGAGGTGACAAGCCTGGATGCAGCTTTTAGTCTTTTCGTCAGAAGGTCCTGAGATGAGGGGATGAGGATATCTTCCGAGACAGCTAGGGAGGAAGTGGGCCCACCCTGGGAGAGAGCCCCCCCCTTGCTCTTTCTCCCTCTGTTTCTTAGGGGTGTGTGATAATCCTCATTTTTTCCTTGGGTCTCAGACAGTGCCTGAAAGCCTCATTCCTCTGGTGTTTCCTGCCTGGGACACCCTTTTTTGTAGAAAAGGGATTTGTCCACTCCTGACTTCCCATCCTGAGAACCAAATCTGACCCAACCTCACTAGTAAATATTTATGGGATTCATTAAATCAACGAAATGCAAGCACCTGATTATTTCATTAAGACTTCCAGACAGGCCTGGCCTGAGCTGTTACCCTGCCCTCAGACTGTGTGAGCACCGCGCCCCCCCCCTTACTGGTCTTGTTTGCTGCTGGACACCTACCCCTGTGCCTGGCTGGATGTGGGATGATTGCGTGGGATGATTTATTCTAAATTACTGTTATTTTCATTTCAATTACTTTTATTCTTTCTTCGCATTACAGAGAGGACATTTTATTGATTCGTTTGAGATTGTATGTGCGTGGAAGTGCAATTATCTATGAATTTCATTCTGAAACCCCTCAGAAGCCCTGGGGTTGCTTATTTAGTTGTGGGGGTGGGGGACATCAGAACAGTCCCATTTGAGAAGGACGGGGCATGGCAGAATTTTCTGGTATACATTTTTGTGTTTTCACATATTTATCTATTGTGCATGTGCGTGTGTGCATGTGTGTGCATGTGTGTGCATGCGTGTATGTATGTGTGTGTGTGAGAGAGAGAGAGTGAGAAAGAGAGAGAGAGAAAGGGAGAGAGAGAGAGAGAGAGAGAGAGAGAGAGAGAGAGAGAGAGAGATCTAATAAGGTCCATAGGATTAATGTGGACAATTTCACAATGTGGACTGCCAAGGGTTAATTAAATCCAGACTTCAGACTTGGCATCTTTAGTTGCTGTATCTCATTACCCTAGTGTATTTTCTCAGGCAGCATCTTACTGTGTACCTTGCTATCCATCTCCTGAGCGCTGGGTGTACACTGCCACCACCTCCGGCTTACTCTCCTGTTCCAACAGCCGCTTTGAGTCACCTGAGTGGCTCTGCAGTCGCTTGAGAACTTGGGGGAATGGGGAAACAGAGGACACTACTGGAGATTTCCCAGCCCCTCAGCCTGTACAAAGGTAGCCGTCTCAGAATGGACCAGGAGCACAGGCTGGAATGGTAGAGCCACAGGGCTTGCAGTGAACAGCTTACACCATGCTGTAGTGGTATTTAGTGCACGAAGGACAAAGGCAGCCAGATGTGGTGGAACACATCTGTCATCACTCAAGAGGCAGAGGCAGATGGAGCTCTGTGAGTTCGAGGCTAGTCCGATCTACATAGAGAGGCCATGTCTCAAACCAACCCAAAGAACCAACCAACCACTAACACCAAAAACAAAAGGCAGAGAAGCAACCCCAGAGGGACTGTCAGAGTCTGATTGTCAGAGTCAAGCCTACTGGCTCTCACCCCTAGCTCTATACTAACTGAGCTAGGAGCTCTGCATACATCTCAGGTGCTTTAGTGTGTGCATGAAGCAGGTATTGCTTTTAGTCTCTGTATCTGTGGCGAAGCCAATGGGATTGACTATTTATTTATTTATTTACTTATTTATTTATTTTACATAGATTTCCCATGTAGAAAAATTCATAGCAATGCTTTACCTCCAGAAGCAGTTGGTGGCTCAGCGGGACAGCAAGCTTTCTGGGAGCATTGAGTAGGGAGATAGCCTAGACTCCAGCGCCCTCATCCTGGGGTGGGGACTGAACAAGGTATCCAGCCTCAGGAATGAATGAGTTTGCCTGACATAAGACTGACTGGTTAGGGGCAGTGTAGTGCTTAAATGCAGGCCATGCTTACGGAAAGGAGGCAGGATCTATACAAGGGTCTCAGGGAAATGAAAGTCATGGGATGTATGTATGGTGTATGGATGTGGGTGGAGCCAGGAGAGGGTGGGTGCATGTGTTGTGCATGTATGTATGTATGTATGTATGTATGTATGTATGTATGTATGTATGGCCTGTGGAGGGTAGGATGTGTGTGTGTGTACGTGTGTGTGTGTGTATGTGTGTTGTGTATGTGTATTGAGTAAGGAGCCAGTGGTATGGAGGAAGGGGGGAGGGTGGAGGGTGGGAGCTTGACAAGGCTCCAATCTAAGGGAGACCCAGGGAAGAATTACGGCTTGAGTTTCAAAGGCGACCTGTTGGCAGAGTTCCTTCTCACTCAGGAACTTTCTTCTGTCAGGCCTTCAGGGGATTCTGTGAGGCTCACGTGAAGTTAGGAGAGCCAGCTGCTTCACTCAGAGTACATCCACTTGAGTGTTAATAGCACGATCATCAATAGCAACAAAAATTTGTCATAGAAGCATCCAGAAGCATGTTGCACCAAGCAGGTGGGCACTCTGGCACAGTCAAGCTGACACATAAAAAACATTATGTGTTATCCTTTTACATACATTTTAACAATAGTAAAGGCCATTCATTCTCAGCGTAGAAATTTGGACGCTGTATTAGTATCTTCATTCTAGACACATAAGCATTATAGAAAATGCGTGTTTGTCCCCAAGTGGAGTGATTACCCACAATGCCCTGCCGTTCACCGCTTCCGCACAAGGCTTCAGGAAATTTCACAGGGTAAGTGCATGCCGTCTACAGTCTGTCTGCTGAGGCTGGCACAGCAGGGCTATCACACAAGGATGGTGGCAAAGGTCTTCTCCTCCTGCTCAGGGCCCTGTCTCCTCTCATTCTGATGACATCTTTGCCTCCCTCCCTCCCAGCCTGATTGGGGAAGGCAAAGCTGAGGCCTTCTTTGACCTGAAGGAAAAGGTGTAAGGGTTTCTTCCCTCAGGTTGGGAGTGTGTCACACTCTAGGTCTGACTGCTGGGAACTGTTACCTCAGATGTGTGCTGCAAACTAGCAACTGAAACTGGGGGGCAGCAAAGCCAAGTTAGACTAGAAATAGATTTTTGATCACATTGTCAGAGAACCGGGATCCAGCCGTACCTGAAGTCATTTAGGTACTTAACTCTCCTGTAGGTTTTCACTATGGAAAACGACAAATTGCTTTTCTCTAGTTAAGCAGTTGAGTTTGGTTGTCACTTTTCCCTGAAAGCTCTCCTTATTCTGTCTGATGCGACATTCTTCCATATAAAGTAGGTCGGTGCATAACTATGTTGTGGTTTTTTTTTTTTTTTTTTTTTTGGTTTTGTTTTGTTTTTTTGGTCACCTAATTGTTGTTAAGATGTCACAAGATGGGATGGAGATTTCAAAGATGACTAAGACATATTTCCTGACACCAAGGAGCTTGTTGTCAGGAAAGCCAAGTGCATTGTACCTACGCACAGGGCTATAAAGCTTTGAAACTTACGTGGATTCTCACAGGCTCCCCAGAAGAATAAGCATCTGATGTGAGCTAGGACTGGGCAAACCAGTTTCAGTTGCTTTTCACAGTCTGAAATGTCTTTGCAGGCAGGGCTGAACTCGGCCTGTGTGAGTGTGACTCTCGAGGAGGTTTTGCTTGCTCACTTGAGACAGGGTCTTCTGTAGGTAGCCCTGGTTGGTGAGGCTTGCTGTACAAACCAGGCAGAGCTTGAATTCCTGATCTGCCTCCCTCTACCTCCCAAGTGCTGGGATTACAGGTGCTAGGCCCCCTGGATGGGAGCTGGAGGGACTGTGTTAATTTGCATGCTGTCATTCAGCTGGTCTGGGGGAGGGAACTCTTGGGTGAGGTGAGGCAGGCTGGGTGGGTGAAGCCCTGGCACATGCCTGCCCTTTCTCATACCTCATCTTTCTTTGAGCTTCTGCCCTCTTGGTCAATGTCAAACTCCAGGCAGGTCCCAACACCCACTGTCTCACAGAGGATGTTCCCAGCATTCCTTTCCCTCAAGAAGCAGAGGATGCCCTTGGCCTCCTGAACCAATGAAGTGAGGGGTGGGACAGGAAGCTGCTCATGGCTCCAGGTGTGCACATCTGTAACCTATTTCCACTCATGGCAGGAGGCTCTGCCAAGAGGCACCAGCCTGTTTCCCACAGCCCTCACAGTGCCTCAGCTGATTTATCCCTGTGTGTTCTGGGGGAAGAGCAGAACTTCTATGTCCTTTTTCAGCCAGCATCCCTGTTACAGGTGCTCAGCAGCCAGCCCTGGTGTGAATGGAGAAGGTGAGCTGTGTGTGTCAATGTGCGTGTCCGGTGTGTGCATGTGTGTATGTGCGTATGCACGTGTGTGTGTGCATGTGTGTTTGTTCAGTGAGGTGGACTTGGAAGGAAGAATGATCAGGAGCAAAAATGGGGGAATAAAGTGAATCTTGAGCAGAGAGCATCGGTGGTCCTATCTGTGAGGACCACAAGACCTCACAGAAGCCTGAAGCTGACTCAGTGCTGACTCCTGTGTACTAAATGTTTCCTAGTCACACATACCCAGTGGAGCCTACTTTATAAAGCAGGCACGGAAGAAACAAACCGTAACTGCTGATAAAGCAACAGTTGAAAAGTTATGTCACTAGGGCTGGGGGTGCAGTTCAGTTGGGAGAGGGGTCACCTAGCATCATGGGGTTCCATCCTCAGTACTGTTTAAAGCAGTTGTTTAAGTCTGAAATCCCAGGTCTCTCGGGAGATGGAAGCTTGGAGGGCTGGAAGTTCAAGGTCAGCTTCAGTTTCTTGGTGAGTTCAAGGCCAGTCTGGGGAACATGAGACCCTGTCTCTAAAACAAGAGTCAGTGAGATGGCTCAGCAGGTAAAGACACCTGCGGATTAAGCAGGGTAACCAGAGCTCAGTCCTTAGATATCACATAAAGGTGAGAGGAGAGAACTGACCCTTGGCAAGCTGTTCTCTGATCTCTACATGATCACTATGGCATGTGCACCCACCCACACATCATGCCCACTCCCACAAATAATAAAGAGAATTTTAAAATAAACAAGGGCTGGTCAGATGGATCATCAGATAAACGGGCAGCAGGTAAAGGCACTTGCTCCACAAGCCGAATGACCTGAATTAGATCCTGGGAAGATGGAAGGAAAGAACCAACTCTACAAAAATGTCCTCTGATGTCCCCGAGTGTGCTGTGGCACAGGTGCCTCCCCCCACCCCATCGCACGTGCACGTATGCACACACAAACACGCAGTCATTTTAAATAAAAATGTAATAGACAAAATATATGTGCTCTCTCTTTCTCCTCCACCACCCCCTTTCCTGTGTTACATTCACCCTTCCTGTTATTAGATGACGTCAGTACCATGTGTGACATTGTATCAGGCTACTACAGAAGAGTATGAAACACTGTGACAGTCAGTATGAAGAAAGAGATGGCAACTAAGTGAGGAAGTGGCAGATAGGGTAGGGATACTCTGGATAGGGGAGGGGCACGATTCCATCCCATGAGGCATGAAGAGAGACTTCATAAGAGTCCATCATATGGCTCGAAGTGTCAGTCAGTGGAATTCCTTAGCTCTAGAATTTTCCATGTGGTGTTTGCAAACCACTGCAGAGCTCAGGTAACAGAAAGTATAGGAAGTGAAATCATGGCGAAGTGAAACCCTGAGCAGGAAGGAGGTGGTGTGGAAGTTTGGGCTGCCTCCCAGGGAGGTGTTGGGAGGAGCTGGTACTTGATCCAGCAGGTGACAGTGTGTCTACCTGGCCAGTGGGGACAGGGAAAAAGAGGGAGAAGGCAGCCTGTGGCTCACAGTGTGGATTGTGAGAAGATGCAGGGATAGGGTGTTGGGTGGGAGGGGTCGAGTGGATGGGAGGGGCCTAGCGGGTGGGAAGGGTCGAGCGGGTGGGAGGAGCCGAGTAGGTGGGAGGGGCCGAATGGGCGGGAGGGGCCAAGTGGGTTGAATGGAGTATTTGTGGTGCCGACGAAGGGAAATGCTCAGAAATCAGAAATGGGAAGTGAAATTGATGAGTAGATTCTGAGAAGAAACGGGTGAGAATAGAGAAAGGCCTTGCTTCAGCGAGTTTGATGTCGAGACCAGGTGAAGGTTTTGATCTATAGCTTGAGATGTGAGGGAGGCATCAGCCTGGAGCCTGGTTGTGAAGGCCAAATGCAGGTGTCAGGAAGGGAACAGAACGTCCCGGGGAAACCCCAGATCTCAGCTGTTCTGGCTAGCACCGTGAGCTGGGCTTGGCAGTTGCGTCTCTGGTTGCTCCCAGCTTCAGATTTGCTGTGTGGTTGGGTGGTGAGTTTGGATGGAGAATGAACAGGAAGGCATGGTGGAGAGCTAGCTGATGAGGGTGAGTTCGCCATTCACAGGACACAGAGGCAGGCATCAGGGTGTGGAACCACAAAGATCCTATAGGATTTGTCCATTGGTGGGTTAGCTGGAGGCTGAATCCTGCAGACCTGTGCCTCAACCCAGGATACCTTCTTCCCAGGGGTCTGCAACAGGCCAAGAACTGAGCTATGACTGTGACCAGTTGACGTCTCTCCTCCAATCCCATGTCATGCCCTGGATTCTGCCCCTTACAGGAATATCAGGTGTTGCTGCTGTGGGCCAGAATTTTAAACACTATACTGCAAATTCTCACTCAACCCAGAAGCTTGGGAAGAAAGCAATGTTCTTAAGGCTGAGACGTGGGTCATGAGGATTTGCAAGCCTGTCAGAAAGCCTTTCTTGGGCTATGGACTCCTTGGGCAATAAATGCTTGTAGATGCCCAGAATAAAACACACACACACACACACACACACACACACACACACACACAGGATTGCAGATAGTGATGGAGCTATTAAAGCCTGGCCATCAAGCTATTATTAAGACAGTGATGGTACTGACATACCGTGCAGAGAGTCTGTGATATAGTGAAAGATAGGTCAGTGGGTTCAATAACATAGAAGCAATGAATGTTGATGCTGTTTCAAGACAAATGCCAGTTGCAATATGATGCAGGACACAGGAAGAGAAAAGTCAGAGGCACTGTAGCTATGAAAGCCAGTAGAAAAAAGATGTCATTTTTCTTCACTTCAAATCACAGACCTCTGAATTCTAGGAATGGACTGCCAGGGGTCTGAGAAGGGCTCTTGATGTTACAAAATCTGTATTCTGTCCTTAGGACATTCAGTTGTAGATGGTGTGAAATAAATGAAAGTAAATTAAAAGACTCTACCTGAAATTCAAATGCTGAAGCCTGATCCTCAAGGACATAGTATTGGGAATGAGGACCTTGGGGGGAGCCTGGTGGGCAAGGTGAGTGCCTTTGGGGAAGGGGGCACATCTTCCGAAATGTGCCTAGTCTTGGAAGCTAAGCAGAGTTAGCCCTGGTTAGTACTTGGGCGGTAGAAGAGGTATTTGCTCATTTGTCCTGTGGGAGTAGAAGATTCTCATGCACAAGTCATCAAGGAGGCTTTCACCAGAGCTCGGATCTGCTGTCCTTCAGCCTCCACCTCGACATATCTGTAAGTGTACAGATATGGTTGCTGTTACAGCCAGTGCAGCAGGCTAAGCCAGGTAGGAGTCCAGGGGTCGATGATGGGTGGGCAACCAGATGGCTTGGGTCCCACATGGAGGTGCTGGCTGAAAGTTCTTGTTCACCTCGATCACCACCGACTGGCCCAGAGATGAGCAGCAGTGGATGTATTAGTGACACGTGTAGCTAATACCTACTTGTTATTAGAAATGGCCTCTTGATGTTGATTCAGTTAGTGATGCCCAAAGTGAGTTGGCTAGCACTTTTAAAGTTTTATTCTTTTTTTTTTTTTTAAAATTATGTGTATTGTGTTTGTGCACCCAGAAGAGGGTGTCAGATCCCCTGGAGCTTCCTGACATGGGTGTGGGGGTAAGGGGGAAACCAAACTTCTCTGGAAAGCAAGAAGTGCTCTTGACTGCTGAGCCATGTCTCCAGTTCTAGCTGAACCTTTTGAAGCACTGCATGCTTCGATGAGTAGGTACCAAAAACCCCATAAAGCCTTCCCCTCCCATACAGAGCTGGTACCTGGGACTTCGTTCGTCTCTCATGAGTCCAGCTACAGAGTTGGAGAGATTCTTGTTTTCCAACACCCACCCTACGCAGAACAAAGGCATCTTTCAATGTTGTCTAACACTTAAGAAAACGTTCCCTGTAGCGTGCATGATTGGATCACCTAAAAATTCAGAGAACCGAAGCCTTAAGGGACGTATAATTATATGTTGTGAACTGCTTATTAACGGTGTGCTTGTCAATAAGTAAGTCTGTGCTGTCTCAGAGAACTGTGGCTCTCAATGACAGGCAGTAAAACAGCAGAAGAGTAGCTAACTGTTGCCCATAGAGAACATTCTAGAAAAATCAAGATGTTGTGCCCTGCCATATTAAGTTAGAAGGATATGTTACATATATATATATATAAAGTTAGAAGGATATAATGACAGTTAAGTGTCTAAAACACTTCTTTAGGTCTAAAATAATTTCTATAGCAAAGAAAGCAACAAAAACAAAACAGAACAAACAAACAGAAACAAAAACAAAAGCAAAAAACCAAACAGATTTAGGGGAAGGCAAAAGGCTGTCAAAGGGCTCAGGGAAAGTTGGGCAGTGTTAAGTCAATTGCCTAAGGAACAGATGGATAATTAGCTTGGAGGGGGATCCCGGGAGAGCCTGGAGGGGGTCCCGGGAGAGCCTAGAGGGCTGAACCATTTCAGATGTTCAGTCCATTATCTCCCTCCCTCCTTCCTTCCCTCCCTTCCTTCTTTCTTCCTTTCTTTTTTCCTTCTTTTTTGGTATGATTTTTGAGACAGAGTTTCTGTGTGTAGCCCCTAGGTGTCCCGGAACTCACCCTGTAGACCAGGCTGGCCTGCAACTTAGAGATCTGCCTGTTCCTGCTTCCCAAGTGTGCCACCACCATCTGGCCCTGGAACCATTTTCTGATGCTGTGCTGCCTCTCTGACATCACCAAGGACAGCATCTGTAGAGGGCAGCCTGCTGTGTCTCAGGGACAGGTATCTGTCCTAGTCCTTTGAGCAGAGGAACAGGAGGTCTACCTGGTATTCATTCTATGAGCATCACGAAGAGACTTCATGGTGTGCTGGCCAGTCTTTTGTCAACTTGACACACAAACTAGGATTATCTCAAAGGAGGTAATCTCTGCTGAGAAAATGCTTTCCTAACACCTAGCTGTAGGGTATTTTTCTAATGAGTTATTATTGTAGGTGATGCCATCACTGGGTTGGTGGTCCTGGGTTTTATATGAAAACAGGCTGAGCAAGCCAGGGGAAGAAAGTTAGTGTGCAACAGTCCTCCATGGCTGATGTATCAGCTCCTGCCTTCAGGTTCCAGCCCTGTATGAGTTCCTGTCCTGACTTCCTTTGGTGATGAACAGTGATATGGAAGCAGAATAAACCCTTTCTCCCCCAACTTAGTTTTTAGTCATGGTGTTTCATTGAAGCAATAGAAACCATGAGACACTGGGTCACTTAGAAACCTATACCCTTTTGCTTCTGGGCAATCTCTCTAGAGCCATCCTTCAGTCCCCAGGCTTATCAATACATGTGCTTGTATTTCATTCTCTCTAGTGAGGTAGTAAATGGTGTGAGCCGAGTCTGGTCTGCTACAGACACGTTCTACATATCTGCTCTGTAGAATTCTCTAGAACATTCGGTGTGGTTTAGATGAACTGCTCTATTTTAAGCAGCACGTGTAACCTAGCTAACTCCCCCGGGAGTAACTTCATTGGCAGGTTAGAGATTTTACAGCTCAGGGTACGAGCCTGTTATAACTTTTGTGTGTGGGGGGGTGGGGAGGCAGGCTAAGTACACCCTGGAAATCGGCAGGTTCTCCCTTAGTCACACAGAGTAAATGACAAGGAGGGATGTGACTTGTCAGCTCAGTAATAAAAGCTTTCTTTTCACATCAAGTGTTGGCTGAAGGAAGGAGAGACCATCCCAGACCTGGAGCCAGAGAAGGGAGGCTCTGAGACCCCGACAGGAGCATCTAGCTCCTGTTTCTTGCTGGAGTGTGGCTTTCTCTGCATTATACCAAGCCACAGCCTTCTGATTTTAAACACTGTGGCTATATTGACATTATGCTTGTCCTCTGGGCTTCTAGGTAGACTGAATTCTCCTGCTTTGTTGTGGGGAAGCTTGACAGTGACCCTGAAGTGCAGGCATGCGTGTGCAAACGCCTTTAAAATAGGTATCTTCTTGCAAAGGTATTCTGGATCAGCCTGTCTCTGGTCTCTGATGTTTGTATAACTCAGGTCTGACACTGACAGCACTTTATGGACCTGACATTTTTCTCTTTGGAGATGTGAAACTTAGAGGTAGTTTTAATTATGTCCTTAAACCCCTCCTGGTACACACACACACACACACACACACACACACACTATTATTATTATTAAGATTATTATTTATGAACTAATTTGTCAGCCCATGACTTGTGGAATAATTCAGCATACCCACTTTCCAGTTGAACACACCTCACTTCTCTTGCCTGTCATTGGAATCCTAATTGTTGTGGCTAAATGTTAGCATTTCCATTGCACTAGACTCCAGCTATGCCAATGTTGTGCTGGTTCACAGCTAATGAGTCATGACACCTCCAGTTGGTTTCTCTACTGACTGATTCCCACTGGACTGACTTCCAAGTTCCCCTTACCGGTGAATGGACTCAAAGCAATTGGAAGCTGAATGACCCTCTTGGGGTGTGTGTGTGTGTGTGTGTGTGTGTGTGTGTGTGTGTGTGTGTGACATTGATACAGTGGAAGCATGGGCCAGATGGCTATGTGTACCGTGAGGCATGCACTCAGTTAAAAAATAGTTGCTGTTATGGTTACAGCTTGTAAATACCTCACTCTCCATCAGTTAATCACATGTCCCCAGCAAACCAGCGAAATATTAGCTTTGATCATCTGTTAAGTTTGTGACTATCTCTACAAGTTGCCAAATAGATCTTGGTCAGAATTGTATCTAATTTTATTTAACAGAAGCCAGCCCTATGACTGTCCTGGTATGAGTCTGGGCTTACATGACTTTGTTATCTTTATTCTTTTTTTTTTTATTATTTTTTAGACAGGTCTCATGAAACTCTCTGTGTATCCCAGCCTGGCTTAGTACTCACAGGGATTCTCCTGCCTCAACCTTCCAAGGACTGGGATTATAGGCCTGCACATAATCCCATGTCTATCTTCTTGGTTGTCTTAAAAAACATAAAACAAAATCCAAAACAACAAAAACCATTTTTGTTTACATGCATCAAAACAAACAACAAAGCTATCCTGGGCTGGAGAGGTGACTCAGTGGTTAGGAGCTCTGACTGCTCTCCCAGAGGACCCAGGTACCCACACAATTGATTACAATTGCAACTCTTCTGGCATCTGTGGGTACCAGACACACATGTAGTGTATGGACATATATGCAGGAAAAACACCCATACACATACAACACAAATAAGCAAATCTTAAAAACAAAACAAAACTTGAAAAGGTCTTTCATATGACATTTCTCCTTAATATCCCCCAAATAACCAAACTGTGCCACATTCCTTTGAGTACTGTGGAGGGAACAGTACCCAGCCAGTGATACAGTCACTGTACATACCTTCTGCCAGAGGGTGCTTGGCTTATCAACAGTAGGCACAGATGCCAGGCCCGCCTCCACAGGGAGTGGTGATGGTTAGTAGCTGGCTGGATCCTAGCAGCAGCAGCTTCTGGGATAATCGTGTTGGCAAGGACATCTGGAGAAGATCTGTGAAGCTTAAAGATAGACTTTCATCTTGAATCTGCACAGAGACCCATGTCAGATTTCTAACTTAGCTGTAATGGTCAAAAACAAAAACAAAAACAAAACAAAACAAAAAAAACAACCAAAAACCCAGCATTTTCTCAAAGCCATTAAATCTTGTTGGTAACCTGGCACAGCAACTGTAAGAACCCAATGCACACTATTTTATCCTGTTTCTCAGAGGAGATTCCAGTGCTTGAGAGCATTCACACCAGGAAATGGTAGTGATGCAGAGCCCATGTTCTGAGCATTCGCAAGCCCTGTGCTACAAGGACCTTCACAACCCAGCAGCAGAGGCAGGTGCACACATAGAGCGAGGCCCCAGGCAAACCGGAGATGGCGAGAAGACAGGATTTGTCTATGGTCAGTAGACTCAAGGTGAAAGGGTGTGCCTTTCTTCACCAGGAAGTAAGGGAAGCAACCCAGGACTCTTGCTGGAGCAGCAGACCAGAAGCCAACTGACTGAGTGACCCATGAGCACCGGGTCCTGGACACGCAAGCCCTCCAGGGTGAGCTGTAGATGAGCCATGCCTGGAATCAGGGTGCTGAACAACAGCCTCTCATTTCATGATCTGCTGTTCTCTTAGGCCAGCTCTCCCTTGGGATGGCCAAAGACAGTTTGCTGACACAGGACTGTGTGGCTATCCATGGAGTAGTCCCTCTCAGGAGATGAGCAACCAGGGCCCCCCCAACATCGTATGTGATATGTATGTAATTACATGTGCCACATGTCTCCATCCCAGTTGTTTGCTAATAGAACAGTCTGAGTTGGCTCCAGTAGAGCCTTTAGGTTCAAGGACAGTGGGCCCCTCCCCAAACCCAGGTCCAAACTGTGATTGGGCTAAACGAAGCAGGGCGCTTTGCCTAGGACTGTATTTCTCATCTCCCCTTTGCTGTTTGGAGCAGCAATGACAGAGTTCTGACAGGGAGATTCTATTTGGGGCACACTTTTGCATCCTGACAAAAGCCACGAATTTTCTATACCCATCCCTTCCCTATCTCTTTCTTACAATGTAGTTGCCTGAGGACAAGAGGCTTGGAGCAGCAGCAGCCATCTTGCTACCATGAAGCAACACGCTGAGGGTGACTGAGGGGAGAGACAGGAAGTGTCTCCAGGCTTCTGCCTTGAGTTGTCACTGGACATCTCCTTATACCAGATAATTAAATGTGTTTATTGTTCCAGCCACTTTTAGGTATTTTTCAGACATGCAGCGAGACACATTCTGACAGGACTGTAAAAGTGGGGGCCTCCTACATCCTGGGGCTATGAGGAGAAGCCTAAAGAAAGGCAGCATGTTGGCTCAAACCCCTCTTTCTTTATCTTCAGCTAGAATGGGTCAAGTTGTTCTCTCTCTATCAGGTCACCATGACCCTGCTTCCATGGTCACATGCTTTCCTCTGTCTCTTCCTACTCTGGATAATGCTCCTGTCTCAAAGAGAGCCAACCTAGACACTGTCTGTAACATTTTTAAAATACAAACATTTATTTGTTTTATATTTGTGTGTGTGTGTGTGTGTGTGTGTGTCACATGTGTATGGAGGTCAGAGGAGAACTTGTAGGCAGGTTCTTGACTTCTGTCATGTGGGTCCCAGGGACCTAACTTAGGTCACCAGGTTTGGCAGTAACTTGGATGACTTGTTGAGCCAACTCACAAGCTCTGCAACTGTAAAGATATAATTTATTTACCATGTGTCTTTGAGTGTACATTTATGCGACGGTCAGAGACGATTTGGATTTTGGTTTTGTTTTTTTTTTTTTTTTAAAAAAAAAAACTTTCTAGCGGGCGGTGGTGGCGCACGCCTTTAATCCCAGCACTTGGGAGGCAGAGGCAGGCAGATTTCTGAGTTCGAGGCCAGCCTGGTCTACAGAGTGAGTTCCAGGACAGCTAGGGCTACACAGAGAAACCCTGTCTCAAAAAACCAAAAAAAAAAAAAAAAAAAAAAAAAAAAAAAAAAACAAAACAAAAACAACTTTCTATTGGTTCTTTATGAATTTCACATCAGGCACCTCAATCCCACTCATCTCTCCGTCTCTTTGTATCCACCCTCCATTCTTCCTACCCATCCCCCAAAATAAAATAAAATAAGATAGAGTAAAAGAAAAAGTCATTCTGGAAGCTGCAGTGTGTCACAGTATATATTCCGCAGTCTACTCTTTTGTCCAAACTTCTTTACTTGCAAATGTTCATTGCGATGACTCATGGGTCTGGTTTGAGGCCTCCAGCTTCTGCTACAACATCAATACTGAATCTTCACAGAGACTCCTTGCTGTGGGCCTGTGTTATAGAGATCGTGAAGCTTTGGGATCTGCAGGGCCTGCTTTCATAGATGGGGTAGAGGTTGGGTGGGCCAACCCAAAGCCCTGGATCTGATCCTGGAGATAGCCATGCCTACATCACCAGAGCAAGCTCACCCAAGGCCACAGCCAGGTAGAGGCCGGGTCAGCTTTCCTGTTTTCATGTCCTCAGCATTAGCCCACCGCCTCCCATCCCTCACACCCTTGCCTGCTTGCAGGCTAGTACAGAGCCTGCTCTCCTGAGTGCTTCCGCCAGTGAGGGGCGGGGCCAGTTCTCCCACTTCCATTGCAGTTCACCTTCCTATGAACCCCTCAGCTTCACGTCCTCTCCCCTCTCCACTGTGCTCTCTCATTCCCAGCTCTCGGGCACACATTTGTCCATGGTGCCTCGGCAGGAGCTTGGGGAACAGGAACTTGAGTGTTCAGTTGGGCTGCCAGAGTGGCCACGGCAGGCAATTGGTATTTTTTTCTGGCCACCACTGGCCAGACAGTCAGCCCATTTTTTTTGTTTTTTGTTTTGTTTTATTTTGTTTTTTGTTTTTTTGAGACAGAGTTTCTCTGTGTAGTTCTGGCTGTCCTGGAACTCACTCTGTAGACCAGGCTGGCCTCAAACTCAGAAATCCTCCTGCCTCTGCCACCCGAGTGCTGGGATTAAAGGCGTGCGCCACCACTGCCCGGCTTGTTTTTTTTTTTTTTTTTTTTTTTTTTTTTTTTTTTTTTTTTTTTTTTTTTTTGAGACAGGGTCTGTGGTGATTTGTATGTTTGGCCCAGTGAGTGGCATTATTAGGAGGTGTGACCTTGTTAGAGGAGGTTTAGCCTGGTTGGAGTAGGTGTGTCATTGTGATCATGGGCTTTAAGACCTTCATCCTAGCTGCCTAGAATCAAGTCTTCTAACAGCCTTCAGATGAAGATGTAGAACTCTCAGCTCCTTCTGCACCATGTCTGCCTGGATGCTGCCATGATCCTACTTTGATGATAATGGACTGAACTTCTGAACCTGTAAGCCAGCCCCAATTGAATGTTGTCTTTTATAAGACTTGCCTTGGTTGGGCTGGAGAGATGGCTCAGTGGTTAGAGCACTGGCTGCTCTTCCAGAGGTTCTGAGTTCAATTCCCAGCAACCATGTGGTGGCCCACAACCATCTGTAATGGGATCTGATGCTCTCTTCTGGTGTGTCTGAAGAGAGCAATGGTGGTGTACTCATGCATAAAATAAATAAATAAATTTTATTTTTAAAAAAAGAAAAGACTTGCCTTGGTTATGGTGTCTGTTCACAGCAATAAAACCCTAACTAAGACAGGGTCTCTCCATGTAGTCCTATGAAGACCAGGCTGGCCTCAAACTCACAGAGATGCACCTGCCTCTGCCTCCCAAGTGCTCCATTAAAGGGGTGCACCACTCCTGACCTTCGGGGGACAACTTGTGAGAGTAGGCTCTTTTTCCTTCTGCATGTTGAGGCTTGGTCTCTCTGATTATTCTGCTTCTGTGCTATGTCTTCAAGACTCTGACCCTTTCCCCATCTCTAGCCATATCAATGCTGGGGCTATAGAACTGAACCTCTGAATCCAAAATCTTTTTTTTTTTTTAACATGATGTCTTTGTCGCTGTCCCATTGCTATGAAGAGACACCAGCACCAAGGCAGCTCTTCTAAGAGAAAGCATTTAATTGGAGGTTTGCTTATAGTTTAAGAGGTTAGCCCATTATCATCATGGTTGGGAGCATGATGGCAGGCATGGCAGGCAGGTACTGGAGAAGTAGTTGAGAGCTCCATCCTGATCCACAGGAAGAGAGAGTAAGACTGAGCTTGGCATGGGCTTTTGAAACCTCAAAGCCTGCCCCCAATGACACACTTCTTCCACCAAAGCCATACGTTCTAATCCTTGCAATCCTTTCAAGCAGTTCCATTTCCTGGTGACCAAGTATTCACATATATGAGCCTTTGGGGACCTTTCTCGTTCAAACCACCACACACTGGTTCCAGGGGTTAGACTCAGGTTGTCTTGGTTATATGACAAGTGCCTTTACCCACCGAGTTATCTCACACACCCCCTGCAACTTAATTCCCATGGCTAACTAAAGACAACATCTTCACATATAGTGTGCACTGGTCCCAGGTCCCAGGAAGCTGAGTGTGAGCATCTTTGAGGTCTAGCATCCCTCATGCTAGACATGGCTAAGGATGCAATGAGATCATGCACACATGCCAGTACATAGCTAGTGCTCAATGAGTGTTTTCTATCCTCCTCTCTCCCTGAGCCTGACACACAGCAGACACTTGTAGTAGCTATTCATCCTATGAAGAACTGGTCCCAATGTCTCTCTCTCTCTTTTTTTAATCTGGTCTACATGGTTGTTTAACCATGATCTCACATTCATGATCCTTCTGCAGTGGCCTTCAGAGTTCTGGGATTGCAGGTATGTACCACTGTTTCAGTCAAAATCAAGGTATGGAAGTTTCCAACAAAATTTCTGGTGGTGTTTGTTTGTTTGTTTTTTTATGTAGGAGGCATTAAATCCCTTGAGACTGAAGCTACCACCACGTGGTTGCTGGGAATTGAACCCAGGTCCTCTAGAAGAGCAGTCAGTGCTCTTAACTGCTGAGCCGATTACCTGGCCTAAAATGTCTGTGTTTTAAAATCAAGTTTTATTTTGATTTATTGCATATGTAGGTGTGTTTGCATATGTGTGCACTTGTGTGTGTGTGTGCATGTGTTGGTGAATGAGTGTGGGTCTGTGCGTATGAATGCTCTTGGAGGCAGCAAGAGGATGTCTTATCCTCTGGAACTAGAGTTACAGGTGACTGTGACTCACCCAGTGTTAGTGCTGAGAACTAAGCTCAGATTCTGCAGGGACAGCACAAGTTCTTAACCAGTGAGCCGTCTCCCTGGCCCCCAGACTCCTTTAATCCTTCCAGATTTTGTAGGGAAAGGGTGCACTCATGCTATCTGGATGTTAGAAAGGTTAACTACGGTATTGGAGATTACTTTTAAATATTCAAATGTATACATACCAAATAGGATTAAAAAAATAATACACAGACACTGAGTTGATGATGACCAGGCTTAAGCTGCAGACCTCACTTCCCAGGTCTTGGGTTACAACTCACTCTTTTTTGTTTGTTTGTTTTTTGTTTTGTTTTGTTTTTCGAGACAGGGTTTCTCTGTGTAGTCCTGGCTGTCCTGGAACTCACTCTGTAGACCAGGCTGGCCTCAAACTCAAATCTGCCTGCCTCTGCCTCCCAAGTGCTGGGATTAAAAGCATGCACCACCACCACCTGGCTACTCACTCTTGAAATACAAGCCGCTGCAACCGGAGGGAGCTCACACTGCCTGCAAACAGACAGGCCAGCATGGAGAGGGCAAACAACGAACTTGGATCTGTGTCATCCTCCAAGTATTTGGACTATCCTAACTGACACAGTGTGGAGCAGAGACAAGCTCCCAGCCAAGCCCCGTGAAAGTCTGTGACTGGGCAGGGCAAGTGTAATTGCCGCCATTTTAGCCTAAGAGCAACACCGTTAGTGGCTAACGTGTCTCAAACATCTGGCTTTGGAGCTCATGTGAGGTCCCTGCACAAGACAGCTAGGCCGAGACTGAAAGGGACCTGGGAGTCAGGACAGAATATACCCAGACACCGAATTCTCAGCACAGGGGAGACATTACCCCAAGGGGGCCTGAGCGGGATGGGAAGGGCACAGTCTCTGGATCAGGCAGCAGCAGGTGTCTCTGCAGGTGCAGCTTTTAAAAAGGGCAGTGGTGGTGCACGCCTTTAATCCCAACACTTGAGAGGCAGAGGCAGGCCTCTGAGTTCTCAGTTTCATGCAAGCCTGGTCTACAGAGTGAGTTCCAGGACAGCCAGGGCTACACAGAGAAAACCTGTCTCAAAAAAAAAAAAAAAAGAAAGAAAGAAAAAAAAAAAGAAAAAAAGAAAGAAAGAAAAGAAAAGAAAAAGGAAAGTGGAAGTCTGTGTTAGTGTAAGCTGGTAAGTCCTGATGGGACGTGTGAGTCCTGTGGTCAAAACATGAACTTTGACAGCTGGACCTTGCTGATCCGCCTCAGGAATGAGTCAACATAAGGAAGTGGCCAAGTAAGGGGGTGGACCCTGATGACTAGCTTCAGAAATGTGGAATTACCTAAATAAGGGAATCTAACGGTCCAGCAAGGGAGAGGGAAGAGGGGGAGGGCAAGACCTTTGGGTGCCATGTTTGTCGTGCTTGGGCCTGTTATGGAGCCCTTCAGAGACACTGTCACCAAGGCAAGCACCTCAGCTGGACTCTTAAATTGCTATGTAATGGAGAAATGTAATGTTCTGGATCTAATGGCCACTTTACAGGTATGTCTGAGTTGGCTGCGGGCATTGACTGGCTTTGTGAAGTGGAAGGAAAGGAAGGTTCCAGAGACTATTCTTTTGCAGTACATACATACAGATGGCAGGCAGGCAGGCAGGCAAGCAGGCAGGCAGGCAGACAGACAGACAGACACACACACACACACACACACACACACACACACCAGGCTAACTCCCGCCAAGCAGGGAGCCCAGATTGGGATTTCTAGGCCAAGAAAATTATTTCTCACCAATTCTGAATTCAGTGAGGTGATGATGTCATTCAGCTGCCACCCGAAGGACTCCCTTAATAGATCTACAGAGAAGAGCACACAGAAGCCCCTTGAGACAGGCACTAGGAATGCAGGGCGTGGTGGTTTGAATAGGTTTGGCCCTCATAGACTCCTGTGTTTGAATTCCTGGCCCATGGGAAGCGGCACTATTAGGAGGTGTGGCCTTGTTGAAGAAAGTGCGTCACCGTGGGGTGGGCTTTGAGGGCGTCTATGCTCAAGCTACATCCAGACACAGTCCCCGTCTGCTGCCTGCCGATCAAGATGTAGAACTCTCAGCTCCTTCAGCACCATGTCTGCCTGCACGCTGCCATGATTCCTGCCATGATAACAATGGACTGAACCTCTGAAACCGGAGGCCAGCCCCAATTCAATATTTTCCTTTTTAAGAGTTGCCTTTGGGGGGTGGGGTGCTGGCATGCTGGGGAGATGGTTCAGTGGTTAGGAACACTGGCTGCTCTTCCAGAGGACCCAGGTTCAATTTCTAGTACCCACATGGTGGTTCATAGCTGTCTGTAACTCCAGTTCCAGGGAATCTGACACCCCCACACACAGACAAAATACCAATGTGCATAAAAAAAAATAAATTAATTTAAAAAGAGTTGCCTTGGTCATGGTGTCTCTTCACAGTAGTGAAACCCTCACTAAAACACAAGAGTCAGACCCTGGCTCGGTGCCCATGCTTACAAGGGTAAGCTCAGGCTTTCAGAGCCGGGACTTCAACTGTAATTCCTCTCATGGGCAGTGTTGAGGGTGTAAAGTGCATAGAGGAAACTGGAGAAGGCTGCAGGATCTCAGACGGACCTAGGGGGGCACCTGAGAGCTGCGGGGTTGGAAGGGACCTCTAAGGGACCGTCCCCATTTCTTCTTATGTAGCATACAGGTTTGCTGCACACAGCATTGGTCAGAATCTTCTCTGGCTCTGCTTATTGTTGAAGCCACGCTGCCCGAATGACCTAGGTCACTTGTTACACTCTTGCCTAACACCACTGGTCATCCTCTCAAGCCTGTGATGTCAGACTTCTTACCATCCTGAAAACCACAGAGACGGGAATGCAGCTGTTTGAAAGACACACTGTGCCCCTCCCTTTGGCTATCAGAGTATTGAAACGGGAAGTAGAATTTCCTAGATGAAACTCGTTCTGGGAAAAGGAATAGTCTGGGTGCTGTGCCATTCAGAGGGAGAACTTCTCTCTCAAAAAGGACCACATAGTTCTGACTCAGGCTGCCTTGCAAGAGACTGGAGCCCAGAAGGTGAGTGTAATGATGGCGTGTGTGTGTGTGTGTGTGTGTGTGTGTGTGTGTGTGTGTGACATTTTGACCTCTTAGTTTTTCATGTCTTTTGCCCTTTATTTAAACCCTGACTTTATGTTAGAACCCAGAAGATAGAGCTAGAACTAGAGACCTTTTCCAAGTGAGGCCACATTGAATAAATCTCTTTTCTCTGATGTCTCACTATTTTGTGTTTGCTGAATTAGCTATTGTCTCAACCTGGCTTGGCAGGGCTGCCAGGGCCAGGCTGTGACCCTAACAATTCTGGTAACATAGATTATCATGTCCATTCAAATTCATGCCCACCTGGGACCACACAGTATGATTTGAAAATGAGGCCAGGCAGTGGTGGAACATTTAATCCCAGCACTCAGGAGGCAGAGGCAGGTGGATCTCTGTGTGTTCCAGGAAGGGTTACACAGAGAAACCCTGTCTTTAAAAACCTGAGAGAGACGAGGGGTGGGCGGGGGAGAGAACAGCATCAGACATGAAGGTCACATGACCATGGAAGCAGGTGGAGGGATGCAGCCAAGGAAAGGCCAGCATTGCCAGGAGCTCAAAATCTGGGAGAAGAGTGTGCATCAGACCCCGCCCCCTTGGAGCTGCCAGAAGGACCCAGTCCTGCCAACAGCTTCAGCTTTGGGCATCCAGCCTTGGGATCTCTGTTGCTTTAAGTCATATGGCTTGTGGCCATTGTTTCAATGGCCCTATGACAGCAATAGAACTCTCAAGGGCAAGCTATAAGCACACCACTGGCTGATTGGCTAGGAAAGACAAGGTCAAGAAAGCTCTGGAAAGAGACGCCTATGGAGGGCACTGAAGAAGAGACCCGGGAGCCCAGCTGCACAAGCAGGGTCTTCTGTAAACCACCCCCATAACACCGTATCTGCACAGTGAAGCTACAGCTGAAGGTTCTGTTCTAAGATGGAACCCTGGTGTGATGAGCTTCCATCCTGCCCTCCAGACCACTTGATCTCAAAACCTTAATCAAAAATATGACCATACATGCAGGCTTAGTGGTATACATCTGTCATCTAAGCTCTCAGAGGTCGAAGCAGGAGAACTGAGAGTTTTGAGGGTAGGCTGGACTACATAGGGAAGCCCTGTCTCAAATTTAACCAAAGAAAAGACTACGTACATCCCGGGTGTTTCACACCTTCCCCATATTTTCATCTGTACATTTCACGTGTGGGTACTGAGACTCAAAACTCTGGTCCCCATGCCTTACTGATCGAACTGTTTCTATATTTCTTAATTCACTGTGGCTGAATTTTCTAAAGCTGACAGCCCAAGGAGCCTAACTTAAATAAAACAAAATAAAGTAAAGTAACTCTTCAAAGATTCTGCTGTGAGATTACAGCCAGGTCTTGGAGAATCCAGAATATTCTGTTGCCCCTGCACGATTTGACACAAATGATGTTGCTCTAACACCTCTCTGGGTTGTGGAGAAAGAGGAATTTTCATAGGAAGAGGGGTGTGCAACAAGGTGGGTTTAGTAGAGTCAGAGTAATAATTAAGGTAACTACAAAGATAGCGATGACTCACCTGTCTTTCTGATTCTGCATTTCTCGGGACCCCTGGATAACATCAGATTCACAGCGAGGTTGGATTACAAGAGGATCATTAGCTGGGTGCCAGTGGCAGCAGTGGCAGTGGCAGTGGCCCATGCCTTTCATCCCCACACTCTGGAGGCAGAGGCAGGAGGATCTCTGAGTTCACTTTGGAGGCCAGTGTGGTTTACAGAGCTAGTTTCAGGACAGCCAGGGATACACAGAGAACCCCTGTTTTGAAAAACAAGCCAAAAACAACGACAAAAATCATTAGCTTTATTTTCCCCACAAGTGAAAGAGACGTGGATTTCCTTTATGAACGTAGGAACAGCTCCTTGGAGATCAGTTTTTAAGGCTCGGGGCAAAAGACCCCAGAACTATGGTGTCTTAGGGTTTTATTGCTGTGAACAGACACCATGACCAAGGCAACTCTTATAACTGAAAACTTAATTGGGGCTGGCTTACAGATTCAGAGGTTCAGTCCATTATTATCATGGCGGGAAGCATGGCAACATCCAGGCAGGCATGGTGCAGGAGGAGCTGAGAGTTCTACATCTTGATCCTGCAGAAGGAGACTCTTCTGTAGGCCGCTAGGAGGTGCTCTTCCACACTGAAAGGAACCTGAGCATGGGAGTCTTAAATCCCACCCCCACAGTGCCGCACTTCCAACAAGGCGACACTTCCTAATAGTGCTAACTCTCTGTGGGTCAAGCATTCAAACACAAGAGTCTATGGGGGCCAAACTTATTCAAACCACCACACCTGGTAAAGTCGTTTGTTTAAAACTACCTGTGTGCCACAGCTCAGTAGTGTAGTGTGTTATGGGACTGTCTGAGCCAGCCAGCCACCATTATCCGGAGTTCTGCTGAGTCTGTTCATGGAAGACCATCACAACTGGGCCTGCTGACTTTTTGCGTCTCCTCACAGGTCATAAGAGCCTCCCTGAGTGCTCAGTTACCAGTTGTTCAGAATTCTGCCCTAACAGCACGTGATCTTCAGGGAGGTGTTAGAAGACATAGGTGGGGAAGGATGCCTTGAGGGGCATTCCATCTACACAGCCCAAGGGAAGCTATTATCCTGAAGTGAGGAAACGGTATTTGCCAAATCCTGACCTAACCTCAGGCTAAAACCAAGGTCAGCCTGACCCTCAGGCATGTGTGGCACTTACAGGGGAGTTTTTTGCTCTGCTTCTGTGATCATAAGACTTTCTGCTCCCCAATCAAATAGAGTCACCGTGGCAACACGTTTGTGCCCTGTTCTTATTAAAAGTTCATATCCTGTCATGCTTGCTGACATCCATCACGGCTACATCAATGGGATGTACCAAACTTGTGGGTTTTCATCTTTATCACCCTCCTGCTCACTCAGCTCAGGACCACTTCTGGACTGGTAATCACAAGAGTGCATGCCTCCAGCTGGGTCTGTGTAACGCCATAAAAACTTCAAATTCATTAAGAGCTCATCCTGGTCTCCTTCTCTTTGGTGAGCCCAACTACAGCAATCCCTGCTGGGTACAGACCTTCCAGTGTGGTTCCTGTGAGGACAGCAATGTTCTTGCCCATAATCCATTGCACGCTGCTCTGTGAGTCAGGCTGAGGATGTCCCCCTCCCCCCAAGGGAGCTTTGGTGGAATCATGCCTGTGCCTTGGTTTGTCACTGGGGCCTTGGGAAGAAAGAGGGGTAGATGTTATTTACATATCTTCCAAGAAAGGAATTTTAGTAATGCCGTGAGAGGGTGAGCAATGCTCTAAGACTCCTGGGTAAGAGAGTCCCATGGGAGCATTCAAAGCTTTGAACACTCGACATCACCCTTACTCACAGGGGCCTGCTCTCAGATGGAGCCACCAACTGCTGATGACTAGTGAGTTCCCTCTGACTGGAGGGGGAGTGGTGGGTTGAGGACACGACCTTCTCCCTCCTAAATATTCCCAACTGCTCGTTAGTTGCTGCTAACTCCCATAGAGGGTCAAGGAACGCATGGGTGTGATGTGAAACAGGAGAAGCATGTAAGGTTGAGAAGGAATTTGCCTACTGTGACTCAACCATCCTCACCCGTCTTCCCGTAGTCACTCTAAATGCTACAAAAGAGAGCATAGGCTAGGAGAGAGAGGTGCTGGGAGCGGTGACTGTCTGGCTCTCCTGAAACGCACCCAGGCCCTTCTGTTATGTGTTCTGTTAACACTTGTGTTTCATGGACGCTTCTGAGGGTCATGTGGGGAAAGCTGAAGAGATGTGAAGAGAACAGTCTCATTACATTTATTTAGTAGTATGCACACATATGCAGACATACATACACACGGGCACACACATATACACACAGAAACATAGATACACATACATAAACACATATACAAACACATAGACACATACACAGGCACACATACACATGGGCACACACATATACACACAGAAACATAGATACACTTACACAAACACATATACAGACACATACATAGACACATACACAAATATACACAGATACATATACATACATACACAGACACAGATATACACACATACACACACACAGACATAGATACACATACACAAACACACAGACAAAGGCACACACAGAGACATAGATACACAAACATATAGACACATACATACACAGGCACACACAACATACATAGACACATACACAAACATACATAGATAGATATACATACATATATAGACACACCTACACACATAGAGATACGTATACACACATATACAGATACACACACATATAGATATACACATACATAGACACACATATACAAACACATGCACAGATACACACACATAGATACATATACAAACATACACACATAGAGACACAGACAAACACATACATAGGCACACACAGAGACACACACACAGATACACACTGCGATGGATATTCCTGGTTGTCAACTAGACTATATCTGGAGTGAACTACAGTCCAGAAGTGGAAGACACCTTGAGGATGGAAGACACAGGCTTCAGCCCCAGATCTTGACATGGGATGATCCCCACTTTTGATCCAGATCTTGAGACATAGTGGCCATGAAAAGCTTAGGCCCAGACAAGGTAGTACACACCTTTAATTCCAAGAGACTGAGGAAAGCAAATCTCTGAGTTCAAGGCCAGCCTGGGACAGAGCAAGTTCTAGATCCAGGTATGGTGGTACAAACTTTGAATCTGGGCCACACCTGCTGGAGGTTTACATAAGGACAATGGGAGAGGGAAGACTCACTCTTCTTCATTTTGCTTGCACTTACATGCCAGCACATCTGTTGGAACCCACTTCTTCAGGATTCCAGCTTATACAGAAGACCAGCTGAAACACCTACCCTCGTGGGACTTTGCAGCTACTAGATTATTGGGCTTCCCATTTACAGATGCCCATTGTTGGGTTAGTTGGACTATAGACTATGAATCATTGTAATAAATACCCTTAATATAATATAGAGAGACATTTCATAAGTTCTGAGACTCTAGAGAACCCTAACACACACACACATAAACACCCATGCACCCACCCACGCAGAAGTGAGCCAGTGTTGACCGATGACCACAGAGTGGTAAGACATGATCCAGGGCCTGCCACTTCAGTCACTCTGTCTCGGGATATTACATCATAGTAGACACATGGGGAGATCTAGGATCAGTCCCTCAGAAAGAAGTTCGTGGGGCAAAGTTACCTGTTAGAGTGTGACATTGTAGAGTGAAAAATTATAAAGGCCATCTTATGAAATATGTGTAAATTTTTTCGCCTTAGACCTTGGGCAGAAAAGCACCTGCCAGCAGGTTTGGGTCCATCTAATTAGTTACAGAGGAGGGGGAGTTACAGGACAAAGGCCTGTTAAGAACATCCCAGAAACTGACTGGCCAAGAGAGGAACTACACCCTGCCCCATGGCCTACTAGTGTTCAAAAAAAAAAAAAAAAAGTAAAACAACCAATCCGGTGCACCCGCGCGAAAGTTCGCTTTTTCCCCACCCGGCCCATATATAAGCGCTAGACCACTGAGCCACGAGGTCAGTCCCTCTATCCCCTATGTGAGATATGGGGATATGGGCTGGCCCAGAGCTCTGATTTAATAAACCACCTCATGTGCTTTACAGCAAGACGGTCTCTCGTGTGTCCTTTGGGTGCGTGCTATCCTGTGACTTAAGTGGACCTCCTTTCTGGGGAGTCCCGGACCTTTCAACATCTGCTTTTGTAACCTTTGGTAATGAGTCTCTCCCTTTACTGAGGAAGAGGAAGCGCTCAGTATCTGACCCCCGTGACTGGTCCCACAACACGTACCCAACCTCTTCTGTGCCTTGTGCATCTGTGTGGGAGGGATGGCAGGGTGTGAACTCATGTCATGGTAGCCTCTGCCTCAGAAGCATTTCATCCTGAACCCCCGTCTCTTCCTGCCTTTTCTCTACAAAGGTCCTTAGCTCTCACATTTGCTGTGGATAAACTCCCATGATGTGGTAAAACTCAGTTCCCAGCTGTATGGCCAGACTCTGTTCTAGGGTCTAGGACATTGGTTTTCAGCATGTAGGTCTTGACTCCTTGGGGTGGGGGGTGTTGAGTGACCCTTTCACAGGGGTCACATATCAGATAGCCTCCATAGAAGATGTTTATATTATGATTCACAGTGGTAGCAAAATGACAGGTATGAAGTAGCACCGACAATAACGTTATGGCCGGGGGTCACCGCAACATGAAGAACTGTATTAAAGGGTCACAGCATTCGGAAGGGTGAGGACCACAGCTCTAGGGTGTGCTTAGGAGGATGTAGAACATCATGGGGCTGCTGATGGTGACACAGAATCATATGGGGCCATATCTGAGGAACTGTCTGGATTCTCAAGGTTCTTCTGGAGGATGGAGACGACGCCTGTATCATAAGCTGCTCCTGGTAAGAGCGAGGGTGAGCCAGCTGAGGAGCGTCGGACTGTGTCTGTGTGAGCACATGCTCACTTGCTTGTGGTACCATGGCAGGGCGTAGGATGAGGTTGGGTTCTAGGCCTTGGGCAAAGCACAGGGTAGCTGGTCTGGAAGAAGACCCAGGCCCGGAAGAGATGAAGTTGTCCTGAGAGGAAGTACAGGCGGGGCAGGCTCTCACTGAGTGACAGAGGTTTTACTGTAGGACGTGGTGAGGTTGGTGGCAGTGTGTACTGGCACTTGTGCCTGCTTTTCTGGGCAGCTGACCTGCTTTCCCTAAAACCTCACGTGCCTGGTCTGTATCCAGGAGCTGAAAGTTACAAAAAGGTGTCCTGTGTGTGTAGTGGGGAAAAAAACAAAAAACAACAACAAAAAAACCCATGCAGAGCAGGGGTAGGGGTGGGGGCGGGGCAGGGGAGGCTGTGGAGGAGCTTGCCAGGCTCCAGGCTCCAGGCTCCAGCTCCAGGCTCCCTCCCATGGGGATTAGCTTTGGCTTTGGCAATAGGCTGGTCTGGGTAGCAGTAGAGATTCGCCTTGTTTCTGTACCCCACCCTCACCCCTCACCCCCTCACCCCTCACCCCCTCACCCCTGCCTTCTTTTTTTTTTCTTTCTTTTTTTTTTTTTTTTTTTTGTTTGTTTTTTTTTTTTTTTTATTTTTTTTTTTTTTTTTTTTTTTTTTTGGTTTTTCAAGACAGGGTTTCTCTGTGTAGCCCTGGCTGTCCTGGAACAAACTCTGTAGACCAGGCTGGCCTCGAACTCAGAAATCCACCTGCCTCTGCCTCCCAAGTGGGGGGGGGTATTAAAGGTGTGCGCCACCACTGCCCAGCTCACCCCTGCCTTCTTAAGGTGGACTGTTACTGTGTGAGTCCTGCTTGAATCCTGATATCCTTTAAAAGTTCTCCCATGCCAAATGGAAGTGTCCTGACATGATCACAGTAACGAATATTTACTGAGAGTCTCTTCTGCTCCAGGTGAACGTCTTTAGTGACATCAGCTCATGTTATTTCAACTTGTGGGAGTCATAGGAATCCTCTGGAATATTGATACTGAGACTAATGTTTAAAATAAAATTATGCACCTGAGTAGGGTGGCTCACACCTATAATCTTGGCACTTGGGAGGCAGAGATGGGAGCAGGGGAATTGCTGCAGGTTCCACATCAGCCTGGGCTACATAGAGGGCACAGATCATCCAAGGTAACACAGCAAAGGATACCAAAAACCAAGATCAAAACCAAAACGAACGAACTTATGGGCATCTTCACTTAACACATAAAAATTCTAAATAAAAACTAACATAGGAAAATGTACAAACACAGGCTGTCTGCTCAGTGAGTTGTCACAAATGACCAACCTGTGTAACCATGGCCTTCCTTGGTCCTCAGGAGTCCCTGGGATCCTGACCTCTGACCCCCATCATTTTTCTCCAAGGTAGCTGCTATTGGATCTTGAATGTCATGAGTTACACTCAAGTTGTGTGATGAACCACGTGCTATTGTGGCTGGCTTCTTACCTAACCTGCCGTTGGGCAAGACGTATCCAACGGGGTGTACCTGACAATGATCTCCTCACTGTCTCTGCTGCCTAGTATTCCCAAATTTGACTGTACAGCATTTAAAATGATTTCTTCATGTGGGGCTGACAAGATGGATCAGTGGGTAAGGGCGCTTGCCACCAAGCCCGACCCGAGTTCAATCCCCAGGACCCATATGGTGGAAAGAGAGAACAATACATAAATGTGACTAAATTTTAAAAGTGTATTGATTTACTTATTTCATGTGTGTGGCCACACACATACATACATGTACAGACAATAAATAAATGTAACAGGAAAAATTTAAGAGCATTTCTGTTTATTCTTCATTAAGTAGTGTGTGTGTGTGTGTGTGTGTGTGTGTGTGTGTGTGTGTGTGTGTACATTTGTGCCACAGCTCAGGTATGGAGAGAAAAGACAACCTGAGGGACTCATTTCTGTCCTTCTACCCTACCATGTGGGCTCTGGGGTCAAAGGTCATCAGTCTCAGCAGCAAATGCCTTTACCAGCCGAGCCATCCCCCCAGCCCAGCCATCCTGTGTTTTATGTAACTGTTCTGCTATTGATAAAGTTACTCTACCCACTGCCAAACTTCTTCCTTCTAATCCCGGATGCAAGTCTTGCTAGCTGTGGAAATGTGCCCACAACTCAGCCTTAACTTGTGTCTGCTTCTGGACATGACCATGCCCAACTCTTCTCAGTTCCTATCTGATTAACAAGTATTTTTTTTTTTTAAAAGCCCTACTATGTGCCAGTCATGGTTTCAGAGTGGTTAAGAGAGAATAAATAGTCCAGAGCCCCAGGAGTGTATCTGTGGTTGGCCCTTCCAGTTCCTCCGTCCTCTCTCCACGGCCATTTTAGTTTAGCTATTGCCTGCTCATCCATCTCCCTCAGCCTGATGCCCTGTCCTCTAGGGAGCTATTTCCCCTGGAAACACTGGTCAGTGCTCGCTGAGGGAGGACTATGTTATACACTGACCCTTCTCTCCTTTGAGCTCCTGCAGGGCAAACATACCTCCTATCCTCAGTGGCTGTCTTGGCTCTGGAAGATTCTCAGCACAAATGAAATGAACCTTTGTCAAATGTGATGTCACAGGCTTTTACCCCCAGCACTTGACTATTGCTATGAGTTTGAGGCACAGTCTGGGCTGTGCCTAATTAGCTGTAGGGTGGCAGAGAGAGGGGGGCAGGGGAGAGAGAGAGGTGGTGTTATATTCTGGTGTACACATGGCCAAAGAACTCAGACTAGCAGCATGTAGCTGCACAGTTAACATGCCGAGGATTTAGCCCTGGCCGTGACAGCAGAACTATTTCAGCTAGCTGTTGAGGGCACTTGGGCAGGTGAGCAGATGTAAGGGATAAGAATCCCTTGCACCGTCTGAGCCTCTGCTCCCTTCTCAGTTAAACAGGAAGCCCAAGAATTGCCAGTACAAGGCGCTTGGAAGCGTTCAAAGAAAACCCAGGAAGTGGCTGGTGCCTAGTAACAGCTATATCAACTGCACTGAGTAATCAGCTTAGGAAGCGATTTTCTCATTCTACCAAATGTAATCAGTGCAGCACCTGGGGAGGGAAAGGTGGCCAGTCTGGTCAGCTTACAGATGAGGAAATAAAGCATTCAGGACTTCGGGAACTTGTCTGCAGCAACAGATACACAAGGTCAGTGGCAGGGCTGGGATGGAGGCTGTGAGGGTGACCATTTCAGAGCACTCCGCCCGAGCTGCTACCTCGACAGACTTGGGGCAGAACCTTCTTCCAAACGGTGTTTGCATAAGCTGCAAGAGCCAGGCCCTGCTTCCTCTGTCACCTGCTATTTCTGGCCAGTTCCTGGTTCTGGAAGAGAGTCAGCTTCCTTTGAAGTCCAAACTCTGTTCTCTGACTGTGCTGATGGGGGCCTCAGGGAAGACGAATTCTTTCCTTATCTCACAGCAGAGACCAGCTGCTCGAAGACAGCAGCTTTTAGGTGTGGGAGTCTGGAGAATACTGACAGCCAATGAACTGAGGAATTCAAGTTCAAGTTTGCTGAGGAGAAAAGGAATTGCTGGGTTCATTCATCTGCTTTCTTAACAAATATGATCTGGATATTGAGACTATGCTCATACAGAGGTGTCTCTCTGAACAAGACAAGGAAAACATTGGAGATATAAGCAGAAATACAGATCATGGGTCGGCTCAAAGGGTACCTGAGGTACCCTCAGAAAGGCTGAGGAGAGCACCCCTTACCATGCACCTCTTCAGGACTCCCAGTTTCCCATCCCCTAGTGAGGAGCTAAGACTTGGAGAAACCAGAACAATAAAAAGTCAGCCATTGTGCGATCCAGGGCATCCCGGGGAGGGACCAGTGGAGAGCTCAGAACCCTAGAGAAGGCCTGCCGGCCATGCAATTGATTGGGCAAGGCTGGGATGGGGGCGGGGTCAAGTCTGGCCCATCAGTGTTCCCTAGTAATAGATATCCCAACTCTTCTGTGGCTGTCAGTAACACCGACTACAGTCAAGATGAGTGAGTTGGAACCTGCAAATTCAGGACTGGGGCGACTGAGGCGGGAGAATTGTGATTTCTAAGGCCAGTTTGGGCTACATAGTGAAACTGATTGAAAAAATCAGAACCAACCAACCAACCAACCAACCAACCTCAGTTCCAGCTTCTCTCACAGCAAACGCTTTGTCTCTGAGCCCTGACTTTCATGCCACCTCAGTATCCTGGGTTGATGAAGGAACTTCTGCTCTGCACATAGTCCTTGCTTTTATTTTTTGAGAGAGAGAGAAAGAAAGAGAAAGAGGGGGGAGGGAGAGGGAGGGAGGAAGAGGAGAAGGAAGAGAAAGAGGAAGAAGAGGAGGAGGAGGAGGAGGAGGAGGAGGAGGAGGAGGAGGAGGAGGAGGAGGAGGAGGAGGAAGAGGAGGACAGGCTGCCCTGGCTGAGTTGTGGAGCACAAGGGTGAGTAAAACTTCACCACTCCTACCATTTCCTTAGAAAAATTAAAAATTCATGCTGTGTGGCGGTGATGCACACCTTTAATTCCAGCACTCAGGAAGCAGTGGCAGGCAGATCTCTTGAGTTTGAGGCCAGCCTGGTCTACAGAGTGAGTTCCAGGACAGCTGGGACTACATGGAGAAATCTTGTTTCAAAAACATAAAAAAAAAATCATATTTGTATAAAGCCTTAAAATGTAATGTAAACGTGTCTTACGATCACTGCACCATGACTCAGAGAAGGGACAGAGGAATGAGAAACTCGGAAGTGAGCTTGGGTCTTCAAACTTGAGGTCAGTAGGCTTCTTTCTGTACGGTGCTTCTTGCTCTAACAGGTGTCTGTTAAATTAGGAGTTGAAATTCAGATGCTGTAAAGAACGTGTTTTCACCTGTTCTTTGTGGCAGGCTGAAGAATGGTCCCCGAAGATGTTCATGCCCTAACCTGTGGAGCCTGTGGCTAGGTAACCTTGACAGGCAGAAGAAACATTGCAGGCAAAGGTGACAAAGGGTATTGAGAAGAGACGTTTACTCAGGACTTATGGGGCTGTTGTTGTAAGGGTCTTTATAAGAGGAAAACAGGAAGAAAGGGAGAGGAGGAGGAGGAAGAGGAAGAGGAAGAGGAAGATGAGGAGCAGCAGCAGCAGAGGAAATGGGTACTTTTTGGAGGATGATATGCTATGGCTTTGGGGACAGTAGAGGGACCATGAGTCAAAGCAGGCAGATGGCCTTCAGTGAATACAAGAGGCAAGGGAACAGAATTTCCCTTGGCTCCCAGAAGGAGCCCATACTGCTGACATTTTGATGTTAGCCTTGGGAGATTGATTTTGGATCTCTGACTCCTAGAACTGTAAGATGATTGATCCATTTGTGTCAAGTAAACCTTCCCTTTGTAACAATGTGTTCAAGCAGCCATAAGGAATGAACACAGCCAGCATGTCTTCTTACAACAGAATCTATCTTGGTCCCTCAGGGTGGACCCCAGCATCTTTCACTTGGGCTTCTCAGATTATTCTCCCTTCAGGATGGGATGTCCCCAGGGCTGGGTTAAGCATGGGGCATGTCACATAGGCATATTAGGTAGGATCCTTTAAAGAGTTGGGGCTCATATTATAAATTATTATAAATGGACTTATTAGCTTGGCTCATGTGATGCATGGTGGGTGTTACCAAATGGTCATCTGTACACCAGAGTGGCTAAAGACCCATAACTGCTCACTCTGTGAGGATGGCTACCTTGGCAGTCCTGGTCTAATGCTGACAGCCTGGAAAATTCTGGAAGAATTTGGTCCACACTGGACGCAATGGGAGACAAGCAGCACTTCTTTTTCTTGGGACCTCTTTATATCTGGAAATGCCCTCACAGACCAACTCAGAGAACAGTCTCTTAGTTGATTCCAGACCTCAGCTGGTTGTCAGATAATACTAACTGCCATGCCAGGAGTGAGCAAGGGGATGCTATAGTCTCTGGCCACAATGATAGGTGCTGGCAAGCAATCATAGCTGAGCCAATCAGAATGCAGCAGAAGCCTTGCTGAGCTGTTCGAAGGTAGGTAGGTGGTGCCCAGCTAAAGAAGGGAAGCCTGGGGTTTGGGGGCAGCACCTCACCAATGGAGAAAAATACAAGGACAGCAGAGTGCAGGGCTGGGGAAAGCCACGGAGCCCAACACACAGCTTGAGACCGGAGCCCAGTGGCGACTCAGTCCAGCCTCACTTCTGAGGGCCCTGATAACTGGAGCATAGAAAGCACTTGGTTCTAGGCATTTGGAGGTGGTGACCTGGATTGGTTGCTCTTGGATAATGCAGCTGCATGGCTAGAAATCTGTCATGCAGGATGATTTCATGATTGGCTTGGTATTGGTTAAAATCCAATACTCTGAGCATAAGCTAGTTGTAAAAATGCATCTTCTCATCTACATAGCATTGACTTAGCAATTCAATCTAGACAGAAAGGGTGAGTCCCTTCCTTTCCATAATGTTCCCGCTGAGAGGTCACCACGTTAGATCCTTACACAAGCCTAACCAACCCTAGTCCATCAGAATGTTGCCTTCTTGGGGTTCATTTCAGGCAGCTACTGCTCCCATGAAAGGGAGTGATTTACTTCAAGACACTTGGCTGGCTGGTGCCAGGTGGGAAGGAACTCGGAGCCTAGTGCCGTGTACTTACTCGGAGGTATATAAGGCGAGCCCTCCATGGGCAGACCCTCTCCACAGCAGGCTCGCTCTCAGCTGGGTATGCGGCTCTGGAAACTCACATCCTGCTACTCATAATTAGCATCCACTGCTCTCCCGTGGCTGGTCAGCATTCGTAATTTTATTTTCAGAGACCAGATTAGTCATCATCATAAAGAGAGTACTTAACATCTTGAATATTTGAGATCTAAACTCACAGAATAAGACTTTTTGTTCCAGATACCCGTCATTCAACTCAACAATATTTCTGGGAAATATCATTTCAAGGGGCCAGAGATATCCCCTCACCAACCCTGATAGAGGCCAAATTAAGAAGGCCCTTCGAGGGGGGGTGGGGGCTGGAGGAAGCTGGACAGATGGCTCAGTGGTTAAGAGCACTGGCTGCTCTTCCAGAAGACCCAGGTTCAATTCCCAGCACCCTCATGGCAGGTCACAACTGTCTGTAACTCCAAGATCTGAAACCCTCACACAGACATACACGTAGGCAAAACACCAAAGGAACAAATAAAGAAGGCCCTTTGAGTTCATAATATTAACGGTGCTCATGAGTCACATTTACAACAACCAAGCTTAGCCTGGTGTGGTAGTACACACCTTTAATCCCAGCACTGGGGAGGCAAAGGCTGGACGATCTTTGAGTTCTGGGCCAGCGTGGTTTACAGAGTGAGTTCTAGGACAGCCAGGGCTACACAGAGGAAACCCTGTGTCTTAGGGTTTTACTGCTGTGAACAGACACCATGACCAAGGCAAGTCTTATAAATGACAACACTTAATTGGGCCTGGCAGAGGTTTGGCCCATCATCATCAAGGTGGGAACATGGTAGCATTCAGTCAGGCCTGGTGCAGGCAGAGCTGAGGGTTCTACATCTTCATCTGAAGATGAAAAGGAAGACTGACTTCCAGGCAGCTAGAATGAGAGATGTATAATCCACACCCACAGTGACGTACCCGCTCCAACAGGGCCACACCTTCTAATCCTGCTACTCCCCGGCCGAGCATATACAAACCATCACACACACACACACAAAAAACAAACAAACAAAAAACAAAATGAAAGCCCAATCACCAAGCTTAGCTGATAATTCTATAGTCAGATCGAGGATGGGTGCCAGAGCATGCCTTGTGTTGCCTGTTCCAGATGGACAATCAGATACGTAGCAGTCAGAGTTCTTGGCTCAAGGGCTACTACTCCACTGCCTTAAGATCGCTACAGCCAGACATGGTAACACACACTACAATCTAACCATTGAGGAGACCGGGCAGAGGATATATCCTTGGCTGCATAGCAAGTTCAAAGCCAGGCAGATTTATTGACTTTATTTTTAAAAAAATAATGACCATGAGTGTTTCAAGGATTCCCCATAGTTCACAGAAATTCCAGGAAGGCCAGAGAAGCAGGCGTGTGCCTACTGAACGGGAAATAAGAGCCTATGGGGTTGTTCTGGGAAAAATGTTTTGATTTCCTGTCTGTAGTTAGCTGAAGGGTGTCCACTGAGATGTCCACACCATAACCCTGGGAACTAAGGATGTGGCTCAGTTTGAGGAATGTTTCAGCAGACAGGTTCTAGATCTCCATTACCCTGGATTATCTGTGTAGACCCTAAATCCAGTATCAGGAGTCAGACTATGAAGAAATGCAAACACAAAGAAAGCCACAGACAGGGTCAAAGTAGTGTGCCCACAAGCTCGAGAATTCCTCGAGTCATCGAAGGTTGAAATTGCCTAGGGAGGACTCTCTCAGAGTGTCTCCAAGGAGCACTGCTCTGCTGACACCCTGATTTTGGACCCATGGCTCCCAGGAGTGTGTCAGACTACATCTTTTTTGTTTGTTTGTTTTTTTGTTTTTCGAAACAGAGTTTCTCTGTATAGTCTTGGCTGTTCTGGAACTCACTTTGTAGACCAGGCTGGCCTCGAACTCAGAAATGCGCCTGCCTCTGCCTCCCAAGTGCTGGGATTAAAGGCGTGTGCCACCACCGCCCCGGACTACATGTTTGCGTCACCAAGTTCATGATGATATCTTACACTGCTCCTTGGCACAACCCCATGGCTCACCTACAAGAACCTGGGATTGGCTTCCACAAATTTCACAGCTGCTCCATGCCAGACTTCTGCCACCATGTCGGAGTAACAGTGTCTGTAGAACGGCTGGGAGAGCAAGGCTGCCTTTTCTATCATAGGAGGATGGTAGGATATTCTGGGAAACTCTGGACATGACAGACATCCTCTGTAAAGTGATGGGCCCACGTCACTGTGAGTCACCAGGGCTACTGTAACAAAATGCCATTAACTTAAACAACATGTTCTCGTGGCTCTGAAAGCCGAAGTACAAGGTTAAGTAGCCAGCAAAGTCGGCTCCTGGGGAGTTTTGCAGTTTACTGTTCTCTCGCTGCGTCCACACAAGGCCTTTCCTCTGCGCATGCGTAGAAAGCGGTTGCTGTTTTTTTCCTTATGACTCCAGTCCCATTGGATTAGGATCCAGCTTCATGGCCTTATTTAGTGCTGATTTCTACCACAAGGGCCTTTATTGGTTACTGTTCACTAGTTGTGACAAAATGCTTGACGAAGAGCCTTAAGGAAGGGTTTATTTCTGCTCACGGTTTGAGGGTACAGTCCACCGGGGCTGGGAAGGCATCACAACGTGTACATAGGGAGCTGTTCACAGTGTGTCTGCCGTCAGGAAGCACAGACTGATGCACAGTGGTACTCAACTCAGTTCCTCCTTTTTGTTCAGTGTGGTACCCTAGTCTGTGGTACGGTGCTACTCACATTCAGGATGGGCGTCCCTTCCATTAAGACTTTACTGTGACGGAAACAATCTGGTTAAGCTGACAGTGAAGATTAACCATCACAGGGTCCTGTCTCCAAACACATTCACACTGATAATTAGGACATCAATATTCAAACTGTGTGGGACACAGCTCAGTCCACACGGCTGCAGCTAGAGACCCAAGCCTGGCCTGCCTCCTCCTCCATCTCTCAGCTTGTCCCAGGTCAGATTTGAACACTGTCTCAGTTCTTTCTCTATTGCTGTGATAAAAATGCTCTGACAATGTGAGGAAGAATGGGCTTATTTAGTTCACAATCCAGGTTAAGTCGGTCAGAGCAAGGAGGTCATGGTGGTGGGAATAAGAGAGGACTGGTCATGGTACATCCACAGTCAAGAGCACAGAGCAAGGGATTGATGCATGCATGCTGGTGCACAGCTAGCCTTTTCTATTCTTATATAGTCCAAGATATCTGACCTAGGGAATGTCGCCACCCACAGTGTAACAGGCCCCAGACCTCCACACCTATACAGCACACCAGCCAAACAGTCCATATAGTTATGGGAAAGTCTCTACTAACTCTGCTTTTTATAGCTTCTGTAGTTCTGCTAACTGTTCTTGTTAAGTGTAGTATGTCAACCCAGAATATGGTTTTTGTGCTTAAAAGCTTGCCCTGAGAAAGGCTCGGGGTTACAATGGGATCCCGAACACCCAGTGTAGTCGCCGACTGGCTGATAAACCCACGCCTGAGCAGTCACCTCTGGTGACTACTCAATACCAACAATAAGGAGGCCTTCTCAATCATCTTGATGAACCTCATCAGACGTGCCCACAGGCCAGCCTAGACAGTCCCTCGCTGAGACTCCTTTCCAGGGTGACTCTAGATTGTGTCAAATTGATAGTTCAAATAACAAAACAAAACCCAATCAGAAAAACAAACTACAATAAAATAAAACAAACGTTCACAGACATTTTTATCACAACACATTTAAATGATAGAATACACTTCACCTCGACTGACCTTTGGACTCCTTTGTTCTCATGCACTGCATGGGAGGGAAGGGCCACCAATGGGGAGAGGTGGGCCAGGTCTCCTTTGACACTTGTGTCCCTGCTGTGGTGTGGGCTGGGCCTCTCCATCTAATCCCGCAATGTGTAACAACTTGGGATCTGGGCTATAAGCAGCAGGAACTGTGATGCAGGCAGAAAAGGAGTCTGGGAAAGGTGTTCTCACTTGACAGGTGACAAAACTGAGCCTTAATAATGGCACATGCTGATTCTCCCAAGGCAAAGCCTGAGTCCAAACCCTGAGACACCATGGTGTGGTGCATCTGCCCCATTGCTGGGAGGAAGGACTTCCCAGGAGAATGAAAAGGGACCCTGCTACCAGCAGCAGATGGATGTCTCCTTAGTGTATCTCTTCCAACACAAAGGGGAAAGGATTATTTACAAAACCCCTGCCTTCTCCCATAGGCTAAAATGGTGTCGTACATCTTTGGTTCAGTGGTAACCACAGAACTTAGAATGTTTGTTCATATTCAATTATTTAACTGTTTCCTTTTGTGTGTGAGAGGAATAATCTCCTGCACACTTTTTATTCTCATGTCACTGAACTAGGTGAGGTCATCTCAGCTGTTTGTACCGACTCTTTAGCAGCGAAGTTAAAGCTTCTTTCTTTCATTTTTTCAAATAAGTTCTTTTTTTTTTTTTTTTTTTAGCTACAATTTCACCTACTTTATATTGCTCCTTTTTCTTTGATACCCAGGAGTTTTTGCATTTCAGGGGTTAAATAATCAACAATCACTTCTCAGGCCTCCTGCACCCCAGAACACTGTAACACTGAGTGTTTGGGTGATTCCTATTCTGGACTATCACTTCACAATGCTTGGGGGTCCACAGGTTTGGAGAGGATTCTTTCATCTTGAAGGTCATAAACCACCCAGAGAGGTGTGTTTCTCACCCCAGTTAGGGCACAAGGAGAGACAGAGGGTGGAATTGTCTACCCAGTTGCTTTCTGTGGCTCCTCCTACTGTCTTTTCAGCAATTGTTTTCAGGGAGGGAGGAGAGGCAGCCTGAGGGTCTTCATTCAGGAGACTTGGTAGACCTGATGGCCATGGGGGAATCTGAGTGTGAGCTAGACTGAGGGAGGGCGCAAGCAGGGCAGTGGCACACACCTTTAATCCCAGCACTTGGGAGGCAAAGGCAGGAGGATTTCTGAGTTTGAGGCCAGCCTGGTCTACAGAGTGAGTTCCAGGACAGCCAAGGCTACACAGAGAAACCCTGTCTCTAAAAACAAAAACAAAAAAACAAAACAAACAAACAAACAAACAAACAAAAAAGACTGAAGGTGCAAAGATGGGCACCTGATGGACAGAGAAGTCCCAGCCCCTTAATGCTTGTCTCGTCTTCTGTTGTCTACATCTCTGCCCTGTCCAGTTGTGAGGGCATATCTCACTGTGCTGACAAGGAGACATAGAAACATGCTAGATCCTCTCTAAAGTGTGGGTTGTAGTGCTGTATAACCTTGGTTCAAATCCCACCTTTGGCACTTAACAATTGTCTGTCAGTCCTTTTGATATTTGCAAGGCTTAGCTTGTCTTCTGTGTGTACTCACGTATACTTGCCCTGATGATCAGTGGCTTTGGGTGGAACATTAGCGATACTCTGCACAGCAGTAAAATTTACCTTGAAGGGCTGAAAAAGAATTAAATTAAAATGAACATCAGGGGGCCAGAGAGATGCTCTGTGGCCAAGGGCTTGCCTTGCAACCACGAGGATCTGAGTTTCATTCCTAGAACCCATGTTAAAAATCTGGGTACTGGGCTTGCTCTTGTGGTCTCAGTGTCAGGAAGATGGAGACACCAGCATCCCTGGGGCTTACTGGCCAGCCTTCATAGACTACTTCATGTTAATGGGGCACCCTGTCACAAAAGAGTGGGTGGTGCAGAAGGAAGGACACCCAAGGTTGACCTCTGACCTAAACCACACAGGAACATACATATGAACACACATACACACATGCATGCACACACACATGAACATATATGCACATGCACACACATGAACACACATGCATACATGTGTGCACAAGCATGAACACAAACACATATACACAGAGATTAATAAATTTCAAAATATTTTTAAAAATTTCATCAAGTGAAGAAATCAACCTGGTGGACTCTGTACAGTAAGATTTCATTCATATGAAATTCTTGAAAAGAGAAAACTCCAAGGACAGCAAGATGATTATTGGTGGCTGGAGTCTAGGTTGGACTCAACTGTTAAGCGTAAAGTGGGACAGATCACTATCTAGCACAGACTAACCTCCAACTTGAAGCAATCCTCTGCCTCAGTCTCTTGAGTGCTGGTGTTCCAAGGATGTACCACTGTGTCAGCCTTCTCAGCATCTTGTCATGTGTTTTGTTCTGAGACAGGGTTTATTTATAATAAATAACCTGGCTGTCCTGGAACTCATTCTGTAAACCAGGCTGGCCTCGAACTCAGATTTGTCTACCTCTGCCTCCCGAGTGTTGGGATTAATGCACTTTTAATTAATTAATTAATTAATTATTAATTATTATGGGATTGGTGGGATTAAAGGTGTATGCCTCCACTACCAGGGGCTCTTCTCGGCATCTTTATTTGGCCCTGACACCAAATCACAGAAAGCCCTTTTACTCATGTATTGGTCACATAGTTCACCCAAACACATCTAATTGGTTTGGTCTTTGAAGCCCGTGAACCAGAAGCTTCTGAACCATTTGTAGGGCACTATAATCCTGTTGACAGTGAAGCCACTATGGCAGGTCTCTGCCTTCCCTAGCACCTAGGAAAGCTGCTTCTCAAAGCAAAGTGTAGAAGGACACTCAAATCTCCCTTCTCAAATCCCACCCAAAGCCCACTCTCTTTCCCTGGCATTTCTGGGCTTCAAGGTTTTTTCACTGAAAGCTTTTATCAAATCCCCAGGGCAGGCCAAGGCAATTCAAAACCTGCTTGGAGTAGAGTGGAGGGCGTGGAGAGGGTTAAAAAAAATCAAGGTTGGGGAAAACAAGTGCAGAGAAATACTTCAATAAATTACCGATAAATACATGAATATCAAAGTGAGCTTCAGAAAGGCTATTGCTGTATCTTTACAGCAGGAGGGGATGAGGGGTCCCAGAGGGCTAATCTGGTAGGGGAATCAGTATGCAGTGTGGAGGGGCTGGTAGGGCTGAGAAGACAATGAAGGGACCAGCAGTCACCAGGTGGGGAGAGTCAGGCTTAGAGAGGTGATGTAGCTGGGCGTTGGTGGCACACACCTTTAATCCCAGCACTTGGAGGAGAGCAAGGGCAGGTGGATCTCTGAGTTCGAGGCTTGGTCTACAGAGCAAGTTCCAGGGACAGCCAGAACTACACAGAGAACCTCTGTCTTGGGAAAACAAAAACACAAACACAAAACCCGAGATGGGGGTGGTGTTGCCTTCCTCCTGCCTCCCAGCCTGCACAGGAGATAACAACAGGGAGACTGGGTGAGACTTATTTGTGATGAATGAATCTAAGTAAGGGAATAACTTCTGGGCCGTTTGAGAGATGAAACAGTCAGCTTGGAGTAGAGCCCGAGTGTCCAAAAGACCTGCAAGGTCACTGGGGGATCTCGGGGTCCAAGCTGGGGAGAGAGATGAAGTAGCATTTGAAATGAGATAGGAAGACAGGCATTTCTTCCCACAATCCTCTTCTCCTGCTCATTTCCTTGCCTCTGCCCCTACTCCATCTCTCTTTCTTTTTCTTTCTTTCTTTCTTTCTTTCTTTCTTTCTTTCTTTCTTTCTTTCTTTCTTTCTTTCTTTCTTTCTCTTTCTTTCTTTCTTTCTTTCTTTCTTTTTCTTTTTCTTTTTTTTTTTTTGAGACAGGGTTTCTCTGTGTAGCCCTGGCTGTCCTGGAACTCACTCTGTAGACCAGGCTGGCCTGGAACTCAGAAATCTACCTGCTTCTGCCTCCCAAGTGCTGGGATTAAAGGCGTGTGCCACCACTGCCCGGCTTTCTCTTTCCTTTCTATTTTCTCTCCTTTTCCTCCTTTCCTTCCATTCCTTCCTCTGTCCAGATGTCTCTTGTTCCCCCTCACCCCCCACATCCCCGTCTCTTCTCTCTTCCCTTCTTTCTTTCCAATCTGGTTCTGAGAAGCTGGCAAGGTGAGGAAGAGCTTGCTCTCAGAGCCGAGTTGTGAGTGACCCGCTTGTGTATTTGCGGTTTACCTACCTGTAGAAAATTTATACCCCAAATCTCCTGGTGCTGCGGGCAAATGGTTTTAAATTCAGCTCCACAAATATTGACTGTGTTCAGGCTAACTGAGTGCACTTTGTGCGAGAGGTGTCAGAGAGATGCAGATGGGGAAAAACCAATCCTTGGAGGAGCCAGTGGGAGGCCCCTCAGCCCATGTTGGTATGAGACACATTCACGGTCTTCCTGGAAGATGCTGAAGAGCTCTCTGTCTTCCCTGTACTCTGGGTCCGTTTCTCACTCCAACAAAGTGCAGAAAGGGGCATTGTGCCAATTTTGGAAGACCGTAACAGGACAGTACATTGTGGGCAGAATCCACAGGCATGAGACTGAGCTCAGTCTGTTGAGACTGGAAGGACTGGGTATACACCTTGTCGGTCACTACGGACATCTTGTGCTGCTCACAAAAGGCACCACCCGGAGCTATGCATTTCTGCATCTATCTCACGCCTTTTAAAATCAATTTAACAAGGGCCTTGGCATACAGAGGACTTTCTGCTCCATTAGCTCCCCTCCCCACCAGGCCATGCTAGGCTTTCAATCCTGCAAGTGCATTTTTGGTTTTTGGAAAGTGATCAAGGCAGGTCCCAGCACAGTACTGAGCTCAGTACTATCCTCCCCAGTAACACCCCTCCCCCTTGGGACAAAGGAGAGTCTAGAGAAATGACAGAAATGAGATTTGAAGAGTGAGTCGAGCCAGTGAGCAGGAAGGCAGCTCCCCACACATGTTCCACTTGTGGTTCATAGGAGAACCACACTTCCTGACCTAGGTGTGATGTCGGGCAGCCTTGTGACAGGTCCTGGCCAATAAATGAAGCTCAGAAATCCCATGTACCCCTTGAGAGCTAAGACGACTTAGTTATTTGGTGAGATGTTCTCTCTTCTCAAGCCTTGCAAACAGCATCATTCTAGAACATCTTTCAGCCTGTAAGTTGCGACCCCTTTAGGGGTCGCTTCAGAATACCGGAAGACAGATATTTACATTGCAATTCATACTGGTAGCAAAATTATAATTATGAAGTTCCAACAAAAATAATTTTATGGTTGGGGGTCACCACAACATGAGGAACTGTATTAAATTCAAGGGCCGAAGCCTTAGGAAGGTTGAGAACCACTGCTCTAGAAGGTACTGCTTCACCTTGTCTGTGAAACATACCCAAGGTACTCAGCCCATCCACAGTAGTCAAATAGCAGCTGTTGCTGTGGCCCAGTTGCTTTAAGCCACGGAAAGTAGAGATTCTCTGTCATCCATATAACTTTGCCTGTCTTAACAGGGACATTGGGAAAACAAAGCTGATTTATTTTATTTTGCTGCACCAGAGATTGAACCCAGGACCTCATGCATGCTAGCCAAGGGCTCTGCCACTCAGCTACCTCCCAGCTCCCAAAGCCTGGCTTTACAAGCAGTCCTCTTACTTTGGGTCATCACTGAAAAGATACAATCTTCTTTTTTTCTCCACATCTTATCTTGTTCTTTTTCTTGTCAATATCAGTAAGGTAGCACAAGCAAAGGAACAATGAGGTTTAGTTAGTCTAGGGACAGAAAGAAAGTGGAGACTTCCTTTGTAGTTGGCGAGTTTACAGCTTGACATGGGAGTAAGAATTAGAACTTCTCCTCTGACTGCAGTGAGCTGCAGACAACAGGGTCACAGCCTGTTGCTATCGGCTATGACTACACACTTGAGAGGGTTCTACCTTAACTTCCTAGTCTAAGAGATAAATACCTCGCCATTTCTGACTTTCATCCACTGTGTGCCAGTTGTTGTATTGGGCATCAGAGTGGGGTGGAGGGAGAGGAAGACAACTTGATAGAGTTCTGTCCACAGGACACAGTGGCTGGAGGTGGAGCTAGAGCTCACAGCACAGAGGAGGAAAGAGAATCTCAGTGAGAAGTTAGAGGACACTTCCTGGAAGAGGTGGCACGTCACCAACACAGCCTCTTCCCATTCTGTATGCCGGGCCAACCCAGATTTTGAGGATGCAAACACGAATACCCGACAAAGCTCACCATCCTCTTGCAAATGGTCCAACTCAAACTTCCAAAACCCCCAAATAATCACATTTCTCACGTCTTCCTTGGGTGGGTAACTTCCCAAACTGGCTTATTATGAATGTACAAGGTCAGGGTTGGGGATTTAGCTCAGTGGTAGAGTGCTTGCCTAGCAAGTGCAAGGCCCTGGGTTTAGTTCTCAGCTTTGGGGAAAAAAAAAAAAAAAAGACAAAATGAATGTCCAGGCTGGACACTGTGGTTTTTTTGCCCTGGGAAGAAAGATGATGGAATGAAAGGCATGCAAATCCCTCTTCATTGTGCTTTGGTTAAAGAAGATACTGGCACCCTGGTAATGAACAGCTCTGCATTACTCTCGGGGATATGCCCCTGCAAGGAACCCTGATACAGTGCCTACTCACATCATATGGGGGACTCCCTGGGGGAGTGGCTTGTATTGGAGCATGTATACCTTAGCCACCGTCAGTCAGCAAGCAACTCACTCATAAAGGAAACGCACAATAATACTGGCTACACAAATATCTCCCAGTAATTGACTGTCTTTTGAATCACAGGAAGACTGTCGACTTTCTCTGCTGAGGGGGAAACTTCAGGAGAAGGAAAAGGAGGTTTCAGAGGCGTTTCTGGATACATGTATCAGAAACCAAGTTGTGAGTCTGTCAAATTTGAGCGGAGGATAAGGCCCATTACATTCAACGAGAATTTATCGGTGCCTCTGTGAAGAGACGCATGCATTCGAAGGTACAATGTCTTACGGATTGAGTTTTCTGAAAATTCACTTAATGGAAAAGCGGAAAGGTCAGGCTTTACAATAACCCTGCTTTCCTGGCATAAAAGTGATCTCCTTATCATTGACCTGCGTCCACCTTATTGATCTATGGCCACCCAACTGCATGGAGCTGAACATTTAAAAACATCTTACACAATGCAGGAAAGCAGCGCCATCTTTCTCTCTACCTGCCAAGGCTAAGCTGGCTTGGTTCTCCCCCCCCCCCCCTCGCCGCCTGCCTCCCCACTCCCAGCACTTTGTTGGACTTTTAGGGGCGTCTTTTCACATCTGTCCGACTGATTCTAATGTACTTCGGATAAATTACACAAAGCTGTACCTTCGGTGAAACAGTTTTAAAAGCTACAAATTCCCTTTGCCTCAAGGGGTGCGGGTGAGGGCACGTGTCAGAAAGGTGTAGCAGCTATCGCCAGACCCTGAGATGCTGTGCAGTTTCCCTAACCTTGACTTTAAGTCCGCTCTCTTTAACCTCTTTGCAAAAGCAGCCCTCAAGCAGAGCTGTCCTTTGAAAGAAAAACGAAATTGCCCAGTTTTGATCATTATGAGAAGGGCATCTGCTCCAAGGGGAGCGTGGGGCAACTTCCCCTGCTAAATCGCCCAGGGATTTTAAATGATCGCGTGTACCAGGGCTCCCCCCCAACCCCCCGCCCCGTTAGCCTCTGTCACCTAACCTGATTCTGGCCACACCGGAGAATGGGAGGGCAGCACTACGGCATCTTATTCGTGGTTTTCCCCCTCCCGGTTGTGTCATGGAAACGTTCACGCAACCTCAAGACAGCGGCCCAGCTCCGCCCAGGGACTGAGGGCTTTTGGGACCCTGCGGGAGCGTGCTGCGCACTCCGGACTCCCCGGGAAACAGCTGGACGCGACCACGTCTCGGGTAGGGGCGGGGGGGAGGCGGACGCTCCGCCCCGGCGCGGCCCCGCCCTCCCCGCTCGCCGGCGCCCTCCCCTCGCCGGGGGCTGCGAGTTGCGTTTGGTAAAACCCAGCCCTGGAATATATAGATCACTGGAGCGCAATGAAGTAGCTTTTGGCGAGGGAGGGAGGGAGGGGGGCCTGGACAGTCACAGAGGCCAGTGCACGGCGGCGGCGGCACCTTCCTTTTCGCATCCCGGTCGCTCGGCCCGCGAGGAGGCAGCGGTGGCCGCAGGCGCCAGCAGAGGAGGCGGCAGAGCATCGAGCAGAGGCGAGGCGGACCGGCAGGAGCGCGCGGCCGGCGCCACGCATCCCCACACTTGCACACCAACTCCCGAGCTTTGCACCCCTGAAACCTGAGTCGGGGGCTCGGAGAGCCTCGGTGAAGCTAGCGGGAGCCAGCTCCGGAGCCCAGCCAGCTCCGTTCTGAGCCTCCCGGGCGCTGGTCCCCCCGCGGCGGGGTCCCCGCTACTGCGCTCCGGACGCGCCTCCCGGACAGCCGGGTCCCCGCGGCCAGGACAAAGCCATGAAGCCGGCGCTGCTGGAAGTGATGAGGATGAACAGAATTTGCCGGATGGTGCTGGCCACTTGCTTGGGATCCTTTATCTTGGTCATCTTCTATTTCCAAAGTATGTTGCACCCAGGTAGGGGGCGCGTTAGCGTGGTTTTGTTGGATATTTTCTTCTCTCTCGCTCCGCTTTCTGCTTCTTCCAACCTCACCTCTTCCCTTCGGCCTCTTCGGGGCTCTTTACTGCCGGGATCCGCGGGTCACGGAGTTGGGATGGGAAGAGAAGGTGCGCTTCCTCTTCCTCCCAGCTCCAGGCTAGAGGTTGAGACCACAAGGAGAGACGGCGTGTGTTGCCTCCTCCTTTCTTTTCGTTTCTTTTCTTTCTTTCTTTTTTTCTTTGTGTCTTGTCTATTGGCTAGGTGGCAGAGAAAGGTAGGGATTGGAAGCTACCCGGGTCGAGGGTTGATGGGAAGACTACAAAACTCGGTCCGGGTTGCTGCTGAGGGCTGAGATGAAATAGGCGCTGGCAGCCGGCTGCTCTGCGCCAGGCAGCGATGCCTCTTCCTGGTTGGGGACCCCCGGGCGAGTGGTGCACACCCCGGAGAGGTAGCGAGTCCCTGCAGCCGCCTGGGAAGCTCTAATCCGAACTACCACGTGTTCCAAGCTCAGCAGCAGAGCAGAGAGCAGGTGTGGGGACGGGGTGGATAGGTTCCCCGTTCTTCTCTCCAGGGTGAGGTATTTTGCGAAAACATTCCAGGGTCTAGCTCGGCGGCGGTGACCTTGCAGCTGTTGCTCCGGGGCCTGGTCTACCATCTCCTGGCCCCAGACCCCCCAGCTAGGGACTCCAGAGCTTTTGGGTCACATTTTGACCATCAAAGCTCTCGGGGATACTTTGTGCAGTTTCTGGACTCATCCCTTCTTCTTGGGTTCTGAGCATTTAGAGACTTCTGCAGCACAGGAACAAATCCTTCCCCGTGCTCTCTCTGGCTTAGGCTAAATACCAAGTCTTCTATCAGGATTGGCAGGGCCAAGCACTCCTCATCCCGGGGATCCAGAAGGAAAGTTTGGGGCTAGAGGAGAGAGGGTCGCCCTGGAGTGCTCTGGCCCGGCTGTGTTGCATGGTTTAGAAGCCCAACAGGTAGGACTTTGAGAAGGCTCTGTATGTTGCCATCCAGCCTTAGTTTCAGGAACCCCTTTGCGCCATATCTTCCCGATCAGCAGACCTGTGCTGGGCCACCTTGGCATTGAAGTCCATTTTTTTGACGCCTCAGAGTTGCGACAATAATCATTTACTTTTCTAATTACAGTAGGGGATGGGGTGGACGCATGTTTCTTTCCAGGGAAATAAGTTTTTTTTTTTTTTTTTTTTCTGCCTCCGACTTCTTTACGTGTATAGCTAACACTTTCAGTAGACTCAGCCGCGAATTCATCAAGCCTGCTTCTTGGTGGATGGCAGAGCCATAAAGCTGTTTCTTGCATCAAACAGGCAGGGATTCCTTGACAGCGCAGGGACAGGCTGGCCTCTCTTCCTTTGGGGCTCCAACAGTTGTTAAGGAGGCCTGGCTGCCAAGAACATGGTCTTGTGCTACCACATGGAACCCTGGGACACCTCAGCCTGTCCTGGTAAAAGATGGCTTTTGTTTGCAGCTCATATTTTTAGTTTAATGTCAGCAAACTCCTTACTCAAACCTGTAGTTGTGAAACTTCTGAGAGAATTTAAAAATGGACTTTGCTGGCATTCTGGGTTGCAAGAGGGTGGGACCAGACAGACGGGCATCTCAAGAGTGCCAAAGCTCCTGGGAGCCACCCAGGACCAAGCCAGAGGGCTAGAGGACAGGCTGGTATGCAGATATAATGAAGCTCATGCTGTTTAAACAAAGGGCCCAATGATTTAGTCTAGACTTCAGAGCTGTGTTCAGGCCTATTCAAGTTTTGTTGGGATGGTGCATGCCCGGTAATTCTCAGCAGAAATGCTTAGACCAGGAGTGTACGGCAGGAATGTACCTGAACCTCTCTGCACCCGTGAATTGTCCATCAGGATTCCCTTTGCATGGATCCTGTGGTGAGCTAGGAAATAAACTTCACTGGAGACAAGGGGTGTGTGTTGGGGGGTACGGGACAACCTCACAACCTGTAACCAGTGCCTTGCGTTTCCAGCTTTCTGATCATCAGAATTTATTAATTTATTAATTGACTTGGAAGTGGCTTAGGGTGGTTTTTTTTTTTTTTCCCCCAGTGTAGCCTTCTGTAACCACAGCCTTGTTTAAGCTTGTGGGTCACTGAACACTTGTCTTTGATCCTGCTGGGGCCCTTCCCTTTCTGGTCTCCTTTCTTTTTCACTAAATGACATTTGTTTATAATTCATATCACGAGGAGCCTGCTTTTTCTGAGCCCTCTTTTAGTGCCGGGCAAATGCTACTTTCAAAACATTGAACTGGGTACGAACCTACAGACGTTTGATTGAAAGTTCCTTCTCAAAATTATACACAGTGCTATAGAACCCCCTGCCATACTATTATATAGGGTATAAAAATATGATTTGGAAGCAGTGTCATTATTTTTTTAATCTCTTGTTTTCTATTTTGTTAACATCTACTGTTGATAGTTGAGACCAAATCATGTTTTACTGATCTGAATTTTTAAAAAACATTCTAAGAGAAGATTTATTTTAAATTACCCCTCCCGTGTGTGTGTGTCCTTGAGTGCTTGGTGTCCACGGAGGTCAGAAGAGTGTATCGGATCCTCTGGAACTGGAGTTACAGATGCTTGTGAACCACCTCTGTATGGGTACTTGGAATTGAACCAAGGCCCTGTGGGAGAATAGTGTGTATGTCCTTAACTTTGAGTCGTTTCTCCAGCCCCTTAAGAATTTTTATTTTTATGTGTGGGGGTGGGGTGGAACCCACATGTGTGTGCATGTTATATGTGTGCAGGTGCCTGCAGAGGCCAGAAGAGGGTTTGAATCCCTGAGAGTTGGAGTTACAGGTTGTTATGAGCCACCTAATATGGGTGCTGGGAGCCAAACCTTGGTCCTGAGCAATAACAGCAAACTCTCTTATCTGGTAAGCCATCTTTCTAACCCTGCTGCTTTGAATTTGAAAGTGATGGAGTCTTTGAAGTCTCCTGGTACAGTCAATCTTTTTACCTGGGAAATCTCTCAGTCAGTTCCGTTAAGCTGGGCAGTGGTGTCGCACGCCTTTAATCCCAGCACTTGGGAGGCAGAGGCAGGTGGATTTCTGAGTTCAAGGCCAGCCTGGTCTACAGAGTGAGTTCCAGGACAGCCAGGGCTATACAGAGAAACCCTGTCTCTAAAAACAAAACAAAACAAAACAAAACAAAACAAAACAACAACAACAAACACAAAAAAAGAAAAAAGAAAAGAAAACAGTTCGGTGAAGGAGATGGACTCTTTAAGTTTCCTTGCTGGCATGGAGGATATGCAGGGAGGGAAAAACAAAACAAAAACAAACAAAAACAAACCCAAACCAAAACTCTGTCCAGCTCTCAGGCTGGCAAACACCCCCTGCCATTCTATTCAGAAACCCACCGTCTTTTCTGTTTTTCTAGTTCATAAGCTTGGGTAATTGTGAACTTGAGTAATTGGCCATCAGATAATTGGCCATCGGTTACACCGCTAAGGGTTTAGTAGGAGTGGATCCCCGTCATTTAGGCAATTTCCTTTTGAAACCGTCGACCTCGCTCCTCTCTAGTCTGGGTGTCTTATGCAGGGCCTGACACATAGAAGACTTTCCATAAAATACTCGCTGGTTGAGGATGAAGTGGCCGACCCTCCTCTCTAGCTCCAGGAAGGTGGTAGTGCCTTCAGGGCTTGTCAAGAGCACCTGGCTTCTACCTCCATCTCAGCTGGAGGCCACGCCTGGGCATTCCAAGACTCCTCGTTGTCTGGTGACTGGACCCAGTTTAAACCTGTTAAGATCAGGACTGACTGCAGTGCTCCCAAAGAACCAGCCCCTGAAAGGTCCTTCTCTGTCCTGGATACTGGGGAAGGGTGGTCTCAATTAACCCATGACTTATAGAAGAAATTCATGCTTATGACAGACCCCTCTGTAGGCATGAACTACTAAGTTGGAGATCAAAGTCACATGCCTTCTTCTTCACCAGAGAGAGTCCCTCCATGAATACAGCCTGTGGAGGTCCATCCTCTCCCATACCTGCCCAAGACAGCAGGGCTGTCCTTTGTTGGAACTGTGTCACATCTTGTAAAGCTGGGAGACCTGGGCAGTACTCTGTGAGGGGTGCTTCTTCACCCCTCTGTGTTTCTCACTAGGATTGTGGTTTTTATTTAAATGCTGCTGTTCCTGGAGAAGCCTGCCAAGGAGAAAGCCTCTGTCTCATTTTCTTCTTCTGCATGTATTTGCTTTCCCTGTCACCTGGGAATTCTTTGCTGGGTTAAATGTATGGGAAGAGTACAGCCTTTATTTAAAGACGCCCTCGGGTCAGGCTGAGCATAGAATGCATCTGCAAGCATGACTTTAATCTCGGATCTGTACATTTGAGATGGATAGAAGAGAAGCAAGTCTCCACTATTCGTCACGCAGAGGCACCTGGATTTTTTCCTCTCCATAGTATAGAATGTATACACAGGCTGAACGCCCCTTACCAGAGATTATGAAACCCAAGAGGTGCTAACATTTGCAAGTTTTTGAGAGCCAACATGGCAACTCGAGTGGAAAATTCCACACCTGGCTTCACATGATCGGTCATAAGTCAAGACACAGGTGACTGAAGATGTGTGGGGTCACCTCGGGTTGTATGTTTAAGAGGTCTGCGGCACACAGATGAATGGCATGGTTAGTCTGGGTTCAGTCCTCAAGATACCTCATTTTACATATGTAGATCTCCCAGACTTCAAAAACTGTCCAAAATTCAAAAAGCTTCTGGGCCCAGTCATTTTAGATAAAAGGAATGTATCACACACACACACACTCACACACACACACACACACACACACACTCACACACACACTCACACACACACACACTCACACACACAATTAGCTTAGATCCCATCATTTATTTTATATCTCATTCAGTAAATCTGTTTTATACAAATATGCCATTCTGATGAGTCATTTTTGGAGTATGAGAAAGAAGTTTAGCCACAGCCCTTTGAGTTATAGACCTTCATGTGTGTCTACCCTTACCTCCCCTCCCCCCCGTGCTAAGCACTGGCTCAGTATCATTTATCTCTATGTTGTTACACATGGCTAATTTTACATTAGGGAATCTTTTTGCTTATACGTGGAGTAGGTTTGGAATCATGCCAATACACAGGGCCGTTCTTGTTTTATCTATTCAAACTTCCTTTGAAAAGCTGCCAGGTTGGTCTCAACACTGGGACCGTTAAGACTCTGAAAACAACGTTTAATAATTGAAGGGTGAGACCTTCTGAGCCTGGGCTCTTCCTTCCCATCCGAAGCTGAAGTGTCTGTGCCTTCACAGGACTTCAGAGCTGCCCTGGGAGGAGGCAGTTTTCTTCCCTGGTGAGCTTGGTGGATTCCAGTCAGGGTCTTCACTTCCTTGTCCCCTGAAATGCCAGGGTGACCAAGAGTCACAGAAAGACTGGCTAGGGACTTTCTGAGAGTAGAGGTGATGGATAAGGAATTCCACCGTTTACCAGTGGCAAGTACTGTCTGTGTTTGTTTGGCTGAAAATCGTTGTGATTATGATGGGCTGGATCCATCCAGATATTTAAAAACAGGAAATCAAAGGCTCCCAGCACAGGTACCCACCCTTTCCCTCCTTAAACTCAGACAGACTTCTTTTTACTCTGGAGGTCATGGGACACATATCTTGGCTAGCAGGCATCTTCTGAGGGAAGATTAAGAGAAAAAAAAAAGCCAGAAGTCACTCTGCTGACTTACTTTGTTTTTATTTATATTTTTTCTTTTCCTGGGCCCCAGATCATGGGGCCCCATCTGATCTGTCAATTAAAATCTCTTGGAATTTATAATTTATACTTTTGGGGGGGGGGAATCAAATGTGACATTTACAAACACAACTGGAGTGCGCTGTCTCCGCCAGGTGCTGTTCTGTGTTTAGAACTCCATCATATGTGGGGAGCACATGGTACCTGCAGCAGGGAGACACCAAGCCGGTGGAGATGCAAATAGCATGTGTGTAGTATGTGTGTCAGAGGGAAAGAAGAAAAACAGCGTGGAAGGCAACACAGAGATATGGAAGGCAAAGCTGTCAGCCCAATGACCTTGAATCAGAGAGACTTGCAGGGAGCAAAGGAGCCAGCTAGGTGTCCACCAGATGCAGTACGCTCCAGTTAGAGAGCAGACCAAAGCCAGTCTTACTCCATGTGGGAACATGCCACGCAGGGAGCTCAGGGTACCCAGAGGGAGAGAGGGAGGGAGGCAGCTGAAGACCACAGTGTATGCGGTGACTTGGCCTTGACTGTGGGAGGGAGGGGAGTCTGAGAAGGAACTGGGGGAAGGGGGAGTGGCCGATGAAGCAGGGCTGGCAGTAGGGCCTGGGATTACATTCTTTGTTTATCTTGAGGCAGTACCAGTGCACTCCATTAGGTTGCTCGCCATGTCAACCCTCCCCCCACCATATCATCTCCATATTTCAGTTTTTGAAGAACATATGAGGTCCGCTCTATAGAGTGAAACACCCACACACAGCTTGAGGGCAACCGATACAAACGTATCAGTTGAATGAACTAATGGTTTGGGATGGGGAGGCCTGGGTCTGAGGCTGAGTGTATCACAGTCTGTGAATTTCTGTGCTTTATGACACTTGGGGTTTTTTTCCCCCTCCACATTTTAGTACAGATGACATTTGACTGTGTTGCAACAGATGACATCTCGGCATTGTGCTGACCTTTAATGAGCAGCCCTTTTCCTTCTTAGTATGACAGAAAATAATGAGCTCCTTTATAAATCCCGAAGGGACTTTTTGTAAAGCACAGCGTGCTCTGTGACCTCAATAAGGGGATGGGCAAAGGCACTTCTGGTAGGCTCTGGCTGGGGGGCCGGAAGTGCTGGGTTGGCTTGACAGCTGGCCCCTTCACACCTGCACAGCTTGCTCCCTGCCCAGTCCTCTCTGTTTACCCTCTGTTTTCAGAGCCCCTGGCCTTGATGCTCACTGTGTCTGTGTGTTCACATGTTCAGGTTCACATGTGTGCGGGTACATGGGCAGATCAGAGGTAACCCTCTGGAGTCGGCGGCATCCTTTGGGCACGGCCCTTTTTTTGTTTGGGGGCGTGAGGGGCAGGGTCTTTCACTGACCTGGAACTTGCTGAGTAGGCTGGGTTGCCTGACCAGTGAGCCTGTCTTTGCTTTCCAAGGCTGGGATTTCAAAGGTAGCACCACATCCAGTTTTGTTTTATTCTTATCTCTTCGCCTGGCTTCTAAGGATTGTGCTCATGTCAGGCCTCCAAGGCCCAGGACCTTTTGAAAATTCTTTACTATTACTGATGAGGTTGGTTAAGAGCCAGAATGGGAAGGGAAGGGGAATAATGTATTTAACTTGGAGCTTGAACTAGAAGTTCAAATAGATATAGGCAAATTTCCTGGGAAGAGCATGTCCATCAGCTCCTGACCTGGGCCACTCCTCCAGCCCTTTCAGAAATGTACTGCGGTTAGGACTTGTTGTTCCTTGGTCTGCCGACTTGTCAGGACAAAGATCTTGTCACAGGCATCCTTATATCCCAGAGGGGTTTAGGAAACATTTAGAGTAGATAGGTGAGTCTGAGCCTTCTCTTCTAACCCATCTCTGCCAATCACCTAACTCAGAACAAGAGGGACCAGCCAGGCTGGGTAATCAGGAGCAAACAGATTCTAGTGTTGTCTCCTCTATAATCTTCCAAATCTCTCTGCTCTTGTTTTATTACAGCCCAAGGCAGACAGTAGTAAGTGGCCTAGATCATTTAAGAAGCAAGGTATTTACTGAAGGGAATTAGGTGTGTTTAAAGTTGTTGGATAGCCAGAGGCACAGAATATCTGGAATAACTTCCAACCAGCAGGAGTAGTGTATGTGTAATAACTTATAAACTGGTGCACATTGGCATTTCACAGGGATAGTAATCTAAGGCTGGGTCTGGAACCGTTTATTGAGCGCAAGACCAAACCAAGGACAAATTGGGAATTGCCCCTATAACGCTATTGCAAACCCCTCTTGTTGCCCCAGAGATGTTTTTTGCCAGAAACCACACAACGTCACGTCACAGATGGGCACTTGGCCTCTGTTCTTGGTAGATTTTTTTTTCATTTTGGGTGAGTATCTCTCGTTTGAGGGACCAGCTTCAAACAGCACAGGGAAACAAAGCTTTAAGTCTGCAGCCTCTACAGCGTTGTTTACAAATAATTTACACACAATGCTGTGTGATCATGTAAATACTCAGGATTGGGTTCTTTCTAGTCACAGTGACATATACTCATTTTCTCTTTGTGTTCTGGATAATTCCATTGATTGGCTCTAACAGCTGTGATTCTGTTGTTCTTTTTCACACTGAAATGTGGCTTGCGGAAGCTGGATAGTCCCCAGAAAGGAACCTACTCTCTTGTGAGTCTGGTTTGCGCTGAGGTCTTATTTATTTATTTATTTATTTATTAATTATATGTAAGTGTACTATAGCTGTCTTCAGACACCCCATAAGAGGCATCAGATCTCATTACAGATGGTTGTGAGCCACCATATGGTTGCTGGGATTTGAACTCAGGACCTCCGGAAGAGCAGTCAGTGCTCTTAACCACTGAGCCATCTCACCAGCCCTGCGCTGAGGTCTTAAGCCTGCTTTCTATCTGTGATGGAAGGTTTGGTCAAGCTGATCACAGCCTCTGTAAACCTGTCTGAGCTTCTCCTGTGCACATTCCATCCAGTGAAATATGCCCAGAGCAGGGGAATTATTGAGACAGCCACTGTGGCTCTCATTTTCTGGTTGCCTGTCTGTCCCAACCCTCAGGATATCTACCCAGCATGTCACAAGTGGCCTGTAACCTCAGGCGACAGGTTAGATGGGGCGGGGCTGTTTCTGATGATTTGTGTTTCTTATACCTGGTTATGTTTTTCATTTTTGAGACAGCTTTGTAGACCACTCTGACCTTAAACTTTTAATCTTCTCACCTCTTCCTCCCAAGCGCTGAGATTATATAGGCACCCATGTTTAGGTCTGGCTGGCTATATTTTCATTTTCTTGGTGCATGTGTGTGCACACATGCATCAGTGTGCACGTGAGGTGCATGTGCTTGTGGTAGCCAGGAGTTGATGTCGGGTGTTTTCCTTGACGGCTCTCAGCCTTATCTTTTGAGACTGGCTCTCTTCCTGAACTTGGAGCTCTTTGATTCTGTTGGCCTGCCTGGCTGAGGAGATCTAAGGCTCCTTCCTCTGCCTCTGCCCCTTGGTGCCGGGGTTACAGGCATGTGCTGTTTGTGCCCATGTTTTTTAGGTGGGTGCTGGGGATTTGAACTCAGGTCCTCATGCTTGCACACAGACACTGTGCCTACTTAGCCATCTCCTTAGCCTCAGCTTTGTTATTTTAATATTAAATAATAAATGGAAGGTCTAGTGGTTTCTTCCCAGACCTTTGGTTTTTTTTTTTTTTTTTTTTTTTTTTTTTTTTTTTTTTTGGGTTGAGGATCATCTGGACTTATCTTGAGGATAATCAGTAATCATCAGAAGTGTCTGGTCCCCTTGGGTAACAGTCTAGCACGAAGCCAGCATTGTCAGGGATCATTTTGAGCTTAGTTAAGCAGCATGGTGACGAGGGCTGCTGTTAGTTAACATTACCCCCTCACATGTGTCTCACAGAGACATAGATAGAGACTGAGAAACGGGTCCTGTCAGCATGGGGTTCTTCCCATGCTCCAGTTTGACTGGGGTTGGCAGAAGAGCTTTGGGGGAGAAAGCCCACTGAGAAGACCCCTCAATTGAAAAGGGCCAATGGTTGGATTTCAGCTCAAAGCTGTTCTGTTAAAGGAATCCCAGAAGATGGATCACATTTCTTACTGCTGGATATGGTCACTCCCCATGGTACAGATGCACAGAATTTGGAACCCAGAGAGCAGTGTGCAGGCCTTTGCTGTCCACTGTGCCCATTCCGTGTCTTTCAGGATATTTTTGTTGAATGCCTATTAAGAGCGAGCCTCAGTTCTATGTCCTGGAGACAGAACAGACAAAAATCTGAGTCCTCGTAGATGATAAACCTAGACAAGCAGGCATGACAGATATGTGTCTCTTGGGTCTGTTTGCCAGTGACAAATACTGAGGAGAAAACAGTTAAAAAAAAAAAAAAAGGAAGGAGCTTTGAGATGACAGCCCTGGGGAGTGACTTGTGGTTTGAAATGAGCAGGCCAGGGCAGCCTCTCAGATGAGGGACCCTGAAGACAGATGGAGACGAGATCCTGGAGACAATGAACATATGAAATAGCAAAGGTATTTATTGACAGAGGCCAACTTGGCCCAGGCGTTTCCTCCAATCCTCTGACTGAGGCATACTTTATCACTTTCATGGCTTTCTAGGAGACAAGGCAGACTCCAGAATCTCCCTTCCTAAGACCTTGTGTGCAGACACCTGTGGAGTTAGAACTACACCAGACCTGTCTGATCTCATGTCGCTTGCTCCGAACACCTAGCTGAGGGCCCTCACTGCCGAGGGAGATGCATCCCTCCTCATGTGGACTCCCAGGATTGGAAAGAATGATCAGGACATAGAAGTGGGGACCTTTCTGCCCATTGTCATTCTGCTAAATGGTTCTGCACAAATGGCACCAGGCTTGGTACCTGCTGTACCCAGGATCTGGGCAAGCACAGACCAATTGTAAGGTGTCAGTGAAATGCAGGTGATGTGGTGAGGCTTACGTTGGGGAAAGCCTGGGAACGAGGGTTATTATAAACAACACACTGTAATGAGTGTAGAATGTTCCTCCTCTGGCTTTCCTCTTGCCCTCTGCAGCAGTGGTGACATTTCATCCTGAAACCTGAGCTGGTTCTCATCCACATTACACATGCCCTGTAAGGTTGACCGAATGGTTCCAATGTCTAGACTCCTAGGAAGGCCTTCCTGGGTGCTAACTGGCTTACCTCCCTGACAGTGCTTATAGCTTTGGTCCCATGGAGCATTTTGCAAAAGCATGAATATTTGGTAGGATAAAAAAGTCAGCTTTTGTTGTGTCGTTCTGAGAGCAAAGACCATAGGTCTTCCCCCCCCCGCCCCCTCCCATCAGTTATGCACATAATTACTGCACAGGTTGCTGTTAACTACAAAAAATGACATGAGAAATAAACTGAGTGGGGCCCTGGTCCTTGCACCATTCCAAAGCCCCCTGAGGAGGGCGAAAGCAGCTATATGTATCATGGAGTCTTTTGTCCTGGCGGAGTGTCAGTGGGTTCTTGTGACTCTTTTCAAGGACAGAGCTGGCCGGTCTTTGTTTCTACTTTGTGCTGTTGTGTGCTCAGAAGGACTTTAAGCTACACTCACCTCCTTGTTTCATTGGAGGGTCACAGAGCTTTCTCTGTGAATGGCATGTGTGGCTGAGACAGGGGTCTGTTCTGTCACTGTCACCAGACCAAGGATGTGGAAGTCGGTTAAAAGACTATAACAATGATTAGAGCCAGGCCCTGTGTTCTTCAACTGGAGGGCAAGGGCACATTTGTCACACACATCTCTGTGTGTTAGGCTTTTCACAGTGGCTGGGGACTTTGCCAACGTGCACATTCTCTTACAGGACAGAAAAGGTGTTTATCCTTTCAGGCAGAGCCCACTTGCAGCCCTGAGATCCTTCCAGCCCACAGTGAAGAACAGTCTAGCTCAAAAACATGAGTAGATGTGGTGGGTGGAACACGGCTCACTGAGTGAGTTCTTGCTGTCCAAGCATAAGGACCTGTATTTGGATCCCCAGCACCATCCTAAGAATACATCCTTGGGTATGCTGTAATCCCAGTGCACTAGGGAGGTGGAGGCAGGGGAATTCCTGGAGCTCACTGGCCAGCCAATCCAATTGATATGGTGAGCTCCAGCTTTGGTGAGAAACCCTGTCTCAGAATAATAAGACATAGACAAGGGAGATGGCTTGGTGGGTTGAGGGTGCTTGCTGCCAAGCCTGGTGACCCGAACTAACCAGTTCCACAAAGTTGTGCTCTGACCTCCAAACCTGTGCTGTGGCACGTGTGCACAAACATAAGAATACACCTGTGCACATAATAATAATAAAACCGAACAGTAAGTAGGATTGAGAAAGACACCTGATATCGACCTCTGGATTTCACACGCACATACAGTATTGGTAGTTGGGAAATCATTTTTATATTTTTCTGATGTTTAATTACACTGGGAAAACCAGAAGTTTGTTGAGTGGGGTAATCCATTTCCTCTCTCCTGTAGCCTTATGAAGTAGGCAACTGACAATCCCATTGTGCACATGGAGACTGTGAGGATTTGTGGCTGGGGGTCCTGCCTGCCTGGAAAGCTGGTCCAGGATCTGGCTTAAGACTGACTACCACTGGAGCCTATACGCTTCTACCCCATCCCCAGGCCCCATCTTCTTGGACTTGGTTTCAGCTAATTAGGTCAAGAGCTAATTATTTCACAAGAGCTTTGAGCTCGGCTGAGGGCTAAGTAGATGGGCCATGCAGTGATAGCTCTTCTTCTCTTACTCTACACTCTATCCCTGCTGAGCCCATCCCTCTGGGGACAGGAGCTGTCATCCATGTTCAGATGTCCCCCATCTGTCTTCAGTCTGGATGTATCCCGAGGTCAAAATCCAGTCCATGTGTTACTTCTAGATGAAACCTCATCTGCCTGCTCTTGGTTGGGACATAGCAGGTGGCCTTCTGACTGCTTACCTGCAATGTTAAGATGCCGTGGACTGGCTCCCGTAGACCGGGTGCCATGTTTCCTGCAGGAGCCCCACATCTAGACCAGAGCCTATGCTATATGTGGCAGCTCATACTTCTGAACCCAGCACTCTGGAGGCCAAGGCAAGAGAATTGCTAGGAGCTCCTAGTATCTTGGGCTGTGTAGTGATTTCCAGACCAGCTTAGACCAGAGTGGGGTGTGTGGTGTTCATGTATAATTCTAGCACTTGAGAAGTGGAGACAGGAGAATTAAGAGTTCAAGGTCATTCTTCAGTGGTAGCTTGAATGGGAATGGCCCTGTAGGTGCATTTTTGAATGGTCCAAGTTTAGTGAAACTGTTTGGGAGGGATTAGGAGTGTGGTCTTGTTGGAGGAGGCGTGTCTCAGGTAGGCTCAAAACCCCACACCATTGCTAGTTAGCTATTTCTTTCTGCCTCCTGCTTGTGGATGAGACGTGAGCTCTCAGCTGTTGCTTCAGCACCATGCCTGACTGCCTGAGGCTGTTGCGTGTAGTTTTGCTACCCTGCTTTAAGCTCTGGGCAGACCTTGCCAGCAGCCCTGTCCTGGTTCCCTCGGATCCTCGGATGAAACACACACACACACACACACACACACACACACACACACACACACACAAGCTTATTTTTCAACCTGCCTTGTTGGCTCCATTGCTGGATGTTTCTAATCTCCCGTGGCTAACGTGCCCTTCCCACTACTCTTAGCTCAGCACCCTAAATCTGCCCTCAACTTTACTTGCTCAGTTACCTTCTCCTTGTTCAGCAATCCCAAACTGCCCTCCGCTTAGTTGCGTTTCTAATCTCCCACCTGGGGAAGCAGCCTATGGCCACTCCTCCTAAGATCTCACATGGCTGGTCACCTTTTCTCCCTCTGAAGTACGGTGAAAATCTCTTTCTCCTCCTGTGTCTCTTAGCCTGCCTGCAGGGACTGGAAGTCCCACCTCTTTCCTTCTGCCTGGCAATTGACTCCTGGCATCTTTATTGATAGATCAAGAACCAATTGGGGAACAGGACCTTAGTGTCAGAACCCCTTCCCCTTACATCATGCCATTCTCCCCATCATGAAGGTCATGGCCTCTAAACCCCTGGTATCATAAGCCCCCAAAATGAAATGCTTTATATAGCTTTAAATGCTATATGACAATAGGCAAGTAGCTAAGCCACTTGGCGACATAGTGAATTCGAGGTCAGCTTGGGCTATGCGAGATCCTGTCTCGAAAAAAGAACAAAGAGTTAGTTATAATCTTTTCTATTTTTTTTATCACTGTCTTCAGAATTCCAGTGTGTCCTTGGCACTTGTCTTGTCTGTCCTGTGTAGCTCTTTTCCAGTGTTCAGTCACATCCGTGAGTCATGGCTGCTGGACCTGCTAGAGTAGCTGCAAAAATAGAGGAAATTTTCCTGGTGTTTCCCCTACCTCCTTTTGTGAATTGATATTCTCCACTGCCTGGTTTTGAGCTCCATCCTTGGGGATGCACTGAGTAAGAGTACAGTTGGAGAACTATGTGTGTGTGCCTAAGCCACTTCAGCCTGAAAGGTACCTAGTTAGTTCATTGGTGAACTAACTCTAGTTAGTTCAAGTGTCTAGGTAGTTCATTGGTGAACTCCCGAGGCTTGCCTTGTTTGGGGATCCTAACAAACTGCACTGTTTCAGCTCATCTCCAGAAGAGACAGCAAGACAGGGCACTCTGGGAGAGACTTATGTTTCCTTTACGATGCCCCAGCAGGAAGCCTGGCCCCAGGAGGATGTGTTGTACTGAGATGGACAGAAATATGCAGGATGGACTGGTTTAGGGGGCCAGCCATGATTGGGGTTACAGAGTACCAAAGGAGAAAGAGAATAGGATGGTTGATTTTGATTGTCGCATCAATCAAAAAGGGAAGAATTTCCAGGCTCAGAGCCTGAGAGAGAGGCAGTGAGTCACTGGACCATGGAGGCTGGAGGTTGGACAGGAGGGCTGGGCCATCACCCCATTATCTTTTGTTGTGCTCAAGTTTAAATTCTGTTCTTGATACTAGGAAGCTATAGAAGGTTTAGGGTTTTGTTTTCCAGAAGATGAAATTTAAGCTTAATTTAAACTCTCTTGTTTTAGCACAAAGCCAGAATTTAAAGGCCTACTTTCTCAGAGTGATCTTGGGGCCATTTTTGGAATAGTTTCTGTTCTCATTTGGAGGGAGGGAAGGTTATTCACGAACGTACAAAGTAAGAAGTAGCTTAAAAGCTCTCTTTGGCTGGATTCAAAACTCCACTGTTTGCAAAAATCATAGGCCCGGGAGGTTAAGTTTCAGTCTCTCAGTTGCTAATGGTGCCCCAGGTTCACTCCCAGAGGGCCTCTGGAGGAGTGGCAGGAGGGAGGGGGGTGCACCTCGTCCCTGGAGAACTGTGCACTGTGCCCAGCTCTCGGCATACCTTGGCTCAGGTTGCAGCCATGGGCTGTTTGGGTAGTCATGGTACAGAATTGAGGCAAAGGCCTCTTCCCTCTTTTGAGGTGCCCAGGCAGGTGGGGTCTGGTTTTCCTACTCCCGCTGCAGAGTGCTGTCCTCCGTGTCTTCCTTAGCTTCCTCTTTGACGTAGCCACCTCACCACTACAGAAGGAAGCATTCTCAGGGCATGCTTTTCTGACCTGTGTGTGTTCATGGATGTGCTGGTGTGTGTGCACACTCACATGGAGACCAGAGGGTACCTGTGGTTGTTCCTCAGGTACCACCCACTGTATTTCTAAAAGAGAATCTCTTACTGATGGAGCTCACTGAGTAGGCTAGGTTGTAAGCCCTGGGGGTCCGTCCACCTGTCTCTGCCTCCCCAGTGCTGAGATTACTCAACACTTTTGATGTGTGGGGAGGGCTCTAGGGATCAAACTGAGGTCTTTAGGTTTGCTTGGTAAATTCTTAACCAACTGAGCCATCTCCCTGGATCCCCAGAGACATACTTTTTAAAAAGTAATACATCATCACCACTGGTGGGCACCAGGTTTTGAAGGGGACATGTATGTGGACAGACAAACAGAAGAGGGCTTTGAGTTTATACTTGAACTTGGGGTTTTGAAATCTGGAAGGTTTCATTAAGGGAATGCTTACATTTGGGAGTATGGGACCGGAGGTTACTTTAAAGATGTAAGGAATAGATAGCGTAGTGCTTTAAGAGAGTCTATCAAATAAAGAGCTCTAAGTATAAATTTTGTTGTTTGGAGTCGGAAGTACAGACCTGAAACCAGAAACCAAGCAGGTAATCTTGTAGTCACTTGGAACAAAACAGCTTTTGTTTGATGAGTGTGAGACACCATCCTAAAGACAGCTGTGGGCTTAAAAATGCTAGCTGAGGGGCCAGGGCTGCTCCGGGGCGGAGTGCTTTCCCAGCATGCACAAGGCTTCAGGTTTGGTCCTGAGCATCACAAGAAGAGTCAGCTAGGGACAGCAAGCTTTTAGAGGAATCCTCTCTGTCCACTTTACTGAGTGGTAAAGTAGGCTCTCCCTGTCATAGCCTGGTGGAAACCTTGTTTTCCATGACTGTAGAAAGCACATTGAAATTTTAAATAAATACAGGCTCAATGGGAAGGGCCTTCCTGCATGAGACGTGAAGGGTGTTGTCATTCGTTGGAAGGTCAAGGAGTGAACGAGGAGTTTGTGCCCATCACTGAGTGTTGGCGCTACAAAACCTGGCAGGAAGGCAATATGGTTAAGCAGAAAGGGCAGTAGGGAGAGTGTTCAGGGAACCTGGGTTCTGGCCCAGCTGCCTTCTTAGGCGGGATCCCCACTGTTATTAACAGTTAGACACAACAAAGCATTTCAAAGCTCAGCTGAAGGCCAGGGGAGGAGTCTGGAGGAAGGGTGGCTTCTGTGGTCTCCCTCATCACCGGCTGGGCCCGGGGCTTCTTGTGTGTGTGTGTGTGTGTTTTTTTTTTTAGTTCTGGAGTTCTAAAGGAAAAAAAAAACCACCATTTTTTTCCATAAGAATGCATGTTTAGTTAAAAGTAGCACTATTTCCTACAGTCAAGGTTGGTTGACTCAGGTAGGTAGGTAGACTCCCTGCCTTCTCCCTAGTGCAGATCTCACTTTGTTAGCACGGCTCAGCATACCTACCCGTTTCTAGGGGACCTAGTCACAATCAAAGCAGATACTTGCCGTTCATGTCGTACCAAATAACAGTCAGCCCACCCCATCCATCCAGCATGCAAGTGTTTATCCTCCAGACGTTTATCAGGCCGAAGAGACCAATCAGAGTGAGAGTTGGTCCCTGCATGCAGATAGCCTGCAATTAGTGAGTGACTGCAGACCTGAAATTGGTGGCAGCAGTCCTCCGTGATAGGGTTAGGAATGAGAAGAGAGAGTAATTATTTCAGGGCTGAACAAAGAACACCTCTGAGGGAGGAAGGTTTGAGTGGACTCCCTCTTTAGCAAACAGGACTTTATTGAACGATTTGTACTGTGCCAGGGACCTCCTGAGTGCAAGGCAAACAGCAGGAACAGTGCATAGAAGACCTCTTGTCTTAAAGGAGTCCATAGACTTGGTGTAAAATTTACCTGGTGGATTGGTAGCACTACCCTTGGTAGGTTCCTTGTCTGCCACCAACCCTCTTGTCTACTCAACAGCGGCTTAATAAAGCATTTGGGGTGTGTGTGTGCATGAGTGCATGTGTGTGTGAGAGCATGAATGTGTGCCTAAGTGCATGTGTGTGTATGAGTGCATGTATGTGTGTGCATGTGTACTTGTGTGTGTACATGTATATGTGTGCATGTGTGTGAGTGTATGCATGTATGTGCATGAGTGCATGTATGTGTGTGCATGTGTACATGTGTGTGTACATGTATATGTGTGCATGTGTGTGTGAGTGTATGCGTGTGTGTGCATGAGTGCATGTATGTGTGTGCATGTGTACATGTGTGTGTACATGTATATGTGTGCATGTGTGTGTGAGTGCATGTATGTGTGTGCATGTGTATGTGTACATGTGTGTGTGTGCACACACTCAGGTTTCTGATTATGAAATGAACCCAAATGTATAAAAGAGACTTTTGAAAGAGGATTCACTTCTAAAAATGTCATTTAAAAATAATTATTCTAATTGCATTGGTGTTTTGCCTGTATGTATATCTGTGTGAAGGTGTCAAGATCTATGAGTTACAAACAGTTGTAAGCTGCTATATGGGTGCTAGGAATTGAACCCAGTATTATGGTATGTCTTGATTTTACCACCTAAGCACTGAAACACAGTTCTCTTGGAAAACATCACACTATCCTGTCATGTGGATGCATTTTAATGGAATCCTGCTTTCTCACGGAACAGTTCTGAGAACAAGGTGTTTTTCTGTTTTGTTTTATGTGGATGGGTTTTTGTTTGTTTTGTTTTTCAAGACAGGGCTTCTCTGTGTACTTCTGGTGGTCCAGGAACTCACTCTATAGGCCTTGAACTCACAGAGATCTATCTGCCTCTGCCTAGAAAGTGCTGAGGTTAAAGGGATGAGCCACCGCCTGGCTCCAAAGGCTTCTTTGAAAGATGTATTCAGAAGGGGGATTCCCAGATACTGTAAGCATCCCAAGGCTCCCAGTAGATGTATCCAGTCATTTCTTAGACTACTGTGTGCATTCATGTTCCTACCAGAGCATGAGACTGTTCCTAGCTAGGATGATCTGTGCAGATCTCAGGAGGTCCAGACTGCCTCTTCAGCTGCTGGCCAGTCACAGGCCTGTGGTAAATGTTGTTGACATGTGCTTTGCATGTTTGAATGACGGAACCCAGGAGGGTTTTACCAGACAGCTGAAGAGATAGTAGTTCTGTTATCATCAGGGAGCATTTTCCCCGAGAGCTTTGCCAGAAAGGGAAGCTCAGGTGTTGGTGACAAGTGGCTTTGGTGACATGGCCACTTTTGCAGTTGTAGATCCTCTTCAGGGCTGAGATGGGTGTGCTGGCTTACCCATCACCCTTTTATCTGTGCAAAGTTAGTCTTCTCAGTAGCTGCTGAGGTGTGCTGTCCTCATCCTTGTCTTTAGTTGAACTCAGTTAATGGCGGATGAACCAGCCTTTGAGTGATCGAAGCATATGTTCTATGTACTGTGGCTATAGGTACCCTGTTGAGAACGCTGATCTGTGTGAGGTTAGTGTCAGTGAGGAGCACTTCCTGTAATGGGGGTGAGGCGGATCAAGTAAGGGAGTGCTGTCTTCCCAGGGTTCATACCTGAAGTCTAGCCCAAGCAGACAGCATTAGGAGGTGGGGTCTTGGGAAGTAGACAGCTGATAATGTGGTGTTAGAGCCCCTATATAGGGCAGTCCTGTGACTGACTGATCATTGCCTCACGAGAGGACATAGTGAGACACTGGGTGCCAATACTGCGTGCTGCAGCTTCCCGGCCTCCAGAGCTGAGCAGTGAATGTCAGTTTTTTTGTAAGCCACCCAAGGCAAGGCATCTTGTTAGCAGCCTACCAACTGAGACACGGAGCACGCCTCCGGTTGGCAGGCGGTTGGCGGGCGAGATGCTGTCTCAGCGGAGATGATGATGTACCCATGGTACTCAGCTGTTGATGGATGTGGGAATGTGAAAGCCGGGTGTGGGGGCTGCTTCTGATGAGGGCCAGGCGCGCTTCTCCAAGGCATGTGTCACTCACTCTTAGAAGGTTGATAGTTATCAGTGCCCTGGCCGTGGATCCTTTCCGGGAAGCTCTGTGATGATGATGACGTCACATCAGGGGAACAGACCTTCTAAAAGGGAAGTGTGGGTGGGAAGTAGGAGGAGAGGAGAAGAGAAAAACAAAACAAAATCCAAACCTTCCCCACCCTCTCCCTGACACACACACACACACACACACACACACACACACCCCTCACACAGCAGATGGGTTAGGGCTTTCCCTGTGTGGGCTCTGTAGCAGTGCCTACAGGCAAGGCTTGATGTATTTTAACCTAGTTGGTCTCTTGGACAATTAAAAAACAATATTCTAAAACAGACAGGATAAACTTTTTGATACATTTTGACTTTCAAGTTGCTCCTTTGAAATAGTGAGAGGGCATTACTCCTGGATGTTAAAGTAACACTCATGCACGTCACTCTATAACCTCACCACAAGGGCACCTCTCTTGCCCAGTGTCTGTCCGCCCATACAGATACCCTTCAAGGACCCACAGGTCCCCTTTAATGCCCCAGTTCTGAGGTGCCCCCCCCCCCCCCCGGCTCTCCTGTATCTTCTCTGCTGTGACACTGCCTGCCCAGCAGCTGTGGTAGAAGCAACTGAGAGGAAACGAGAACGGGGCCAAAATAGCCGGTTATTACATTTCCTGTTGCATAGGATGTGGTCAGTTAACTTGGGTTATCTGTGAGTCTGGCCCAGGGACTGGGCTCGGCTAGCGGTTGAGCTTGATGGGGGTGGGGGAGTGGGGGAGTGGGGGGTGGGGACACAGGCCTGGCTCCTCTGACAGCAATTATCAGAGTCCTCAGGATACCCCCCGAAAGCCAAGTGGGGTTCATTGGGGTTCAGCCCTTCTCTAAATAAAGGTGATGTTACCTATGACCAGGAGCAGTAGCAGCCAGTTTCCCGAGCTTCAGGAGGCAGTAGCCCTTTGGTGTGTGTATGTGTGCGTGTGCGTGCACACTTTTGTGTGTGTGCATGCGTGTTGACGCACACTTTGATCCTTATTTATTTATTTACTTTGAGACAGGATCTCACAGTCTAGTCCGGCTGGCCTCGAACTTGTAGCAATCCACCTGCTCCTGCATTCTGAGTGCTGGGACTAGAGGCGCTAGGTGTGATCCCCACCTTATGATCTGGTTCTTTTGTGAGTGTAGGCACATACATGTACACATGTGTTTGCATGTGGAGGGCAGGGCCTGATATCAGATGCTTTGCTCAGTCACTGCACATCTTATTTGAGACAGGTTGATTCCGCTAGACAGACTGGCCAGTGAGCCCCAAGGATCCTCCTGTCTCTGCCTTCTCCGTGCCCGGGTGGTAGGCACATTGCACTATACTGGTTATATGAGTTTTTATGTTTTTAAACATGGGTTCTGGGGCGCGGGGGAAGCTCAGGTACTTATGTTTGCTTGGCGAGTACTTTACTGACTTCTATCTCCCCAGCCCCATGGTTTGGTTCTTCACACATAGTGGGCGGGGCAGCGAGCCTGTTTCCAACCCCAGCTAAGCCTTGAACAGCATGGCCATACTTCTGTGTGTTCCATGGATCCCCTGACATCTCTGGTGATGCTCCTCCCCCTCTCCATTTTCCCAGCCTCACCTACAGTGTGCCAGCCGGACGGTGTGCTGCCTGCCACCCTGCTGGAGCCACCGTCACTTCTCCCTTGGGAGTTTATAGAAGTAGAAGTTGCCCTCCACCCTTGCCTATCCTTTACCCTTAACCACTTGGTCTGAGCTCCTGGGAAGCCTTCAAACCTGCACTCTCTGTGGCTTCTTCCATTGCATCCTAAACCGAAAGCCGAGTCCTTGGTTTGACCTCAAGGTTATGTTCCTGTGTCTTGGACTCCAGGCACTCTCGCTTACCTTTCAGTTCCTTACAGGAACCAAGTTCTTATCGGTGCTAAGGAGCCTTGTGCTTTCTGTTTCCTCCGCTTTAGAATGTTTTCCCACACCCCTCAGGTCTTGTGTCCTTCCCCAGTTTTCTTGTCTTTGTCCTTTCTGTTTTCCTGTCTAGTTTCTCGGTTATAGTTTCCTGCTGTGCACAGTGTTTCTCCCTTGTTCTTCTGTCCACATGGTGATGCCTCAGTGTCCTGTCTTTTAGGGTTTGGGTAATAAGAGATGGTGTGGTGGTTTGAATGTGCTTGGCCCATGGGAAGTGGCACTGTTAGGAGGTGTGGCCTTGTTGGAGGAGGTGTGGCTTGGTGGAGGAGGTGCATCACTGTGGAGGCGGGCTTTGAGGTCTTCTAGTGCTCAAGCTCCGCCCAGTGCAGAAGAGAGTAAAATCTCTTGGCTCCTCTAGCACCGTGTCTGCCTGCACACTGCCCTGCTTCCAACCATGATGATAATGGACTGAACCTCTAAACTGTAAGCCAACTCCAATTAGATGTTGTCCCTTATAAGAGGTGCCTTAGTCATGGTGTTTCTTTAAGGCAATGAAACCCTAAGACAGAAGTGGTTAAGATACTAGGGTTGACCCCTAATTCACCCAAGTCTCCCATAGTCTAATGCATTTGTAATCTTGTTTTCCAGTTCGTGCTACTGTTTGGGGCTTAGGAGGTGTGGCCTTCCTGGAGGGGGCCTGTCACTGGGGGCAAGGCTCTTACGATTTCCCGTTTGCTGTCTCTGCTTCCTGTGTGAGGTTCAAGATGTGAGTCCTCAGCTTCCTGTTCTGCCACCGTGCCTTTGCTTAGCCATCAGCTCTTACCCCCCTGGAACCATAAGCCCAAATAAATTCTTTCCTCTATAGGTTACCTTGGTTGTACACAGCAGCGTAACTGTCACTGATACAAAGAGGTTTCTGGGTTTGTTTCACTGTCTCCAGTGTCCTGTCACTTAAGCTCCGTGAGCATTTCTCCCTAGCTCTGGCTCCCGGAGATTGGATGTTCTTGAGAGTAGGATGCCTGGCAGAAAGGATGAAAAGTGGATGGGTGATGGAGGAGGTCTGGGTGGAGGAGGCTTACAGCTCTCCTGGCCTGACATTGAGGCTAATCTGATGGAGGAGGCAGAGGCCAAGACTGTGCTACAGCTGTTCCTGAGATGGAGGTCCGACAGTTACGTTCTCACTGCTCAGACCTTGGAGAATTTTACCCTAGGTTTGCCTGCCGAGGTCAGCCGAGTCTCCACATCCCATTCTTCTTTTGACCACAGTTACTGCTGGGAACTGGCATCAGACAGGAGGGCATTAGTTGGTATCATGGTCACAATGACCCTTTTTCCTAATGTTTTCCTATTTGGGTGCTGCTTAGAGAGAGATGTCTGGGGCAAACCGTCTTTCATTTGGTCACTGCCAAGGATGAGAGGCCCCTAGGAAGAGTTGCTTACAGGTGCCTGTTTACACTCAGGTCCTTGGTTTGAGACAACAAAGGGGACAGCCTCATCCTGGCGATGGATGAGTTATCATGTTAGCATATTAAATGCTCTGAGATGGCAAGAAATTTATTTAACCCGGGGGGGGGTGGGGAGGATGGGAGGTGAGTGGATTGGGGATGGGGGAGTGGGGGGGGTGAGCCAGTGGGGTTGGCACAAGCCATTAATCCTAGCATTTTGGAGGCAGAGGCAGAGAGGCAGAGAGAGAGGCAGAGAGAGAGGCAGAGAGGCAGAGAGGCAGAGAGGCAGAGAGGCAGAGAGGCAGAGAGGCAGAGAGGCAGAGAGGCAGAGAGGCAGAGAGGCAGAGAGGCAGAGGCAGAGAGGCAGAGGCAGAGGCAGAGGCAGAGGCAGAGGCAGAGGCAGAGGCAGAGGCAGAGGCAGGTGGATCTCTGAGTCGGAGGCCAGCCTGGTCTACAGAATGAGTTCAGACAGCCAGGGGTAGACAGAGAAAACAAGTTCTCCACCTTAAACAGCCACAGAACTCTAAAGAGCTCTGCAGCCTCCATAGGCTGTGCAGATGCTGTTTAGACTGGAGGGATGGAGGGGCTGGTGGGGACAGGGACGCTAAGCTGTTTTCATCTTTGAGATGGCTATCACAACGATTCCTCCTTGGCAGCATTAGCCTGAGGGCTATGTTTGGTGGGGTCATGCAGGTAAGAGTTTGTGGCTCAGTCCAGACTTGTGGGTTGTCATGGATACACACCTGTGTGGTTACTGGCCTGGGGGTGGGGGTGGGGAAGGGGAACAGGTGGTAAACAGTCACACGTTTGATAACAGTTGTAGCACATGCATACAGAGGACAGAGTGGAAGTGAGTGGGGATGAGGAACTGGAGGTGCAGGTGGGCTGTGCTCACCGAAGGCTCTCTCTGTGTTGAGGGGGCTGCCGGAGCTGAGACAGGATGACCAAGTGGGGTTTGGGGAGAGCATTGCAGGACCAAAGGTGTTTTTCTTGGGCACTTCAGATGCTTGCCAACACTTTCTGAGATGTTTAATTTACTAGATTGTCCTTCACAATTAGAAGACTGCAAAGGCAGTCTTGAGTAAGTTGGGGAGACCAGAAATATGTCAATATTTCTTTTAGACCTTTCCAAAAGATCTGGAGCACAATAGAAAATTTTAGAAAAAAATTGCCCCTCGGGCAGAAGCTTCCAACCTTTCCTGGGTCTGAGTGTCTTCCCCAGACTGTGGGAAGTAGGTGGCCAGTTGGCAGTGGGTATCACGGTCTGCTGTGGGGGGTCGCTGATCCCTGATCTTACTTTGAGAACTGCATTAGTGAAAGACAGGGTGCTCCAAAGTGCCTGACAGCTATTTCTCTAACAGCAAAGCATTGAACTGGAGGAGGAAGTGGCTTCTACCTCTCTGGACATTTGCATTGGGTTTAGGAGCCTTGTGTAGGAGCTGGGGTAGGTCCCCTCTTTACTCCCAGCCATGATCTTGGGGTGTGTATTTGCTGAACTGGTGCACCTGCAGTGCACTGGTACTGAGACTTTCTCACATGTCTGTACATGCAGCTTTCTCCAGACTCATCTGCACTGCCTGGCCCTTGTCAGGACAAAGCATCATTTGTGTTGTGTTACCACAGGACATTTACGATAAATGAGTCAAGAGACCAGAGCCCAAACTTCTGTATACCGTCCTTCCTCCTCTGGGGTGCCCCTGGCTGAAACACTGCACACTCAAGTCTGCTTTTCACAGCCTCTATTGGCCTGAAGCTTGGACCGTCAGATATTGAAACACGTCTTTCCCCTCCCTGTCCATCTCTGTGTCTTCCTCTGTCTCCCCTTCTTCCCGAGGCCTCCTCTGCTCAGCCCCGGGACTTCCCACTCTCACTTACCCCAGACTTTCACTCTTCTGGGTTCCTTCCAGCCCACCAGGCTGCTAGTCATGCCTGCTTAACCTTTAAGATTCTCTCTTCAGGGAAACTCTGATCATTAATCTGTATCCTGGAACAGATGTGTGTCAGTCTTAGTCTCCCCAGCTCTCTCTGCATCCAGGAGGAGAAAGAGTTCAAAGTCAATGTGATGTTTATTTCCATCTCTGTGTCTTCCTCTGTCTCCCCTTCTTCCCGAGGCCTCCTCTGCTCAGCCCCGGGACTTCCCACTCTCACTTACCCCAGACTTTCACTCTTCTGGGTTCCTTCCAGCCCACCAGGCTGCTAGTCATGCTTGCTTAACCTTTAAGATTCTCTCTTCAGGGAAACTCTGATCATTAATCTGTATCCTGGAACAGATGTGTGTCAGTCTTAGTCTCCCCAGCTCTCTCTGCATCCAGGAGGAGAAAGAGTTCAAAGTCAATGTGATGTTTATTTTTAACTAGGGGAGAAATGAGTCTTCAGTGAGGGGGCCGTTCTATATACAGAGCTCATGGCTATGTAAACAGGAATCTGAGGGATGGACATGGGTGCCCCCAACTTTTGAAAATGATGAGCACCCTCAGCTTTGGGCGGCGGTCTCGGGATTTCTGCCTGTTGGTGACACAGCATGTTTGGGCTTGGGGATCCCTAACTGGGGCTTCATGTGACAATTCACAGCCGAGGCACTCAGGAAGGACTTGGAAGGCCCTGGGCTGTTCCTGGTGTATTTGGCCCATGAGCCTGTATGGAGGGTGTGTCCCTGGAACTTTACTGTCATGCTTCACCATGGTGAGTGTTTAATGACCACACATGAAAGGCCTCATGTTGCCAGGCTGCTCCCTGGGACAAATCGAACTCTGGAGTCATGGAATCTCAGAGCTGGAAAGAGCCATGAGCAGACTGGTGGTGAGCACACTTCCCTGGAGCAGGGAGGACCCAGTGCAGCCTTCTTACTCCCTGCCTGCAGCCTAGAGTGGTTTCTGTGGAAGACTGTGTTGAAGTCACAGGGTGGGGTTGGTACCACTAGGCTTCCGCTTTGTGCTACCTGTAAGCAAGGTCGGTTTGGCAGTTTGCTGGAGCAGCTTGTATGACAAGCTATACTAGGTAGTTAGGGATGTCGAATACAAGACAAAACAGTTCTTGAGGCTACATTTGAAAGTCCCATCTTGGATTTTGGCAACTCCTTTGTTTGAAGCTATGAGGATAGAACTCAGAGCCTTTTGCCTTCTGGATACATGTTTGACCATTGAGCCATATTCTCAGACCTTTTTTATTATTTTTTATTTTGAGATGGGATCTTGATAAATTGCCCAGGCTATCCTTGACTTGAACTCACTATGTAGTTCAGGCCTTGATCCTTCAAATGCTATAACTACAGATGTTTGGGTACCTATGCTCAGCTAAGAACAGCCTGTTTTGTTCTATTGGCAGCCCCTTAAACTGTCATTTGGTATTGCCTGCATGGAGGCCATGTTGAATGACTGCCCTGTACTGTGCAGGCTTAATAAGTTAGGGACTCTGTGTGGCATGTATAACAAGATGACCTCTCTGAGTGCAGTGAAATAGGCTGATGATCTCAGTGTGTGGGAGGCTGAGACAAGGATCCCCAGTTCAAAGCCATCCCGGGGCTACAAAATGACACCAAACCTCAAAGACAAAGCCCCTAAGTTGGCTTAAAGGTGCATTTCTCAGTGTGAATTCCAGTCCTTGGGCAAACCCACCACTGGTGACCAGTACACACTCAGGGTGAATGCGGTCTCTCAGGGTAAATTGCAGACAGTATGGGCTCGTTAGTGCACTGGATGCTGTTTCCAGATCAAAGTACACTGATGACATTTTTTTTTTCTTCAAAAATTAGTGAGCCAGGTGGTGGTGGTGCACACTTTAAATCCCAGTACTCTGGAGGCAGAGGCAAGCAGATCTCTGAGTTTGAGGCCAGCCTGGTCCACAGAGCCAGTTTCAGGACAGCTAGGGGCTACACAGAGAAACCCTGTCTCCAAAAACAAACAAACGAGCATCCCAACTGACTGACTAACAAAAGCAACAACAACAAAAAAAAAAACAAAAGTAGACCACAAAAAAGAAAGAAAGAAAGAAAGAAAGGAAGGAAGGAAGGGAAGAAAAGTTACAGATCAAAAAAAAAAAAAAAAAAAAAAAAAAAAAGACAAGACAAGATAAAAGCTGCATAGCAACAAGTGCTAGCGACTGTTTTAATTTCATGTTGAAACTTGAACTTAAGAAGCAGAAAGGGAGCTAGCTCTCACCCTTTGATGAAGATGGATTTCTCCCGAGAACTGACATTTATAAAAGCCAGCATGGCATAGTTGAGGGTGTCTGGCGGGTTTGTAGAGACAAGTGTATAGCTCTCTGAAGCATGTAGTCTTGAAGAATTTCCAGAACTCTAGAGTGAGTCTGAGAAGCAATAAAAGGTTGACCATCCTTCAAAGAGAACAGCACCGGTTGCTTTGAGACTTGCTTGTCATTGTGTTGCCAGTTCGTTGGTTTCTCCAGCTTCTCCAGCCTCTCCAGCTCCTGTCTCCAGCTCAGGTGTGGGCAGATCCGGATCTCGGGGAAGGTCTCTAATTTTTTTTCCCCCTCTCTGTTTTCGCCTGGAGCCCAGGGGAATCAGAGCAGTTAATCATTTACCCAATTATCCAGCAACTATTTGCGAGGCCCTGGAGCGTTCAGACAAGGTGGAGGCTTCCGCCACCACCTTCCAGCGAGCTCTCACTTGTTGAATAAACACCCTGCTGAGTCCTCTCCTCCCCCACTTCGTTGATGGGGTTGGAGAATCTAATTGTCTGCCTAATGTTCTGTCCCCAGCTCTAGTTTTCCTGAGAGTAGCTTGGGACAGAAGCGTTCTATTACTAGGCTGTGTCCTCAGCCTGTGAGGTTTTTGTGTCTTTTGTTTTTAAGAAACAAAAGTTGATTTAAATCAGTTTCTTCCCAATCCTTTACGGGGGCATCCAGTTTACGGCCCATCTGGCCCCCTGTAGCCCATGGCAATTGTGAAATGTGGCCCTCATAGATTTCTTTTTGTATGTAATGAGATTATGGGGTCCTTGAGTGTGAACTTTGAAGGTGATGTGTTGCTCTTTGCAATCGTCTTGGTGGATGTCCCTGCTTTGTGTTTCTCTTGCTCTTATTTGTCACAGTCCTCTACAATTTGCAGCCTAGTTTGCTAATAAACTCCTATCTGCTACAATGTATCTATCTCTAAGACTGCCTCAGGGCCTTTGTACTGGCTCTTCCCTGTACCCAGAATGCTTTTCTTTCCAACAACTCCTGATACTTCAGCCAGGCTCAGCTGTTCATTTCCTCCACAGAGACCCATCGGGTTAGCTACTCACCTTGTGGTTTTTGTTCTCAAGACTGATCATTCTGGGATATTGCTGTCAACCTCCACCCTCTCCCCTCCCCTCCCAACCCCCACACACATTGTTTCCTTGTAACTACACACTTATCTGTAACTATGATTCTCTTTTAACCAGTGTGGAGACCAGAGCCTGGGTTCTAGAGTCTGGCTTTGCCCCTCCCGTCCTTGGTGTTTTTGGAACTTAGCCCATACCTACTCTAGAGTCAGATCCTCCTGCCTCTACCTTCTGAGTGCTGTGTTTAAAGGTGGGTGTCACCATGCTCAGTACGCCCCATTCCCACATCCCCTTTGAGGCATGTTCTCTGTATAGCCCAGGGTAACCTTGAACTTATGAACTTCCCACCTCAGCCTCCCGAGTTCTGGGATCTATAGCAGTGTTTCACTGGGATGTTAGGATTCCTTTTTAAAATTACACTCTGTGCTCTGGAGCCAGGAATACCTGAGACACCACAGCCAGCCGAGTCCACTGAGGTGAGATCCTGAATGTAACAGGAAGATTCTGGGCTGAAATCATACACACACCTGTGACTCTGTTTCTTGCTCTCAGCCATATCAGGTATTCTCCCTTCCCTGCCCCCACCTCCCCAAATCAAGATGATAAAGTGACAGAATCATGGGAAAGGATGGGTCTCTCAGCACAGTGCTTTGAGAGCAGCAGGAAGCATTTCAGCCAGTCATGGGACCAGGAAGCTCACACCTACACTGTTACCCATGAGCCAGTGTCTAGAGATGTGATGGGTGTTTATTGCTAGATGTGACGAGAAAGCTTTGTCTGGGGCTGTATAATCAGTCCTTAATGAGACATGTATGCTTTCTTTTGATTTTTGCTTTCCAGGCAGGAGATGTGGATTCCAGGCTGGCCTTGGACTCTTGGACTCTTGATCCTCCTCCTGCTCTCTGGCTCTTGTGTGCTGGGGGTACAGGGCTGGACCACGAAGCATGCATTGTCAGTGTGCACCTGTCATTTCATCCACACAGAGGTACCGAGTGCCAGGTGCTTCGGGCATGTATGTGAGTCACACAGACATATTGACGTGAAGTAGCTTTGAACATGCCCCACATGAGTGGAGATGACAGAAGCCAGCCAGGTGCTTCGGACAGGGCAGCACTTGATAGAGTGAAGAGGTTAGGAAGTTCGAAGTGACAATGAAGGAGTTATTTAATTGTGTGGGAAGTATGCTGGGAAGGATGGTGGTGGAGGAGAAGATGAATGCTTGAAGATGTGTGGACAAGTCCTTTCCTTCTGCCCACCCACCCCCATCTCTCCTCTGTGTCTCTCCCTTTCCTCTACGGTGGCTCAGAGCCACCCCTCCTGGTAGGACACAGGATGGGAGTCTGGTCTGTTGCTGGTCTGTGGAAGGCAGGCCTGTGTCTCAGTCTGTAGGCTGGATCATTTGTTGGAGAAGTTTATCTGCCTGTGGTTCTGTGGTTCAGCAGCCCACCTTGCTAGACTAGGCCTCATGGCTGCATCATGGCTGGAGGACAGAGGCTGAGGCATGCATGCTTTGCAGGGGTGGACTGAGATTGATGCATACAAAGTCTTGTTTCAAGCCTTGTGTTCTGGTGTCAGTCTGTTTGGGGGGGGGTTGGGGAGAGAAGGCCCTGGTGACCTAAACACTTCCTGTGAAGCCCCTCCTACCAACACTGATGTGGGGACGAAGCTTCCAATATGGGGTGCTTCTTTTGGGGTGACACATTGAGCTCACAATAAATTTTATCTGAATCTTTGAATAAGTTGGGGTGCCTCCCCCAAAGGCATCACGTGTACAGCAGGGGCTCACAGTCCTAAGTTGCCCGTGCCCACTAGGATTCTGACTCTGGCCTGGGTGACAGAATATGGCTGATTTCTCCAAGTGTCTGAGGGACACCTCTGAAGAGATGCCATGGAGAGAAGAGGCAGAAAGACCCTGCACAGTGTCAAGGTAGGACACTTAGTAGCTTGCTGGTTGGCCCCTGTGGCCATCATGTTTTCTGTCACTGTTTGTTTTCTTGGAATGGCTCTGTGATGACATCTCAGAATGATAGGGTCTTCATTCCTGAGCATGTGACAGAGAGTGGAGGGAGTGTCCCCTGGGGAAGGTTTTTTATTTTTGTATTTTTTTTTTTTTGTCACAGGGTGTTAAAATAGAATCCATTCTAAGTCAGTGTGGTGGTTTGACTATAGTTGGCCCAGGGAGTGGCATTATTTGGAGGTGTTGCCATGTTGGAATAGGTGTGGCTTCGTTGGAGGAAGCCTGTCATTGTGGGCTTGAGCTTTAAGTCCCTTCTTCCAGGAGCTGCAGAAATGGCTCAGCAGTTAAGAGCATTGACTGTTCTTCCGGAGGTCCTGAGTTCAATTCCTAGAAACCACATGGTGGCTCACAACAATCTGTAATGGGATCTGATTCTCTCTTCTGGTGTGTCTGAAAACAGCGACAGTGTACTCATACATAAAATAAAAATAATAATAATAATAAAGAGACCCTTGTTCTAGCTACGTAGAAGCCAGTATTCTCTTAGCAGCCTTCAGATGAAGATGTAGAACTCTCAGCTCCTCCTGCACCATGTCTGCCTGGATGTTGCCATGCTCCTGCCTTGATGATAATGGACCGAATCTCTGAACTTGTAAGCCAACAATTAAATGTTGTCCTTTATAAGAGGGGCCTTGGTCATGGTGTCTGTTCACAGCAGTAAAACCCTAACTAAGACAGTCAGGATCTCCTTTTAGGTTAACTTCCCCAAATCCCTCCACATGATCCCTGCTTAAAGCTGGTACCCAAGGAGAGCCCTGCAGCTCCCCAGTCTCCTTACTACTTCCCAGAACTGACTGAGGAGGCGGAAGTGCTGCCATTCCACTTAGAGGGCTTGGAGAAAAAAAAAAAAAGAGGATTTGTAATTTAGGGTAGATTTAAAAAAAATAATTAAAACTCTGATTTGGCATGGTGGTCCATGTCTAGGCAATCATAGCACGTGGGAGGTAAGGCAGGAGGATCATAGCTCAAGATCATTCTTAGCTAAGTGAAGAGGTTGTGGCTAGCCTGGGCTACATGAAACCATATCTCATATCTGCACTTGAATTAAAATTCGTATAAGAAAGACAAGTAACCTTAAGTTAACTATTTTAAATATTTGAGCCTAAGGTATTACCATAATTAAGTAGAGTGACATAGGCAGGCCTGAGGGACTTCCTTATCTACAAAATGGAGACTGTTAGCTGTGTGATAGCAATTCTCATTCTCCCCACTCCATGGAGTCTCTGCCAATCTCCTTTCTATTACTGTGGGTTTGTTTACATGAGACACTGTCACTTGTAGAATCGCATAGTAGTTCTGTCTGTCTGTCTGTCTGTCTATATGAAGTTCTGTTCAACACACACACATACATACACAAACACACACACATTTATTTATTTATGAGACAAGATCTCACCATGTTACCTTGGCTGGCTTGAAACAGTCTGTGTAGACTGGACTCAGACTCGCAGAGATCTACTTGCCATTGCCTCTCAAGTGTTGCCATTAGAGATGTGACCACCATACCTGGCCAGGATTCCTTCTGAAGGCTGAAGCATCCTGTGTGTCTGTACCACCTTTTATTTATCTACCCTTTGGGTTGCTTCCGCATCTTATCTATTGTGGATAATGTTGCCGTGAACGTGGTTGTGCACCTATCTTTCTTCTTTTGAGATAGGATCTCATAGAGCCCATGCTGTCCTCAGACTTGCTCTGTAGCTCCCCAAAGGGCTGAGATTACTGGTGTGTGTCACTATGACCCCTTGCACGCCAGGCTCTACAAATTGACCTACCGCAGCCACACTCGTTTCTTTGCAATTCTGCCACCGTTTTCTTAGATATGTGCAAAGGACGAACATTACTAGATTGCTGTGTCCCTCTATTTTTAGTTTCCTGAGGCTCCACCATGCTGGTTTCTGCAGTGGCTGTACCGCTGGACGTCAATGTCATGAATTATTTCCTCGTTTCTTTTTTATGGTGTCCCGGAGGGTGAGAGAAGATATCCATGGTTGAACAATACAACTTTATTAGTTTATACTTCGTGTCACAATCAAGATATAAATTAGGATTAGGGAAACTAATAGCCACTGTTTACTGAGGACTTCGGAAGGATTCTAAGCTGCTTGTGTGACTTGAGTAATTCTCAGCTCCAGGAGGGAGATTCCACTTGTCTCCCAGTTTACAGCTGAATACAGTGATGCACGGACACCGGAAGTGACTCACCCAGGGTCCTGTATCCAGTAGAGGCCCGTGTGTGCATTAGAACTGCTGGACTTGAGGGAGTTCTCTCTCTTAGACTTCAGTGTCTGCAGGACACATCCTGAGCTTTTTGTATCAAGAAAAGTGTTGGGTAGATGGGGCCCCTTCCTGAGTGGACCGTGCTGGGCTGGGGAGGTGACATTTGGAGTGAGGCTCCTGCTCAGTCATCACAGAAGCACCACGTAGCAGCCCGGAAACAGTCTCTCTATATAAAGTGGCCCAGGCTCCTTGGACCTTGATCTGTACAGGAAGTTGCTCTTCTTGTTTGTTTGTCTGTCTGTTTGAACCCCCCACCTTCTGAGGAACTGATGGAGAATGTGAGGAGAGAGACATAATTTTGAATTAAATTTTTTTTTTTTTTTTTTTTTTTGAGGAAGGGTCTCCCATTGCTGAGGCTGGCTTCTGACTCACTATAAAGCTGACGGTGACTTTGAACCAAGATCCTCCTGTCTCCTTCCAGTGTCGTCATGGTTGTCTTTAACTTGGAATTTTTTTTTCTTAACAGTGTTTGAGAATTTGGTTTCTACTATGAATACCCGTGCCACAAACATGTGTGTGTGTGTGTGTGTGTGTGTGTGTGAGAGAGAGAGAGAGAGAGAGAGAGAGAGAGAGAGAGAGAGAGAGAGAGAGAGAATTAATGCAATTACATTAGAAGGGTCTTCTTAGCGCTCTTCTTAGAGAGGTTTTCTGAGGAGACAGGAGGCTGTAATACCTACCAGAAGTTAACATGAAATAGCTGTGTTTCTGTTCCTTTTATCACTTCACCCCCCTGCTTTTTCATGAGATCTGATCCCAATCCCTCTCAGGCCCTGTAGAATCGATGGTCAGCCGCAGTTCCTCATACGGCTTCTAATGTTTGTGTGGGTTATGGTATTAACAAATATTTCACGTTTCAGTATTTCAAGTCAGGGGGCCAATTCCGCCCTCACATCTGCTAATGCTATCAGTAAAGAACATTGCGGGGCTGTTCTGTCAAACAAGACCGCGTCCCTGGGTGCTCCCCACCCTCAGATACGTTCTGTTAGCCGTTTTTCTTATTTTCCTCCTACAAAACAAAGTCTCTGTTAAAAAGCCACACTCCTAGACTAATCCCTAAAGCATATGTGTGTTTCTTCTTAAACAAGACAAAGAAAACACTCCATGTTGCTTCCCGTTAGAGAGTCTTGGTATTTGTAGGGTGCTATGTGGTGCTTTCTGATGATGGTGGGACCAGGGAGTTTGAAAGAGCCGCCCAGGGCTCTTGGGGGCACGATGCCGGGCTCCTGCTGAGCTCTGGCTTTGCCTCTGTGCTTCCGGTTGTGTGTAAGTTAATAAGTTAATCTCCGTGTAACAGGGACACACGGCACCCGCACTAACGGGTGTGGGGGTGAGAATATGTCCCTCCCAGGGCCTCATGGGTATTTAGCAACTGCTCATTGCTTCAGAAACTGTCACTTAAAGGACAGACTGTGGTGAGCTTTTTTTTTTAAATAAAAGATTATGTTTTTACATTTATTTGTTTATTAATGTGTGTGTGGGCACACGTGTGCCACATGGCATACATGTGGAGGTCAACGGACCTGGAGTTGCTTCTCTCCTTCTACCATGTGGGTCTAAGGGATCAAACTCAGGGTGGTAAGCTTGACGCTCACCTGCTGAGCTGTCCTGCTGGCTTTCAAAGGTAAAGAGTGTAGGTGTGTGTGTGTGTGTGTGTGTGTGTGTGTGTGTGTGTGTATGCATGCATGCTGTGGTGGTTAATGGTTGTTAGCTTCAGGGAGATTCAGGATCACCATGGTAACACCCCCGCTGCCTTTGTCTATGAGGGTGTTTCCAGAAAAGTTTAGTTGAGGAAGGGTCTACTGTGAGTGTGGGTAGTACCATTGCATGGGCTGGGGGCTCAGAATGAATAAAGAGGAGAAAGTGAGCCCGTTGGTGTCTATCTCTCCCTGCTCCCTGACTGCAGATGCAATGTGACCTGTTGTCTTTCTCTTCCCACTGTCCTTTCTATGAAATGATGGCCCGAAGCCCCAAACTGTGAGCCCAAACAAACCCCTCATTCCAAAAGTTAATTTTGCCAGATATTTTTTTCCCACAGCAACCCCCCCCTCCTGTATTAACGGATATATATATATATCCGTATATATATATATACAGGTGGAGCAGAGAGGAGGCCACATGATCAAAGCATGGTAAGTCAGCAACCCCTATATGAACCATTTGCAAGTACACACATGTGGGCACCTGCTTGGCCCCACTCTGCCCTAAGGATCAGGAAACATCTTCCAAGACATCACCCGTCCCTCTGTCCTGCTATCTATCACCGCAGCCGGCTGTCTGGCTCCACCTTCTGTCTCTGTGACCGTTTCAGTTTCTGATGCTCTTCCCCCTTCATGATCTGTGGTGTGAGACTCTCAGCTAGGAGATGTGACTTGGTGATAGAATGCTTGCCCAGCGCACACACAAGGCCCTGGCTTTAACAGCACCCCCAGCCATCTGCATCTCCCTTCTCAAAGCTATGTGTTTATTCTATTTTAAAAGCCTCATTGCCAACCATTATTGAAACAGGCGGGTGGATGGGGTGTGATTAGCTCTTAAGCTGCCAGGGTGGGCTTCACTTTACTTTGGCTGTACCAGGCACAAAGCAGGAAGAACAAAGGGCTGTGTGCACTGGAACACTAATGCCTCATGACCGGGATCATCTCCCCTGGAGGTCACGTGAAGGCCGGGTCTTCAAAGATGCTTTTGTTGGAAGCGCCCCTAATAGGCTCTTTACAGTGTGTTTCTACAGATTTCACTTCTGGGTGATCTGGCTTGTCAGGAAGGCAGGCTGGCTGTTTTGTGTGAGTCTCAGTGATCTCTCTGAGATCCACTCCAGGAGATGGTGGAGTGAGTTCAGAGAGCTTGGCAGCTCAAGTTAGCTGCTGACAGATTGCTAAGTTCCCTCTAGGGGGTCACTCCCTGTTATGTTCTTTCCAGACAATGGTAAGAGAGAGGAAACTTCATTTTGAATTTCTTATGTCTCTCTCTTTCCCCATCCCCCCACTCTGTGTGTGTGTGTGTGTGTGTGTGTGTGTGTGTGTGTGTGTATACATACATTTGAAGAGGCCAGAGGTTGATGTCCAGTGTTTTCTATTGCTTTTAACTTCATTTTGGGGTTGGGGCAGGGGTAGTCTTTCACTGAACCCCTAACTCACCAGTTGGCTAGATAGACTAGCCAGCAAGTTCCAGGGATTTTTCCCCCCCACCTCTCCTGAATTGGGGCTACAGGTGTGTGCCACCATGCCCAGCTTTTACATGGGCGTGAGGGATACCAGCTTGGGTTTTTATGCTCAGAGAGCCATATCCTCAGCTTCCGCCCCTTGCTTGCTTAATCCTGTTCCATTGTGGCCATTACTCTCCCAGTCCCAACCTTCAGTGGCTCACTGTTGCCTGCCATTTCTGTCTTGTCTAGATTCCACTCGGGATCTAGTTTAATTTAGGTCCCTGTGCGGGATATAATTTGTTCGTGGTTAGAGGGACAGTAGTTCTTGTTCTTCAATCCTTGCAGATTTCAAAGAGGTGAGTGCAGGCGTGGCAAGTGCTTGTCGGCTTTAGAGGAAGTGCATACCGTTCCATCTTTTTGCTACTTAGGGAAGCGGGCTGTGGTGTCAGCATTAGCAGAGACTGTGGATGCATGGGCTTCAGGCAGAGTCAGCCAGAATGACCACTGGCACTCCAAGAGCTGACATTCCGAGAGCTGTCACCTCCTCCTGGTCTCCATCCACACCAGTATAAAGGAATCAATTAGCTGATACCTGGAGCAGCCTGTTGGGTATCAGAACATAAACCATGTGAGAACGCCAGACTGCGTTCTCTAATGTTGTCTTTACTAAGAAGACACTAGGAGGAGACCTGGTGGGGGCGGGGTGGGGTGAAGATGCACCGTATAACTGCAAACAGATTCATTCTGGTGTGTGTGTACAAGAGCGTTTTGAATATGAAGAAATCATCATTCTGTAAGTCACATGGATACTTACGCTCACTCAGTTGGTGAAGTGCTTTCTGTGTAAGCACAAGGACCCAAATTTGACCTCTAGATCTCATGAAAAAGCAGACAGGGGATCCCTGTGACTGGTTGGCCAGTTTAGCATCAGAGCAAGCTCCAGATCAGTGAAGACAGTGAGCGATCACACCTCAAAACCAAACAAACAACTAAGGTGGAAGATAACCAAGGAAAGTGAGCCGCGCTGCGCACACAGTCCTGGGTTGGTCTGTCATTCCGCGGGGGCGGGGTGGGCGGGGCGAGGAGGGGTCAGCATCAGGGGTGTCCGGCAGCCCTGTGCTGTCTTCCCTTGCTCTACCTCTTCCCCCAGGATCCTCCTTCGGCTCCTCTGCCATGTGGGAACCTTCTTTGAGCCCCCTATAAGTGTGACGGACAGCGGAGGGCTCAGTGGGGAAGTGCCCAGTAAACATGGTCCTGTGGTGCTAAACAAGAGCCATCCAGCCATGCCTTGTTTGGCTGTGTGCTTCTAACCCTACACTCCGGGTGAGCCTTAGACTCTTTCCTTGTTGCTGTTTTCTGAGATACACTCGCTTTCCTCCCCAGTGTTTTGGTTTTTCCCCTTGGATTTGTCAGATCAGGTGTCCCTTTGCCCTTGTGCGGAGAAGCCTTCCTTTCTGTCTCCATAGAACGATGTTGTTAGCCTTCTCTTGTTTTATTATTTTACACGAGTACCTGGAAGCTTAGAGGCTAGCGCTCACTTTATTTCCGGAATGTGTAAAATTGCCTTGTTTGGACGGAGGTACCTGCTAAGGGTTTGCTGGTCTTCTGTTTCTTCTCCTTGGGAGGTGAGAGTTCAGATGGGTTAGCTTAGATGTAGTGATATGCAGCACAGATAATTTCAATTGTCTGGTTTTTAAGTCACACGAATGATAAGGTTTGGGAGGGCAGAATAGCCAAGCATGCTAGAAATGAAAGAGAACACAGACAATGAACTCGTGAGTTCCACGTTTTGACCCCTGTGCTGCCTGGTTTTATGCCAACTTGACTTGCTAGAGCCATCAGAGGGGAGGGATGCCTGATCTTATGCCCTCCATAACATTGGGCTGTAGCAAACCTGTAGGGCATTTTCTTAATTAGTAATCGATGGGGAAGGACCCAGCCCATTATGAGTGGTGCCATCCCTGGGCTGGTGGTCTGGGTTCTATAAGAAAATGAACAGCCCAGTAAGCAGCACCCCCCATGGCCTCTGCATCACTCTGGGAGACAGCACCAGTTGCCTAAGTGGGTGATTACTGACACACACTTGGGAGATGGGAGATGTTCGTTGTGCAGTTTCGACCCAAATCAAACCAAACCAAAAGTCCCACTGTACTCTTCAGGCCCAAGAGAAAGTTCCCAGGCAAAGCCTGCTTTAATCTACTCTGAGTCATGAGACTGTGTTATGAGAAAGTAGGAACTATTGGTGAGTGACACAAATGTGACACAGACGCTCTCAGGGTGACAAGTGACACTGGCTGCTTGTGTTTAGACCACAAATTGGCCACTTCTTAATGGAGAGGTCTCTGGCAGGCAGTTAACTTTTGTATCCTTGAATGCCTGCCTGTACATTGGGCCGACAAAACTTGCTCTCAGAATTGTGTGTTGAGGAGCAAAAGCTAATCCATGCAAGTGCCTGGAACCACTCTTGATGAGAGTCTAGGGGTCTTGCTTAGAAGCTTGCAATTGATCTGAGACTTTTGGCTTGATCTGTGGCCTTCTGCCTCCAAAGGCTGTCCAGCCTGATGTTTCATGTGCTGTCCTCCTTGTCCAGCCTGGTGCTCCATGAGCAGTCCTCCTTTCTAGCCTAGTGCTCCATATGCTGTCCTCCTTGTCCAGCTGGTGCTCCCTGTACTGTCCTCCTTGTCCAGCCCAGTGCTCCATGTGCAGTCCTCCTTGTCCAGCCTGGTGCTCCCTGTGCAGTCCTCCTTTTCTAGCCTGAGGCTCTCCTCCATGGTGCTGGTTTATGATGGAGTTGCCCCGTTCCTTTCTGTGGATTCCGGCTACCACAATCTTAGCTTAAGACATGGGATCCATTTCCTTTTTCTGTGGCCAGAGTTTGCTTCAAGAACTGACCAGAAGCCACAGGACTGTGGATAAGTGAATAAAGACTTACCGGGAGGAAAAAGATCGTTTTATGAGGAAAGAGGGGGGAATGTTATTGGGCAGATTCTTGTATTAAAAATGGTGACACACTTTCTAGGCTCAACCTTGTGCTTTTGAACTCAGGAAGCTCATGAAATGTTGGCAGTAGCCAGTAAATGTTAGCTTTTCTTCCTGGCTGCGGAGACCATTTGACTGAGTCAGCTGCTGGGATGACTTCAGAGCTCTGGCTGTCTCTCCTGGGAGTATGTTCATCCCCAAACCCAGGCCACATCTGTGTATTTAGCATCTTGCTGCAGGACACTTGGTACCCAGGTAGGATTGGCTCCTCCAGGATGCTTTTAGTATCTTGTGAGTTTTTGCATCTGAAAAACTGTCCCATTTCTTACCAACTTCTTTGTTTGAGACTACAGCCTCTGTCTCTCTTGCCACCACCATGCTGCTTTGTTAATGTGATTAGCACCCGGGTGTCTCTCCGCAGCAGGCTCAGGCAGCCATGGCACTTGCTTCAGAGCCTGGGGGTGGATCTTTGTGCAAAGCCCATCATTGCCACGTGTTAGCTCTGTGACCTGGGAATTACAGATTCCAGAGCCCCAGTTTCAGACTGGGGCTGTAGCTCACTGGTAGAGTGCTTGCCTTACAGGCAGGAAAACCTTTGGTTCAATTGTCAGCTCTCTCTCTCTCTCTCTCTTTCTCATTCTCTTTCTCTCTCCATATATGTATATATTGTATATGTATATGTTGTATATGTATATGTTTATCTATATCTATATATCTATATCTATCTATCTATTGGAATGCTAGGCCCTGGCATGCCCAGCTCCATGACAGGAGCATATGGTACAATGTTCTTCCTCCACAGGCTTTGCTTTCCATGGCTTCAAGTCAAAGTGTGGTTGGGAAATCATTTTGTTGCACAAAACATTCCAGCACTGATGCACAGATTTTAAATTGTTCATTCATATTGGATCTTGTGTTGAAATCAGATGATGTTATGACATATCCTGTCAGGCTGTGAACCTGCTTTTGACCAGCAGATCTAGGCTGTATACCTAGCCATGCTTATGAGGTGTTCTCAGATGTCCCGTTCATTGGGCCAGAGGGGACCCCAGGAAGCTCCATGTCAGACTAGCATCTAGGGGATTCTAGTCCTCTTGGAGAAACCCAACTTTGGTGTTAAGTTTAAAGTGGTCCCCTGTGGAACCTCAGTATTGGGCAAAGATGGAAACCATGCCTAGGCTTCCTAGGCATGGCTGGAAGGACAGCCAGTCTCTCGAATTGTACTCACAGATGTTTTCTCTGTGCTGGGGGATCATGGCTGCCCATTTGATGGTGGTGCAGGAGGAAAGCTGCTGGTGGGAAAGACTTGGGGAGCAGGAGTGGACAGCCACAGATGAAGCCCTGCTGGCTCCAGATGTGGTCCCAGGAGGCGTTCTAGAGAAGAGCAAGGCCAGCGCTGTGTTGGGGACAGGTGGTGAGAGTTCAGGTGTGCCAGGCTCCCTGTGTGATTGCAGAGTCCTTGGGAGAGTGGGGAAGGAATGTGAGCAGGTGGTTGCCATCAGCAACTGGACAAAGATGGAGGTCGTAAGTCTGGGTAGGAAGGGTCTCTGTTCCCAGCCTTGACACTACCTATGCCCAGGCCGTAGGTTTTCCTTCAGCTAAGACAGGTTCAGCTCCTGGCAATGCATCGAGAGAAGTTAAGACCACAGAATGAGTAAGAACAACTACAGGCCTCTGCACACTTCAAGGTTCTACCGGCCATGAGACCTTGACTGTGGTATTCCTCTGAACCTCAGTTTCTTAGGTGTCGGATGGAGCCAGCACCGTGTCACTACCACAGTGATGCTGCCTGGGAAGCAGCCACTGGGCCTCCGTGACACACAGTGCTGGTTACTGTTCACACATCCTGGTGGTCAGAGTGCAGGGAGGGCACTGATTACATGTTTGAAGGTCATTAAGAAGTATGTCAAAGGTTCATGGCGATGGCTTTACACCCCCCCCCCTTGTACACACATGCACACATGCCATTGGCACAAGAGGCTGTGGTCAAGCCCAGCACCAAGGCATGAGGTAGAACACCTGTCCGGGAAGTGCAAACGTGGAGGAGTCAGGAACTGTGCACAATTGGCAGCCTTCTCCCAAGTGCTAGACGCCTCTTCCCTCCTTCCCTCCTATGGGCAGTGTATGGATTGAGCAAGGAGAAAGAGAGGACAGTACCCACGGGTGTCTGCACACTGTGGGATGCCCACTTGAAGCTGGCGTTTGTGAGTGGGACTCACACTTTGCCCTGCTGCTGAAGCAAGTCTGTGCAGCACATCCCGTAGTTAGCAAGACATACCATCGTCCCATTCAGGCCGTAATTGTGGCAGTTTTCCACAGCCCACACAGTCCACAGACAACTTCATCCCGGTCTTTGCGACGATGTTGTCATCTCAGTCTGGATATGACACCAAATGGGGGAAAGTGAGAGACTGAAGAGAAGCGGCTCTCAGGACTATGTATAAGCTGCCAGCTAGTCTTGCTCACAGCTGACCTGGAATCTTCTCTCAAGTTTCTTTCAATTCCAGATGTTCACTCATCCTACCATGGCTATATTTTGTTCATCCTCCTGTGTGATGCTGTTGCTGCTGCTGGCATTAACTGTGATTATCCTCAAGGTCTCTGCTAGGTAATTTTTTCTATGGCAACCCTCACCAACAGGTCACCGTACCTTACAAGGTCCTATCTCCTGTGTTTGTGTGTTCTCTAACACTGCTCCCGAAGGGCAGTGATTGGTTGTGATGGACCTCCTATGTGTGAGCACAGTAAGCTCAGATCCGTGAGGGCCCTAACTCATGAATGAACGTTCTACACCGTGTGTGTTATTTTAGGCAACACCAGATTCTGCAACTAAGACTTCCAAATCGAGGCAAATGAAACAGGAGAAGTTCCCTTCACGCTTACATCATAGTCTAGAGTAGGTATTTCCAGTCGGGCAGCTGCCGTAGTTTGCATCTTAAGTGTCCCCTAAAGGATTGTATGGTCTAGCCCGCCATCTGAGGAGGCGCTGCTGGGAGGTGGTGGAACCTTGAGACTTGACTGGAAAGTCTTTAGGTCGCAGGAGATGCTCTCAGAGAGGACAGTGAGTCCCAGGCTCATTCTTCTTCTTCCTGGGAGAGGAGTTTTGTTCTGCTGGATGCTTTCCCTGTGATGTGTGACAGGACCCAAGGTAACAGGACCATGGATCATGGACTAGAACCTGTAAAGTCATGAACAGCAACACTGGTTTGTCCATCTTCATTTGGTTTTCTGCTGTTAAGCCAATCTTAACCAAATCCCACATATTCTTCATGCAACGTAGGGCCCTAATCCTCAGCTGTGTGATTCAGTGGTGGTCTTTGAACCAGAAAGTGGGAAGGATTGCAGCTTGGGAGCCGCCATTTACAATTTGTCATAGTTAGCTTTACCAGTCAACTTGACAGAAATCTAGTCACCTAGGAAGAGAGAACCTCAACTGAAGAATTGCCTCAGTCAGATTGGCTGGTGAGTCTGTCTGTGAGGTACTTTCTTAATTGCTAATGATGTAAGCAGACCCAGCCCACTGTGGGCGGTGACATCCCTAGGCAGGTATGTCTAGGCTGTTTAAGAAACATTGCTGAGCAAGCCACGGGGAACAAGCCAGTAAGCATTCATTGTTCCTCAAAGGTTTAGTTCCAGATTCCAGGTTCTTGACTCCTGCCCTGGCTTTCCTCTAGAATGGCCTCCTTTGCTCAGGTGGGAGTCTTTTATCATAGCAACAGAAAGTAACAAAGGTAGTTTGTGGGTGACAAAGATCAGCATGCTGCTCTCTGCTGTTCTTAGAACTGAGTTTCAGGCCATCTGGGTAGATGGCTTATCTGGATGCCAGCATCAGGGAACACAGGGCCCTCCCTGTCTTACCTGGTTTAAAAAGCCTTTGAGGTCAGTGATGGGCAAATGTACTGATCAGAGAAGAACTGAATCTGCAGAGAGTTGGTAACTGTAGAATTCAATGGCGGCCGTCAAAGGTTATTCCTCTCTCCTGGCCAGGAAGTGCTGTTTGTGCAGCTTCTCTTCCACAATCAATGCGAGAGAGACAGCAGCTGAGAGGCTCTCCTCCGAAGACAAAGCCTTCCCTTTGTCAGGCCGAGATGCCCTCGGCTGCCTTCCACAGAAGCTGGTTAATGATTCCTCTGTTTGTAAAGTTCTTGGATTTGTTTTTTTCCCCTTTTTAAAAGAGAGAGTCACAGTCTATCGTGTGACTGTAAAGTGTTTTGGTTGCTTGTAATTTGAGGAATGTACTCACGAGTACATAATTTTATAGATTTAGGAAAATTTATACGTGCTTTCACATGGGTAGGTTTGAGGTAGGCCTTTAAACACATGTATTGCTGTTGTTGTTGTTTTTTTTAAACCCATTGTTTGAAATGACCTAGCACAGCATCAGGTGAATTTTCTAGACCTTCTGTGAAGAACATCACAGAACAAAAAAAGCTGAGTACTGTGCCTGCTGTCAGGACAACAACTTCTTAAGCCTGCTTCACTCCTCGGAAGTTTGTAGCCTATATTCTGTTCCCTCTTTAAAAGCAAGTTTTCCTCTGTCATCTTTGATAATAACATCTCTTCTTCCCTTTCCTGTGTTCTCCTCTTCACCAGTCAAATACCCCAGGAAAATGGGGTATTTTTACTTTTTCCATATTGTAGGTAATATTATGCCTGTGGGAACCACTAGTGACAGTGGGTGGAAGGTGTTGTTTCGCAAACTAATGTGGAGCTTAAACATCAAGATGCTAATATCTGATGCTCAGCCTCAGTTATGCTCAGCGGTCACAGAGAGCTTAATGCTGCTCTCATCGAGGATTGAGCTGGGATTCCAGCACTTACATCTATGGACAGCTCACAGCTGCCTGCAATCCCAGCTCCAGGGAATCTGAGGCCCTCTCTCTCTCTCTCCCTCCCCCCTCCTTCTCTCTCCTTCTCTCCCACTCTTTCCTTCCTCCCCTCTCTCACACACACAGATACACACACTCATACACATATACACATAATTAATAGAAACTAGTACTTTCCTACTGAAATGCTGGTCTCTGCCTTCAGAGGAGGTGTGTGTGTGGAGTATAATAGGGGTCCCACTGGCTTTCTCTGCCTCTTCTCATGTTTGAATCACACAGTGTAATACTAATTGGGGCTGACAACCAGGGCTACACTGGATCCACGCACGGCCAATCTCAAGGCCTTTTAGTGTTTGCTGAATGTTATGCCAGCCTGTCTTGGTTATGAAATGGTTTTTTTTAAGAAATAATACTTTGGAACTGAAGTGTTCTGGCTGGTAAGTTTTCTGGTTTATGGAAGAGAATGACCTTGGGCAGAGTCTTTTATTATGAGTGAATTACTTATTCTTGTGGACTTCGATTTTTCTCTCTTAGAGAATGGGATAGCATCACTTTCCATATTAGGACTGCTGGGAAACATGCCTAAGGCTCCTGCTGGTGCCTCATATAAGAGCATGTAGAATGAAAATTATTATTATTATTATTATTATAAGATACAAGACCACCATTGGAGAAAGAGTTTTAGAAAAAGTCTAGGGTACAGCTGAACATAATGGCACATACCTTATACCTTTAACCCCAGCCCTCAGGGGAAACAGAGGCAGGTGAATCTCTGTGAGTTTGAGACCAACCTGGTCTATATGGTGAGTTCCAGGGCAGCTAGAGCTACATAGTGAGATCCCCAACTTGAGAACAAAACAAAAATGTTCATGGTAGAAACACAACGAGACAGATTAGTAGGAACAGCGTGGCTGTGGTGTAATTTCAATTTGTATTGATCTGTGAGATCCCTTGGAGGTAGATGCATTACCTTGTACCTCCGATCCTATCTGAGGTCCTGTTTGCAGACCACAGGCGTCCATTGCTGACATCGTGGTGTCTCTTGACCTGTGCTAGGCACTGTTTCCTGAACACGATGCGAGGCTTAACATAGAAAGCCAGGAGCGTCCTTTCTCCAGGGCTGTGTAGCTGGGTGGTCACTGCTGTTGGCTGTTGTCTTGGCATAATTGGTAGTGGAGATTCCCGCCCGTCTTTGTGGTTGTTTTCGAAAGTCTTCTGGGTTGGGAAATCAATGCTCTGTTACCAATATAGGCTTTAATTGAATTCTCTGGACGGAAGGAGCCAGTTGAAGCTATTGCTCAAGAGGTTGGATACAGCCTTGGTGGTTAGCCATACCAGCAGAGAGTAGGAGGCAGAGAGGAAGAAGTTTTCTAGTGTTACAGAGAGAGGTACCTGCTTAAGTTCCAGAACAGGAAGAGCCAGTCTCCCCTTGAGATGTTTTAATTAAGAACTCCAGCTTTTAGGGTTTCATGTTTGTCTTAAACATTCCTTAGTGGAAGCATGCTAGGATTAGGAAGGGGATTGGGTGGGCAGAACCACCTCTTGAGTATCAGATGCTGAGCTATGTCAGTGCGTTTTTTGTGGCCATTTTTTAATCTAGGTGGTTGGGCTTCTGGGGTGAACTTCAGGGTTACTCTTACCTGGTTACTTGTGGGGAGGTGGGCGTGGCTAGTTAACCATTTCTTGATTTGGTATTTGAAACCTGAAGACTTTGGGGTGTGTGTGTCTGTGTGTGTGTGTGTCTGTGTCTGTGTGTGTCTGTGTGTATCTCTCTGTGTCTGTGTTCCTGTGTGCACACCTCTTCAAGCAGCTGGAAGAAAACCAAAGGATACTTTCTGACAAATGTAACTAGTTTGAAGGCTTGGTCTCCTGGAACTAAGCTGATCCTCGTGTGCCTGACTTTCTGTCCTGTTGCTGTGGTCATGGCAGAAGGGAATGGTCACTCCGGAGATTGGATGACCTCAAAGCTCAAAGTATCTGGCCCTGCAGGAAACTGTACCACGCACATTCTAGAACAGTGTTTGCTGTACCAAGATGAGCCGGTTCCATCCAGACATCTTGGCCCCTGATGGCTCTAAGCTTTGCAAGTGTGGAAGCTTCCAAATTCCCGAGGAAAGGGGGGGCATTCTGCAGTTGATGGTCAAGTCATTCATCACATTTTTTCCCCAAGTCTTTATTGAGCTCCTGCTGTGTCCGACGAAGTATTTCAGGTGGACAAGGAAAAGCAAGGAGCTGCACAGGTGAAAGTTCCTGAAGACTAAGACATATAGATAAGAACACCTGCCGTGCCGGACCTTAGGGATGCTCCTAGGGAGAGAGGGAGGGCGGCAGGGGTGGGGTGGTGCTCAGGGCAAGCCCAAGGAAGGAGATGCTGGAGAGTGAGCCTTGCTGATCCCGACTGAGCAGCGCGGGGATGTTCAGGCAGGATAAACACAACACTCAGAAGCCGCCCCCCCCCCCCCCCCCGGCAGACATGAGGGGCAAGTAAGGCGAGCCACGTGACCAAGTACAGTCAAGGAGACCAAGTGTGCCTGGTGTGTGGAGAGGTGGCGTTGTTCACTTTCATCATTGTCTATAGAATCGTGGTAATCTGACTCACACTCTTGTTTAAAAAGCCGTGACCTTTAGGCCGTTTGTAAACAGGAAGGGAAGCTGCCTCTGTGTTATAGTCGATAAGGGTAAGATTGGAGGCTGATAAAACAGAGGCTTGCTTTGGCACTATGCCACGCTGGGGATGGCCCAAGCAGTGGAATGTTCTGTAGCATTTCTGACCTCTAGCTACAGCTTGCTAGCAGCGAGTGTCACACGTCTGTCCCCTAGAGGCAAGATCAATCACCTCCATTGAGAACCACTAGTTGCTTCGGAGCACTGTGACCTTAGGCAAGTTACTCAGCTTCTCTGAGCCCTTGTAATTAATTGCCTTGTGGAAGCGCAGGGGGTGTAGGGTGTGTGCTAGCATTGGTACGTAGAGCAGGGGAGTCAAGCCTGGAGGTGTGCGCTGGCAGACCATAGACTGCGGCTCTTGCTTTCCTCCACCCAACTGCTTGTGTCTTGGTGAGCGGTTTATTTCCATGGCTGGCCCAGACCTTTGCATTGCATGTATCTTTAAATACTCATGTGTGTGTGGCCACCGTGTGACATTCTCCTTATTAATCTGTGAGCTTAATTCCTTCCACTTTCAGCTGTGGTTAGAATGAGCTTCAGACCTACACGGAAGTATCTGAGTCCATAGCTTCTGGCCCTCCTGGTCTTCCAGGAGCTATGTGTGTGTGTGTGTGTGTGTGTGTGTGTGTGTGTGTGTGTGTGTTAAAGTGGCCAGGCAGTATTATATTGTGCCTCTGGGATTCCTTATGAATCCACTTAAAATGGACTTCCTTGCCTGTAGGAGTCCCCTTTCATGTGAGAATACCTCTATCATCTTGGGCTGTATTCATCAAAAAAAAAAACAAAAACAAAAAAACCAAAACAAAACAAAAAAACAAACAAACAAACAAAAAAAAACAAACCAAAAACAAAAACAAAAAGAAAAAGAGGCATTGTTTATAGAGGGATGTTGTGGACACCTGTCCGGCAACGTGGCCATTTCCATCCCCTGGTCTGCTCATGTTTGAAGAGCTAACAGGACAGCATTGTGTGTTGGATTCTCTCATCTTCCCTCCTGCCCTTCCTGTTCCCAGGGCTCCTCCTCCTCCTGCAGCATAAGGAGCTGTGACAGAGCCTCCTGTGCATGCCTACTTCAGGCAGTTGTCTTGTCTCTTACCGGTATCCCACAGCTACGGTAACTTTCCCAGGCTCGGCTGAAAGTACCCGGTTGGGGGTGGGGGGGAGAATATGATCTGCAAAGCCTTTCCTTCTGAAAAAAAAAAAAAATCTTGGAGGTAGCAAAAAAGGAACTCAAGGATTCTCAAGTGAAATTAAAGCTGTAGGGTACCAGTCAGTGCTCTGTGGGTAGGGTGTCCTTGGGCTCCACCACTCAGCCTGTCATTGCTTCTACTTGGGGTATGGTCAAGTCACTGGAAGCCAGCCTCTGTAAGGAACTGAGCACCAGGGTTTGTCAACCTTTGCGGGAGGAACTTTCCATGGTCTTTTCTGCCACCAGGGTCTTACAGGACCTCAGGAGCCAGTATCTACCAGAGGCACTAATCCTGATCTTGGAGAAGGAATTTGGCCTTGCACCAGGTAGGGATCAGGTTTCAGGAGAGGTTCCATCTTTGTGGGGAGCAAGGAATCCATGTGCCAGAACTGAATGAAGGGCAAATATATGATGTTCTCACTAAGCTGACTGCTGGTGACGTTGCTCCTCCCCTTACTGTAATATTCTTCATACACATGTGTAATGTTTTCAGCTGACTGATGGTGCCTCCTCCAAGCCCCTGCAACATTCTTTGCACATATGTGTAATGTATTTTGACCGTATTCACCTCTCATGAGCCTCTTTGTCCCGTTCCTTTTCTGGCCCCAACCAGTCTACTTTCTACTTCAACATCTTGTTTCTGTTTCTGTGACTCAGTGGGTTTAGCTAGGGCTGCTTACAGGGGCTTATTTTCTGGAGCACAGACAACAAGCGAGCGGCTAGATCACTGAGGAAACTTCTCCCTCTAGCCAGTATTAGCTGTCTGGAGAGACTCAGAAAGAAGTCAGACATCATGGGCTCCTCTCCCTCCAAGGCAGAGTGTTGGTGAGCCCAGTCTTGCTCATCTCGAATACAGAGAGTTCAAGAGTGTTCACGGAAGACAAAGACAGCATCCCACCCCCTCCCTGCTCATACATAGCAAGCCATTTTTTTTCTACTGATCTCTTGGTGGACTCCGAGGTGGATCATCACTTTCTGTCAGTAAATAGCACCCTGGGGTGGTTCCAGAGTGGAGGCCACTGTGTGGTGTGAAGAGTCCCCAGAGTCCAGAAACTGTGCTATCACTGCCATAGTTTCCTTCTAAGCTGTGTGGGTTCTGAGGGAACTGGTTTCTTGGAGGCCCAGTAAAGGCTAGGATTGCTAGTTGTTAATTGCCTCTGAAACAGATCTTACCTCACCCTCATGAAGGTCCTGGGAAGGAAGTCATGTTCAGGAATACATAATATCTATGTGTCAGTTTCTCAGAACATTTCAAAGGTTCTGGGCAGATTCTGTCAGAGTTAAACACCCTGGCTTTCCCTTTGGTATGCATACGGAGCCATTACAGTGTCACTTCAGAAAAGACTTCAGCTAACGAGGTGGGAGTAGACAGTTGGGGTGTGACTAAAAGCAACTTGGGGAGGAAAGGGTTTGTTTCCTGTTACAAACTTGTAGTCTATCATCCAGAGAAGTGAGGGCAGGAACTTGGAGGCAGGAGCTGATGCAGAGGCCATGGAGGATGCTGCTCCACACGGCTTGTTCATCCTGCTTTCTTACAGAATCCAGGGCCACCTGTCCAGAAGTGGCACCAACTACCATAGGTGGGGACCTCCCATGTCAATCACCAATCAGTCATGTCTCCCAGGCATGCCCACAGGGCAGTCTGGTGGGAGTGTTCATTTTATTTTTTTTCTGTTGAAAGTTCCTCTTCTGAGTGGATTCTAGCTTGTGCCAGGTTGACCTAAAGCCAGATAGTACAAGGTGGAAGAGTGATTATGACCAACAGGTTCCTCTCTCCACAGGTCAAGGCTGCATTGTGAAGATAGTCTCCATCTGCCAGGGATGAAGGGAAGGGGAATCCGAGAAGCTTTTGTTTTAAATCTGCCATTTCATATTGATTTGCCCTAAACAAAGGAAACGAAACAAAACAAAACCAAAACCACATGTCCAGGGCAGTAGTTAGTTCTCAGACTTCCAGTCGCTTTGACCCTCTGAGGCAATTCCTCATATTGTGGCGACCTCCCAGCTCCAGCCATCAAACTGTTTTCATTGCTACTTCATAACTGTCATTTTGCTATTGTTATGAATTACAATGTCAATATTTTTTTGCAGATACAAGTTTGTGGAAGGGGTCCCAACTCACAGGTTGAGAACCACTGGTCCAGAGTGTTTCTTTTCTTTTCTTCTTTTTTTTTTTTTGGTTTTTCGAGACAGGGTTTCTCTGTATAGCCTTTGGCTATCCTGGAACTCACTCGGTAGACCAGGCTGGCCTCAAACTCAGAAATCCGCCTGCCTCTGCCTCCCAGGTGCTGGGATTAAAGGCGTGCGCCACACCACCGCCCGGCGTCCAGAGTGTTTCTTGTTACACATTTTAAAAGGCAGTGTTACACATTTTAACTGGAAAGGTCATTTTTCTCAAAATCTGTCTCTTATTTTCAGTTCTTTCCTTCTTCCTGTCTATCAAGTGACAGTGTTGGAGAAAGTGTCACAGTGAGGTTGGCGCCCTCCTGGTCACACTTTGCTGTGCCCACGTGTTTTCTTGGGAAGAGCTCTGACTGTAGGTGGATGTTCAGAACTTCTTGTGAACTGGAGTTCCTGGCTGTGTGGCAGCGGAGCCATGCTTGGTGCAGGGATTTGGCCACAGGCGTGATGTGTATCCAGCCACATTCTGAATTATAGACTTCCTTCAGGGGATTTCCAGGACACCCCCCTTACCATAAGGGCATAAAATTAATGTTTTTTTCTAGCGTAATCACAGCAGTTTTGAAAGGAAACACCTTTCAGCTTATTATCAAAAGCTGACTTCCTTGAAGATGAGAGGTCGGATCGGGGTGTTGGATGCCAACCTGCCCCAGCACAGTGGAGCCTCACATCTGTGACTCAGGAACAAAGCATGAGGGCTTTGGACCTTCACAAGGAGGTGTGGTTTGGGGTGGGGGCTACGGGGTGTAGTATGGGGGGCAGGGCTGGAGGACACCATGGAAAATCAAACAATGCTTTTGCCCACAGCTGCTGTGTTTGTCTCAGTACCCACCCCACCCCCACGCCTTTCAGGAAAATAACCTCAAGGAGCCCATTATTACAGCCCTGGCTTGAGGGATGGCAAAGGGTTCTGAGGTTTGATTTCACATCAGTATTTTGCACTGTAGCCTCTTGGGTTTGCTTGGTTCAAGTTGAAGAGGGTATGCTGGTTTTGTTCATTGATCTGATCTTTCTCCTGGGACATGACCCTGGTGGAGTACAACATAAATTCCTGAGAGTAGAACTGAAGGTGTGGGAGGAGGTGGCCTTGAACTTCCCTAGAGAGCCATTTGCTTTGGTTTCCATACTGACCTCTTTAGGAGGGAGGCCGGGCAGCCTGGTGTGTGCTTGCCTGCCTGCCTGCGTGCGTTCGTGCGTGCGTCCACTTCGTGAGTCGATTCCACCTGTTCTCTGACCTTGAAGACTTGTGGCTCTTTTGTTCTGAAGTCAACCGTCTGCTACTCTTTTTTGGACTATGCAAGTCCAAAGCAGAAAGAACTGAACATGTTAAAAATCTTGCTGGTGGCCTTTTCTTCCTGCATCTATTAAGGGAATCCCAATGTCATTTAATTGGATGTAAGCCAATTCCTCCAGCTGCATTAACCAAATGATAATACAGTTAGGATAATAGTTGACCTCGGAGTCCGGAGTCCGTGCCTCTTCCCCATACAGCTGCTTAATATGTATTTATTCAGTGAGCCGATGAATGACTTGCAGGCCTGCTGGGGAGGGTACAGCACTAGATGCCAGTGACCCCGGCAGGATATTTTAGACCTTCCTCTGGGCTTTTCTTTTTCCACATACCCATGGACTGCATGCATTTCCACACGTTTCCACGGTACATAGCTCCAGTTAGACAGGACACATCTTTCCCGTGTTTGGTATTTCGGGATGAAATCCTTCAGCGTACCTGCTGTCTTGAGTTCAGCATTCCGTTAATTGTCAGGGAGAGGGCTGGTGTTCTGAACTTCATCGTAGGTACCATGTAGCCACCGTGAAGTCATTTTCTCAGGATATACTGCATTGAGGCTGGGCAGGCAAGGTGGATGGGCACCCAGGGTTTTCTGACTCCCACATCTAACCTAATTCCAAAAACATGACCCTGGCCTTTGCTGCAAGGCATCTTGGGAAGAAATCTATCCTTTTATTCCCAGAAGAGGGGTTGGAAGGAGAATCCCTGTATAGTCACAGGATCGTTCTGCCCCAAAGAATTCTCAGTTCTTTGGTCACTTTGGGGGAAATGGATCAGGGTTTGCTCCACTGTCTGAAAGGGTTTTTCTTGCCTCTGGAGGGGAGTTGGATCTCATTTCCCTGTCAGTGGGGCACTTCCAGCTTCTGTTCCCTTCGCTCACTGCCGAATGTGGTGCCAGTCGGTGGCATGCCCAGCTGCAGGCTAATGAACCTGTCGGCCTCATTCCTGTGTGGCACTGAGGTCTCAGACAGGAGCTTGCCTGTGCCCAGAAAATGTGTTTCTTCTGGAGTCCAGAATATCAGGCATCTATTTCCACGGCTTCTTTCTCAGTTATATTCATCAATAGCACGAAATTAAATGAAGACATTCCCTGTCCTGGCGCCAGCTTCTCAGACGCATTTATCACTGTTGTGGCATCCGCCTTGGCTCCTCTTCCTTTGAAGGGGATTTTCCTCTGTGCAGATTAGGAGCACAGAGCACGGTTTCTTAAGGAAGCTGAGAATTCAAACCTTCGAAGTTTGATCTCCCCACAAACCAGCACTGCTCACTGCATTCAGTTCTTCTTATTTGCAAGTGGGGATGTGTGTGCCAACCTTGAAGATGTATGGGTTGCACAAGGCTGCATGGCATATGGTGGGTATTCACACGGAGGTGGGGGCATTCAGCCATTACCCCAGGGTGACTCACATATATACACTGCTAGTGTTCTCAGGCAGGCTAGCCACCCAAATGACCTGTGGGACTTGGAAATACCACCAGCACTGGAACCCCGACCCCTAGACACCTTCTCATTTGTATCTCTAGAAGCAGGCTCAGCATCCTGTTACTTTAAGTGGCTCCTCAGTGCCGTTTTGACTGTCAGCCACATCTGGGAACCTCTGCAGTATAGGGTTGTTTTTTTGTTTTGTTTTTTTTCCCCTTACCATTCTTAATGAGTCTAATCAGTAGTATTGAATAAATGATGTGAGATTTTAAAGACGCTGGCCATCTAAAAGAGGTTTGGGCTGGTTCTCAGCCCATTTTCTGGTGGGACAGATAGGGTAGGGTAGGCAGGAAGGAGATAGTTAAGAAAATTACTGTTTGGGGCTAAGGAGAATCCCCTGCTTGTAATCCCTGTGCTTGGGAGGTGGAGCTTGTTCTTGGGACAAGCTGGTTAGCTGAGAACCTCCCTGAGGAACAAAGTGGGGAGGGATCTAGCATGACACCCAACTTCTGGCTGCACACACTTGTACAACACAAGCCTCTGCACATCCGTGTGTGGAACCCACATTCACACACATATAGCTTTAGGTTGGAGATTTGGCACAGAGGAGTATTTCTTTAGCGTGTGCAAAGCCCTGAAGTCAGTGGCCAGCAGCTCATAGACCAGGTGTGGTGGTACATACTTTCAAGGTTGCCCTTGGCTACACATTGAGTTCAAGGCCAGTCTGGGCTATTTAAGACAGTAGCTTGAAAGAAACATCTGTGCCTAACAAGAAAACCTGTGATGTTTGACTCATTAGAAATGGAAAATTTTTGTTTTCTGCTTTCCCTTCCCTCCCTGGCTGGGTCCTCACTGGGACCCAGTATGCCTCAGAGTCAGGAAAGCTGGCTTTAAATTCTGGCTTCAACCTTAAAATCTTGGAAACTGCACGAACATGGGTCTGATCGCAGTTTAGAGACTTCCTGGGTGCAAGCTTACACACCTCACAAGAATCAAAACATGTCTGTTGAACAAAGAAATCAGAGCAGGCAGCAGAAGGCCCTGATCCCAGAAATATGGCTATTACCACTTCCCACATCTGTGATCCTCAATATGTCAGTGAACCCCATGGTGAGCTCTGGTTCCCCTGTTTGCCAGTAGGGTATTCACACTATTTCTTAGCTTTTCCACACGACATATTTCATGTACAGTCACTTTGTAAAGCCAGAGACAGAAGCACCTTCCCTCTCTTTTTCTCCTCTGTCTCTTTGCTGCATGTTTGCCTCTTATCAATATGTTTGAAAAAAAATTATTGATAATTACACTTGCCTTTTGGTTTTGAATCCTCTGGTTGTTTCCTCATTCTACCCTTGGGGCATCTTTAGAAGTCCTGTGGGGCATCTTTAGAAGCCCAGTGGTCCTGGTTTGCTAGGGAGAAGCTAGAGGCCTGTACTGCTGCAGTATTCACAAAAGCCATAGCACCCCTTTTCTTTGTTCCCCAAAATGTCTTTCTTGAAAATAGACTTTTTCTTGGGAATGGGGTGGACACCTGCAGAAGATTATGAATGTGTTTTGGTACTAATACATAGGGCTGTTCCTCTACAGATTATCTGTGTTCAGTGTGTGTGTGTGTGTGTTTTACATGCACAGCCATTGAGAGTTCAGTTGCCAGAATCTGTTGACCCGTCTTTGAGGAAGGTCATAGTTCAGCCCACATGTGACCTTACAAGACTTAGAGCCAGCAGGAGCTGCAGCTGGTTCATGCTTTTATCTGAATCCAGGATAGAATTTAAAAATAGGCATCTGGACAGAGAGCAGACTCAGATGTAGGAATGCATAGGGAATGATTTCCTTATAGGTAGTCTTTTAGTTTTGGTGTTGGTTTTGGTTTTTTAAGACAGGGTTTCTCTTGGTAATCCTAGAACTCTCTCTATAGATCAGTCTGGCCTCGAATTTATCGATCCACCTGCCTCTGCCTCCTGAGTGCTGGGATTAAGTCATGCTCCACCACTGCCTGGCTTGGTAGTCTCACTATTTAAATATTGAAGTAAATATCCTCTCATCTCTCAGTTTCACACATCGACCATTCATCCATCCATATCTGCAGAGTATCTAAAGAATGTGTTCTTTATAGATGATCCAGTGTTAGCCATTGGGATAAATAGCCTTGCATGTATCCATCCACCGGTTGCTTGCTCCATCTGGCCATCCATGTCTGCCATATTGGCAAATGACTATTAAGTACTATCTATCATGTATCGGGTTCTGTGCCATCTCTTGATATTAAAAAAAGGACAGAACTTATGTCCTCAAGAAGCCCACAGTCTGGGGTGCAGGATGTTTTCCTAAAATTTAAATCCAGTTCTTACCACAGCTTCTTTTACTTTGTTTTGGTCTCTCTTTTGAGTTTGGGAAAGCAAGCCTCCTAACCATGGGGACATTTCACTTGTTTTTGTAAACCCAAGTTCTAGAGTTGGGTTTCATGTTTTGCATAACTCTGCATGGCATAAATGCTTATTGTGTTACAGGGAGGACAAGAGGGAAGGAGGGACAATCAGGGGAATAGCATCAAATCCTAGGAATGTAAGCGGTCCAAAATCCTCTGTGGAATTGTTAAAAAGGTGTTTCTCGGCTTCAGAGTGCATCATATCCAGAATCACTCTGAATTTTGTAAACCACCAGACACTTTCCAACAGGATGAGGCCAGCTGGGAAACGAAGTCCTGTGTCTGAAGTTGTCCAGGGACAGACTGTGTAAATGAATGGTTAGGGGCCGTGTGTTCCACAAGTTTGGGCTTTGGTCTCTATTTTTTCGTTCTCCATCTGTGTGATCCTGGGTGAGGTACTTAACCTTTCTGGGCCCCATTTCCCCACCTTGTAAGACGGGGTTGATGACCCCGTTTGCCTGAGAGAATCATTATGGGTATGGCACAAACACAGAGATTCTGAAATGCAGGCCTCGGATGTAGTAAAAGCTAAAGTCATGTCTGTTTCCAAAGGGCGACGGGATTGGATGGTTAACAAAAGTCCACACAAGGATCCCTGTTCAAAAAAAAAAAAAAAAAAAAAAAAAAAAGGAATACAGAATGCTTCAAAATTTGAAATTTTTAGCACAGACAAAAAGAAGAGTTCACATTTGGCCTCATGTGACAGGTTGAAGCCAAAACACAAGGTGTGGGCCAGCGAGATGGTTCAGTGGGTAAAGGTGCTTGCTGCCAGGCCTGACATTCTGAGTTCAAACACTAGGACCCACAGTAGAAGGAGAGAACTGACTCATGTCCTTTGATTTCCACACGTGTGCTGACATGTGTGCACTCACATGTACACATATATACAAAATAAATAAATGTAAAACAAAACATGGGAGGGCCAACTGTTGTATTGTACAAATGTTCAAGCTATGTGTATAATATGAATTTCATGTTTGTGCTTCTTGGGGCCCATGAAGAATTGTACGATTTGGGTTGGAAGAATTTTTTTTTTTGTTTTGTTTTTTTGTTTTTGTTTTTTTTTTTTTGAGACAGCATTTCTCTGTGTAGCCCTGGCTGTCCTGGAACTCACTCTGTAGACCAGGCTGGCCTCGAACTCAGAACTCCACCTGCCTCTGCCTCCCAAGTGCTGGGATTAAAGGCGTGCGCCACCACCGCCCGGCGGGTTGGAAGAATTTAAGATCGGGGCTATTCAGTCTGTACTGACAGCTTGCAATTTCTATGGAAATAGCATGTGTGATGCCTCTGACATTACACCACTAATTATCTCCTCAGAAATATCAGTGCCTCTCTGACAGCCTGATTTGTGTCCTCGCTATGACGCTGACAGGCGGTCTGCAGTCCAGGGAGATGTCTGTCTGTTCTCGTCTACAGGAGGGGATCGTGGCAAGCTTGTCAGCCGTGTTACAGGTTTCTGGCCGGCATGAGTTAGCTTATATTTTAGGCAGGCCACACTGACTTGAGGAAATCCATGTCTGAAATTAATTTCCACAAAGGGCAAATTGGTAATTATGTCTGACGTTATTTTATTTTTAAAAATAAAAGCCCGACCATGAGTTGGATTTTATACAGAGCTTGAGGCAAAGGGTTCAGTGCAATGGGAATTATTTCCAAGAATGGATCTTTTTTCCTTCTTTTTTTCCTTAAGATTGGGGGGGGGCCCTTCTCTTGGCGTTTTTTTTTTGTTTTTTTTGTGTTTTTTGTTTTTTTCCTGGAAGGTATTTCTATATACTGTTTATAGAGGCCGTGGTCCTTTTTAAATTTAAGGAGCCCAGTTGGCTTCAATGGCAATAAATAAAACCCCATATGGGGGCCAAGGGATAGTTAATTTATGGGCCCAGCTCCCTCCTTAACTTCAGCCAGTTACTTCCTGGGCTATAGGCCTAACTGATGGCCATTTGATGCATTGGACTACTGAGGTGCTTTTGAAGTTTCTCCTGCAGGGCCTGGGGTCTGGCCCTGTGAAGTGTTAATGGGCCTCCTGCCCAGGCTTTATTTGAGGGGTGCTTGTTAGAGGAGCCTTGATGGGTCCTTGGGGGCCTCTAAGCTGTACTGTTCTACTCGGCAGGGCTGGCTCGTGGCCTCTGATTCCTCTGCTCTATTGTTTTGATTTTGACTCCTGGGACAATGCCTGTTTCGCTCCTGGGTGTTCCCAGGGCCCAGGCAGCTACGGGTGACCAAGCAGGGCCAGCCAGGGAATATGCCCGGAAGGGCAGACCAGGGAACTCCACCCAGCAGAGCACAGCAGGACTTTTGCAGTACATAAACCACAGCTTGGTCTTAAGCAAAAAAAAAAGAAGCCTCTGTCCAGTAAACACATTCTGTTTCTTCTTCTCCCTGGGTTGCAAAGTCTCCACCTTTCTGCTTTGGGTCTCTAGTGGCCTGGCATGCCAATCTTGGAGGCACGGCTTGGTCTTCCTAAAAAGGAAAGCTTGTTCATGCCACTCTCTTTCCTACAGACCTTCCACAGTATCTTCTTGGGCTGGTTGTACCTCTCAGATACCTGTGCACCCTGCTTCCCATCCCCTACCCGAGACACAGACTGTGCTGTGTTTGGAAAGACAGGGCTTTTATGCAAGCTAAAATAAGGTTATTAGGGACTGGGGTTGTATCTCAGTAGTAGAATGCTTGCCTAGTAGAGCAAGGTCTTGGGTTTCTAGCACAGCGGGTAAGGAGGCTCGAGGCGTGGGGGGAGGGGCATGTGGGGGTCAAGTTGGGTCATGAGGTCATTAGGTCTGCCCTAACCTGTGTGATAGACTAATGAGAGGGGAGAAGATACGACTGCCCTTGCATGCAGAAGGGCCACATGAGGACACATGAAGCAAGTGGCCTTGGGAGGAGCCAGTCCTGATGATACCTTATCCTTTGGAGCCAGACCTTGGAGGAAATCACTCTGTTGTAGTTGAAGCTATCTGGACTGTGTGGCTTCTGTTATGGCAATGCTGTGTCTTCGGGATAACTTTCTAGCCCTGTACAATGCCACAGGAGGTCTTTTGTCTCTCTGGATGCTATCTGTGGGCAGAAGTCTTCCTGCTTACATGACAAACTACACATCTTTTAAAGCTGGGTTCCAGGATCTGCTGGAGCCTCCTGAAACCATCTGAGTCTCACCTGTGTCTCTTTCCCAGGCAAGGGGTCCTCTTCTTCACGCTTCCGGAAGCCTGGAGGGCAGGGCCTTTGTGTAATTGATCCTGGCACACAGTTGGATGACTCATTGCATCAAGACAGTCTCTCCTGTTCCTGTCCCTAGGACGCGCTCCTCCCTGTAAGAAGACAGGCTAAGTCTGGATTCTCCTTGGGGTGTAGTTAGTGCCACACAAGTCCTGGAATGACAATAATGGTGACAGTGACAGTGTGCACAGCACACGGTTATGTGTGTATTTATGGTTTTTCGTTCCTTTTCTTTCCAGACAGTTTGTATCTTATTTGTGTATAGCTCTGTCTGTCTCTATATGCACCTATCTCTGACTAGCCCGGAATCACTATGTAGTCCTTGGTAGCTTTCAACTCATCAGTCCTCCTGCCACAGATTTCTGTTTGCTGGAGCCAACACTCAGAGCTAGCTAGTATGGTCTGAGAATGTTCTAGATACCACATAAGCTTTTGTCACCATGGTGCCAGAGTTTACAAAGTCAGACGTGGGCCAGTCAAACCAGATTCAGCTGTCTGTCTTAGGGTTCCTATTGCTGTGATGACACATGACCAAAGCAACCTGAAGAAAGGCTTTATTTGGCTTACACTTCTGTATCACTGTTCATCATCAAAGGATGGCAGAACAGGAACTCAAACAGGGCAGGAGCCAATACAGACGCCATGGAGGGGTGCTGCTTACTAGCTTGCTTCACATGGTTTGCTAGGCCTGCTTTCTTATAGAACCCAGAACCACCAGCCCAGGGATGGCACCACCTGCTGTTGGCTGGATCCTCTCCCCTTGGTCACTAATTAAGAAAATGCCCTTCAGCTGGATCTTATGGAGGCTATTTCTCAACTAAAGGTCCCTCCTCTTAGATGACTCCAGCTTGTATCAACTTGACATAAAACTACCCAGGACAATAGGATAATATACAATTAAACACATAAAGTATAAGAACCAATCCAGTGACCATACTCACATGTGCAAACACACAGACACACGCACACACACACACTCTGTTCCATTTTCCGAGTCCTGACCTGAGGTTCATGGTTAAATAGGGTAAGGTGTGGGCGACTGCATTTCTTGCCCCTTGCTCTTCACTGCCCCGTCATTGTTAATCCTCTACCCTGGCTGCAAGGTCATCTGACAAGTTTTATAGAACTGTTGAAATCTGTTCCCGGGGTAACCTCCTTCTCTGGCTGATACTCATGGTCCAGCCTTCTCCTTTTCCCAGCGTGAGATTCAGGGAAATCCCAATTCTGGAGAACCATGGGCTCAGTAATCTGCCTCTCTTTAGATAAGGGGCTCTCAACCTGTGGCTTGTGACCCTTTTGGGGGTTGCATATTGTATATCTCGCATATCCGATATTTACATTATGATTCATAACAGTAGAATTACAGTTCCAAAGTAGCAACAAAAAAACTTTATGGTGTGTGTGTGGGGGTGGTTGCCACAACATGAGAAACTGCATTAAAGGGTTGAGGACCACGGCTATAGAGAAACTCCAGTCCTGCCCAGGACCATTAAGGTTTAGTAGATTAAGTGGCAGACACATATTTCTCATGGTCCTATTCTCTGGCTTCTCCAGTCCAGGAGTTAGATTTCCTCCCATTGCCTTCAGAAGTTTGACCGGAAGTGGCCTTGCCAGGGCATCTGAGCTCCTCCTCCATTCCCTCTGATTGGGGGGTGCCACCTTTATTAGTCTGACAGGGTTGACAAACTCCAGGTCTAGTTGACAGCTCCCTCTGGGAAGACCCCCTTTTCTCCCACTATGTAGATGAGACGAGGCAGACCACCACATGTCACCTCATAGGTCACTTATTTTCCTGGAATCTGGTTAGGTTTAGTGGACCTCAAAAACTGCAGACACAACTCAAACCTTTACATGTCTGACTATTTCTTAAAAGAAAATTTTAATTTCTTAAAAGAAAATTTAAACTGTATGTGTATGTGTATGAGGGCTGGCCTTATTTATAAAAGCATACTCTTCTCCTGACTTCCAGATCCTTTCAAAAGGATGGAATTGTCCATGGAGAAGGAAGGCCTGAATGAAGAGGTGATTTTTGAGCAGAAAAAGAAAAGAACTGAAGTGTGACCCACCCCCAACCTCAGGCAGTGGTCTGGCTTCATTTGTGATTTTTTTTTCACTTAATATTAGTAAAATAATGAAGAGTTGTGAGGTAAACAAACCTTTTTGACAAACTAACGTATTAAACATTTCTGTTCTGAATTCAGTTTCTCGGCTTAGAGGGTTGCTATTTTGAAGGGGAGTGGGAGAAGGCACACCCAGGACGCTCCTGCCTAGGTTGGTGCTCTTCGGTGACACTGCATGAGTCCTAAAGAAGATAACGACCTTGAAACAGACTCTGGTTTCCTAGCAATGCTCACAATCAGACTTGATGTCCCCCAGAATCAGGAAAAAGCAAGAACACGTTCCTAAGACTCCTCCATGTTGCTGAGACATTTTCTGTCCACGGTTCCTACAGAGTTGTTCTGTTGATTCTCTTTTCCAGCTGATCTTGTCACATAGGATCATCTAGCTGATGTAGGGTGTGTGTGTGTGTGACTTCATTGAATGAGTGGACAATCACCATTATCTTCATGTTTCCCCTTAGGAAGGAAGGGACGAGGTCCATGTTATCCCAGGTTAGCGCCATATACTTTCTGGTATGAATGATGTATTTATGTCACCCATTTTCCCTCTGGCAGACTAAAACTGTAATGGCTCTGGGGCTAGCTTCATGGCTGACCATGCAGCAGGTCCTCCGGGAGTTGTAATTTGCATGCCCACTAAGGTCCAGGGATCCTCAGACATCTGAGCTACATCTCAGACTGACTCCTTTGGGGTTCATCCCACAAGCAGCGTGGAAGGGTGTAAGCCTCAGGAACATAAACCCCATCTGGACTGCAGGCACTTAAAAATACCTTCTCCTCTCCCATGGCCAAGGTTGCTAGGTGTCTACTGGAATTAAATCTAGATGTGTATAGCAGGCAGACGGGAGGGCTGGTGGAGTCGGAAAGCACAGGGCTTTCTGTGTTTGTGATGACATTCTGTGAACCAGAGATAACTTCAGAGCTAGAAACCAGTTCATTATTTCCCAAACAGTATCCTGCATTCATTGATGGTGTTATAGAGAATTCAGTTCATACATATTATGTATACATAGGCATATGTGAGAGGCCATAGCTCTGGATTCAACGTTAATAATAAGCAGATTCATTCCTGAGCCATGCACACAGAGGGATTGTGAAGGACAGTCGTTTTTATTATATTACATTAACTTTCCTTTATGACATTTGGTAGGTCAACTCCATGGCAGCGGGTCAGCTGAATTATGGAGAAAATGAACCTGAAAAGTGGGAGAGAGGCTGTAACATGATAAAGCCTATCAATTCAATTTATTTCTCCTGTGCTAAATGCAGTCAGTGAGGCCGGATATCTCTCTGCCTGGCAGAGATGAGTCAAAGATGGTCTGGGGAGAGGTCTCCATGACCAGTTCCTAAGGGCTCAGTGGGTAAAGGCAGTTGCTGCCAGCTTGTTCACCCGAGTTCAGTTTCACAGGACTCACATGGTAGAAGATAACTGAGTTCTTTAAGTTGTCCACTGAGCTCCACAGGTGCACACTTACATGTGTGTGCGAGTGCCTGTGTATGAACGTGTGTATGTACACACACACACACACTAACTGGGTAAATGTCAATCAACAGAACAAGGTTAGGTGTTGATGCTTGGGTGCTTACTAGTCTTCTCACACCTTTGGGAGAAGGTTTAGTAGAAGTTTAGTGTTTGCATTTACAAACCCAGCAAGCCAGTTTCTCCCTCCAATGGTCACTCTGGAAAGGTTTCTGATCCACTGTCTGGCTCAAGGGACCAGTGAGAGCAGTCTCACAGCTGTGACATGCTGTAAGAGTCCCTTCCCTGCTGGAGAGCACTCACACCACGGCACGACGCCTCCAGTTCACCCACAGCCGCCTGTGGATGTGGTTCTCGGTTTTTTTAGATCGTGACAGGGCTGCACTCGGCTCTGTTCCTCATATCTTCTCACTCCTCGGCCTCACTTTCCTTCCCTGCAAAGCGCAGATACCGACAACAGCCTCCACAGAATTTTAAGATCATTTATAAATCCTCTTTCTAGAGCCAGCCAGTCAGCCAGTACATAATGGTTGTTATGGTGATGTCTAAGTCCCACCTCCGCTGCTGACTGATGGTCCTTCGTAAGTCCTCCTGTCTGGTTCACCTCTGTGTTCTTCCACAGACCTCTCTGTGTGCTAGCCTGTGTGATAGCTGTGTGGCAGTAGCTTCCTTATTATCTCAGCTTGAGCCAGAGGCAGCAGTCCTAACAATCTTAGCTTCATGGGAGAGTGTTCTAGGAATCTGCAGAAGATCCCTTCGTGTCAGCTTCAGGCACGCCCACTACCATTTGCACTCCACATTGCACACATGCGTGTGGGAAGCAAAAGCTGGCCGCCGAGCATATGCTAGCCAGTGGTTTCCACAAGAAGTAGAAAAAGAGCCCAGACAACAGGCTACATTGTCCATCAACTTGGGACGGTATCATCTGGGACCAGGATAGAGGCATAAGATGCAGAAGAAGTAGGAAGCCAGTCTTGATAACCCTGGGAGGCCTTGGTGCAAACAGCCAGGCAGTTTCCCACCACCAATCAGGTCCAGTCTGAGATGCCTACGTGTGGCTGTCCACTCCCTGGGTGAGCCCTCGGGTCCCGTGACATGACTTAGGTTTGTAGCAACTCTGCCTCCTCCTTTTAGAATATTCTGTGACCTCATTAGCGACTGTAGACGGACTTAAGCCTCTTTGAGTCCTCGAGTGTTGGTTAAGCAACAGAATTTTAAATTTGTTAATATTTATTACTTTTTCAGGGAGAGGGTATAGTGCCTACGTGGAGGTCAGAGGACAACCTGGAGGAGTCACTTCTCTCCTTCCACCACGTGAGTCCCGGGGATTGAACTCAGGTCATCAAGCTTGGTGGCAAGAGCCTTTATATCAATAGAGGTTTTTTTTGTTAATGCATTCTGAGTTTTAAAAAGGATTGGGTTTAGGGATAAGAAGTTAGCAGAGTTCCCAGATAGTCATTCCCAGCTTCCCTGCTGGGATAACCCACATTGCTGTGCTTCCCATAACTAGTGAACCAATGTCAGTGTGTTACTGTGAAACCCAGCCTTCCTTTCCTCTTCTGGGGTTCCACAATACAGCAGGTTGCCATGGCTCCTTGGGGGTGTGGCTACAGCAGTTCTGATGCTCTTATCTTGGTGTCTGTGAGGTGTTTTGGATTCCTCAACCGGGATTTGTCTCCTGCTTTTCTCAGGAATCTACCATGGTTTGGGGGTCCAGAGAGCAAGATTGGGCCAAAGACATTCCAGTGGTTCTCAACCTATGGGTTGCGACCCCCTTGGGGGGGTTGCATATCCGTTATTCTGCATATCAGATATTTACATTCCGATTCATAACAGTAGCAAAATTACAGTTATGGAGTAGCAATGAAATAATTTTAGGGTTGGGGGGTCACCACAACCTGAGGAACTGTGTGTTAAAAGGTTGCAGTGATCAGAAGTTTGAGTGAGGACCACTGATGTAGCCTGGGGATCACTGATGTAGCCGGTGTCCCTTTGCCCCATGTGGCTTCTCACTGTTGTTGGCTCCTGTGGTGCTGAGGGTGGATGGAGGCTTTGCACCTGCTCAGTAAGTGCTTGCTACTGAGGCGCCCCTGAGTTGTCAGCCGCTCCTAGGTCTCTTAGGAGAATGGCGCCTGTCAGGTTTTCCCGCTGCAGTGTCTCCCACCCCTCTCTCTGTTCCACGCACTCTAGGAAGAAGTCACTGTAAGTAACCACACCTAAGAACTATGTGCAGGACTGTTTCCTAACCGTGCCTTGCCTTTGTCCAGAACTTTCTGTACCCCATATCCTACTGGGCTCAGCTGTGTTTCTGTCCACCCCCCAGATTCCCTTGGTGGGTGCAGTCTCGGGTTGTCTGTATAAACAATGTGGGCTAACTGGCCAAATTTCTTGGTCTTGGGGATCCAGTCCCTGAGGACCCAGTGCCCACCCTAGCACACATTCTAGCCTCTGTCCCTAGGGAACACTTGCCATGTCTGCTTGAGTGACTGGGGCCTTGGAAGTTGCATGAGCTCACTCCATCCCACATGGCGATCTTGAAGCTGCTGCCCTGACCCTCATTTTACAGATAGAGAGCAGAGGCATGAACAGTGTTCGAGGAAGCACCCCTGCCAAGGTTGCATAGCTAGTGCATTACAGAGCTGGGCTGTTGGGATTTCTTTTTTTTTTTTTTTTTTTTTTTTTGTTTTGTTTTGTTTTGTTTTGTTTTTTGGATTTTTTTTTATTATTAGAAAATTTTAAAAAATTTAAATTTATTACTGTGTATACATGTGTGCCTATGATGTGTGAGTATGCAGGTTCGCATACATGTGGAGGTCAGAGGTCAACTTGTGGAGTTAGCTCTCTCCTGACTTCATATGGGCTCTGGAGTTTGCATTCAGTTCACCAGGACCCTTTAACAGCTTAGCCATCATGTTGGCTTCTGGGCAGTGGAATTTTGAAAGCAAGTTATCTCTGGTGTCCCATTTGTCAGTCTGTCCCTGTATGAGAGTCCAGGCTTGGGAGGACCATGGCTGTGCATTTATGCCTGGCTCTGCGCCTGACTGCTGTGTGAACCTGGGCGAGTTACATCACTCTCTTTGCATCTGTAAAGCAAGGTTATCAGTGCTGGTGTCCCTGCTGGGGGAGCTTCAGTGAGGTGAGGCACGGAAAGCATTAATGTGGTGTGGTGTTTATTGATTCCAAGTGCAACAGCCATGTTAAAAGCCAGGAGTTATGGATAATAAACTACACACAGCACAATGGGGATACAAGACAATGCCATTAAAAATGGAGCTTGTCTGCTTACGGGAAGGTGTCTGTATGACATGATGGGTTATAGGTTGCTCTGGTCAAAGATGAAGTTGCTGGTAGCGGCAGAGGCAGAAGGCAAAGGCAAGCAGGGCGGTGTCTGAGACTGTCCATCATGAAGGCGTAGCACACAGCAAGGCATCAGCTGAGAAGCCCCAGGTGTATTGTCAGGACTTTTTTTTAGCAGTTATTTAAATCCGAGACTCAAGATCATGAATGAAATCAGTACACGAAGTCTACTGTGGGGTTTGCTTATGCTTTCATTTTGTTTTTTTTTTCTTTTGTTTTTTGATTTTGTTTCATTTTCTTCTGACAGGATCTCACTCTGTAGCCTCAGCTGGCCTGCAGCTCACTCTGTAGCCCAGGCTAGCCTCAGACTCTATGGTCTTCCTGCCTCAGCTTTCCAAGTGCTAGGCTTATAGGTATGAGGTATCACATCCCTGGAACATTTAAAAAAAATAAATTGTAATTCAGGAGCCATAAAGAAATGTAGATAACACCTTAGATTCAGGGGGAAATGGTTCTTTTTAGGGAAGCACTATTGATTTCTAGACTTGTCCATTTCCATTGTACTGGCGTTAAGGGAGAGCTGTAGGTTTTGTTTTTGGTTGGTTTGTTTGTTTGCAGAGAGAATTCGTGTAAGCAAATGAGGGTGTGTGTGCATATGAGTTGGAGACCGAGGCTTCCGGGCTCTCTTTCCTGGCCCTGTTATCCCTGGGTTGAGTTTCATTTACATTTATGCCTTCGCAAAATCAAATCAAGTGAGCAACTCATACACACACACACACACCCTCATTTACTTACACACCTTCTCTCTGCAAACAAACAAACAAACCGAAAAACCAAACAAAAACCAAAACCACAGTTCTACCCTAATGCCACTATTAATGCTACTAAAAGAAATAAAGATAAATGGGAAAGTCTAGAAATTAATTGATCAATCATGTGTCAAAGATCACAGTGAACAGTTGCCAGTGGTAAAAACCACAGTTAGTAGATCTGAGAGTAGCCCAGTGCCAACCGCTCTAATTACAAAGCTAATGAGAAATGGGGGTTTCAGATGGCTTTGGTGAGCCAAGGAGTGAGAAGATGCCCTGATGTGGTTCACACCTGTCTTCTCCTGGGAACCATTGTGTGCGTGTGTGTATGTGTGTGTGTGTGTGTGAGAATGATCTTATGAGTGTGCCTGTGTGTGTTTTCCCATGAAGGACTCTATTGGAAAATGAGCTTCCTATCTGAGATCTGACTTACTGAGTTAATACCGAAGTCAGGTCAGAAAAAAAAATGCCATTTTTCAATCGACTCTGCAGTGTTTAAATCACAAAAAGCAAAAGGCCAGAACTTGTAGATGACTTTTAGCCCAGATCTCCCGAAATATCCAAGTGCATGTGACACTTAGACTTTTATGCCAGAGAATATTTTCAAAATAAGAAAAGTCTCTAGGCTCAAAGTCAGGATTCAGAGGCTCTTTAAAAACACAAGCAGAGTCTGCACGCTTGCAAGCACTCAATTTTAACAAGCGTGTGTTGGCTGGCCCTGCTCCCGATGTCCTTTGCTGATAAACAGACCGCCTTTGGCTTTGCCCTGGACATGTGAAATCCTTGAGGTGACCCACATGGAACTGTGTCAACAACATGTTTCTGTCTGGCTTGACAACATCCCTCTGTGTGTGTGTGTGGGGGGGGCTGCACGCTTCTAAGAGGCTGCAAGACCCTCTCCTTGAGTTGCTGTGGGCAAATGCTTGTACAAGAGCGAGAGTACCTTTAATGCTACCCAGCTGTACACTTGAAAAGGAAGACATGTAGTCAGCAAGATGGCTCAGTGAGTAAAGGTACCCTTAACTCTGACATTCTAAGTTTGATCTGCAAGATCCACGTCATGGAAGGAGGGAAACAGTTTCCCCAAAATCTCCACAGACGCTAATACTTGTACCCACATGCTATTATAAACCAAGACCATTCTGAGAAGGGTACTTGGGGGACTGTTATGTGTGCAAGTAAATCAGCCCAGAACCGAGGCCCCCTCCCTCTTCCCCCATGTACTCACATGTGTTCCCTGTGTTCTGTATTCTAGAAGTGTTTGTGAAAAGATTGGTTCCTAGGCAAGGTAGGGATCGAGAGGGAAGACTATTCTTTATTGACTGTGCCACTGGTACCAGGGAGCTTTGTTACCTATTAACAAGATAACTTAAGCCTATTTCAGCTAATGGCTGTGAAGAAATAGATATTTATTTATATAAACATAAATTCCTTTTGGAGCCATGGGAGAGTTATTTCCCTGTAGAACATGTTAGTGTTGGTCTCTCCCAACCTCTTAGTGGTCCCAGTGGATCATTCGTGATCAGCTGAACAGGAGACGGTGACATGCAGCGACACAGTCCCCAGGAAGTTCACAGTCCTGTTTCTTCTGCTTTCTTGCGCAGGTATTTCTGGCAACATGTCATATCTTGTGTGTTTCCACTTGTTCCTCACTCAGGGAGACGACTGGTCATGTCTTCAAGCCTTTGATTCTTTCTGCATCTTTCTGTTGAGGATTATAATATTTCCCCTGCATTCTTTGACTCTTTCTGGCTGGGGTCTTACAGCTGCTGGGTGTGTAAATCCAGGGTAATTACCCATCAAGTCGGCTCCTGGTTGAAGCTTTGTGTATCGGTGGCATTGTGAAGTGTGGCGGTCACCAGAGTCACTTTATGCCCGCCTCTTCGCCTCTGTGTGTATTGAGCTGATTTCTTTCTTGAGAGGCTGACAGTTGATTGTCTTCCTTTACCTCATTCGGACCACCGCTTAAGAAGCTAGGGTGGCTGGAAAGATGGCTCAGAGAGCAGATCACTTGCTGTGCAAATGACCCAAGTTCCTATCCCTGGGACCTACAAAAGCCAGATGTAGTAGTAGTCATATAGTAGTAGAAGTAGTACACCTGGTCGTAATCTCAGGGCTCCCCTACGGGGAGACGGGAGAGCTGCCAGAAGCCAGGAGGCCATCTCGCCAGGAGGACACAAGAATGGATAAAAGGTGACCCAGTCTGAAACGGGGTAGAAGGTGAGGACTGACCTCCAGGATTGTTTTGTGACCTCTACATGCAGACCATGGTGTGTGCATTCATACACACACACACACACACACACACACACACACACACACACACACACGTTAATGATAGAACAGTATGTAAGATTTTGGCTTACCAAGAGCTACTTTCTGAGAAGACAGTGGGCATAGTTGAGGGTATTTGAGAGGTGATATTCCACACAACAAAATCCACGGACTACTCACTGATGGGGAGAGAGGAAGGTGAGGGAGACAGCCAGTGGTTGGCTGCTGTAAAACTAAGATCTCTAAGCTGTCCCTGGAGATTATGGTCCTTGTCCTCCCTATGGGGCAAGAATAAATGCCCCCAGAGTGAGGGAGAGGCAAATATCCCAGAATACCCTGGTTACCCAACTAAGTGACAGGGAGAAAGGAAAGACCCAAGGTGAGTTTTCATTACAAATTGAACAACCCTAAGGTTTTTTTTTCTTTCTCCATGTTCAAAGGTTTCTCTAGGGGCTCTCTTGTGGGTGAAGGCCAGCCTCCCTGCCCTGCCTCTGACACAGTGAGCTGCCGCAGTGTCTGCACAGCTGCCTGCAAGCCAGGTTTCTTTCATGACCCTAAGACTTAATCAGTCTTTACAGTGTTTTCGTGATGCCTGTTTAGGTGTGTGTTGTGATCGAAGGGGCCAAAAATCCATACCTGTTGGTCTGATTTTTTGAGGGTAATAGGCCCTCTTTCTCTGAGCGGGGCACATGTTTGGCATGTATGAAAGCCTGCACTTGAGTGGAGAACACTGAGTATCAAGCACCTTCCCCTACCTGCTCCCTAAGCTTCTATACAGATATCTTAGCCAATTCTGGTTATAGTAGAAACACACACCCTAGTTCTGGAGCCTGGGAGCTGGGAGCTGGGAGCTGGGAGCTGGGAGCTGGGAGCTGGGAGCTGGGAGCTGGGAGCTGGGAGCTGGGAGCTGGGAGCTGGGAGCTGGGAGCTGGGAGCTGGGAGCTGGGAGCTGGGAGCTGGGAGCTGGGAGCTGGGAGCTGGGAGGAGCTGGTGCAGGTGGTGCAGCTGGCCATCCTGGGTGTGTTCTGGTGGGGTCTCTTTTCCTTCTTGGAGTCTTTTCATCCTGTCTTCATGTGATAGAAATAGCTCCGGCCTTCTTCAAGGTCTGTTTTACTTGACCCCATTTGTGCCTGACAACCCAACTGTCACAATCTAATCACCTACTAGGAGCTTTATCTCCTAATCGTCCAACCCCAAGTTGGGGATTCCAACATAAGGTTTTGGGGATGCAGACCGTCCAAGATAAGGATGCACACGGCTCAGCAGCCTGTTCAAGGTCTTGCAACTCCAAGGTGGTCGGTTCTGTTTCTCGTTGCTTCGGATAGGTCTGGCTAATAAGCGATTTGATTTTCGTCTTCTTTTTTCTTTGCTTACATAATAAAGAAGCTCTGAGCCACTCAGTGCCTTCAGGAAGTTTGGGATTTTGCTTTCATACATATTAAGGGGGTGTGGGAGGAGTTTCGAGAGGAATCTTGAAAGGCTTTGTGGTCTCTGCACCTGCGCAGCACCTGGTGGCAGAGGGAAAGTTCCATGGAGTCCGGCTGCTTCGCCAGAGGTGCCTGCAGCTGCTTTGGTCCTTCCATCTCTTTTCTTCTCCCTTGGACAAAACCCAAACAAAGCAAAATGAAAGTCTAAAATCAAAAGCCAAGCGGAGTGGTGATGGGACCCGCTGTGTGTGTTCCCCAGGATGGCTTGGGGCTTGCTCAGAGTCTAAGCCCAAACTTGCCAGGGCAAATCCAGTCCCCGCCTGTGCCTTCTGGGACTTCATCCATCAAAGCATTACTTCAGGGGAACTTGGACTTCCAGGCCAGATGGCTTTTGGTTTTGGAATTTTTTAATTATTAATTAATTTGCACAGTTAACCAGGTAGAGAATTAGAGAACTAATTTTCTATTTAAAAAAAAAAACATAGTTAACAAGTTGTTCATGTCCTTTGGCTGCGTAAGACAATACTTTTTCTCTAGCTGGATCTAGGGGGCAATACCAGTGTGTAGCAAGGTGCCAGTAAAGTTGGGGTTTTCTGTAATTGGGGGAGCAGCTGGGATAGGTACAGTGTGAATTTTTTTGAGGTTCTGGGTGCAGTGAAGAGAAACACAGTTCTAAACGAGAGGTGTGCAGTTACAGCCAGATGAGCCAAGGATCCGGTCTGAATGCCAGGTGGATGGGAGCCCAGGTCTTCGGGTTTGCAAGTAGAATAACTGTTACAGAAAGGGACCAGACTCTGGCCTGCTGGCGCTAGGAGCACTGAGATTCTTTTTCGTTCAGGTTGGACAGTCTGAGAGATGCGATGGGCACGTGAAAGTATTTTCCCTGGCGGCTGTCAAATACCAGCACCTCATCCAGTGTCTTATGAGTGGGAGGGGGCAGTGTAGGCACGTGACCAAATAAATGGCTCATTCTTGGAGTAACAGGCTTAGCCAGAAGCGAAGGGTGAGCACAGGTTACCACAGGTAACCAGAGGTTAGTGCAAGTAGGTAACAGTCAACAGTGGACTCTAGGTATCCCCAGGCCTGCTTTCCTATGGTTGGCTTGTATGCCAGCTGCTCAAGCTTGGCGGCCTTAAGCACATCACTGAGTCTTCTTTGGATTTTATTTCCATATCTATAAAAGGGGAGTAATTGTAGTATCTATCTCACGAAGTCATTATAACGATTAAATTGTTTTCTTCTCAGATGAAAAGAAAAGCCCTTTGCTCCTTCCTGCCTCTGGGTTTTGGATGAAGTCCTGTTTTCTTGAGGTGGAGAGTTGACACACATATAACGGCGAATGAGAGGGGGTTGGGACCATAGGAATTCTTGCTGATGCTGGGTGGCCAACCTGTTTATCTCCCCCTTGGAGGAAGGTTTTGATAGGTAGCCCAGGTTAGCTTGGAACTCATCGTGTCGTCTAAGTTACCCTGAATGCTGAAGACTTCCAGATACTGGAATTACAGGCACATGCCTCCATGCCTGGTTAGACTTGAGCTGAAGCAATGATGGTTGGCTCCTTGTAACCCATGCGTCTGAATCGCCGCTTCGATGCTGCTAGACTGATATCTCAGAGGCGCATGCACAGCAAGGGATGATGGGTAGCTGGGAAGAGGGGGAGGCAAACAAGTAGTGGTGACGAGGTGTCAAATGGCTTACACTTAGCTCTCCAGGAAAAAGAGATAATTCTGCTTTGTAACACTTGCCAATTCTCATGGTGCAAATAGTTCTACTGTGGCTGACTGCGAGCACGCAATGTAATCTTACTATCCTCGATGTTGAGATGAAGTGCACACAGTAGTTCTTGTGTGCTAGGACAAGCCAGGTACAGCTTATCACTGGTCGGGTGAAGGAACAAAGGGAAGGAGGAGTCAGTTCATTGAACAGTCATAATGATAATGTCAATAACAGTTATTGAGTGCTTAGATTCTGTTTAAGCCCCTCCCAGTGACCTTCCCTTTGTATCCCATTGGCCAGAGGTGTCACCTGACCCTTTCTAGCTGCAAGGAAAGCTTGTACAGTAGGAGTGACAATGTCATGACTTGGTTAGACCCTCAGTATGTCATTACCCAGGATGCCTCTTGGGTCCATGAATACAGGCAGATACCCACCAGCCAAGAAAAGGGCTGTTCAGTGAGCGACCAAGAGTCTGAAAGGACACAACTGTTCAAATAGAATAGATTCTTTTTCAACCTCGAAATTGCCTTTCCTGCCACACTAACAAATCCCTCTGTTACCAACACAATGAAATCTCTACCTGCCTCATTCCATTTCTCTGGGTACCACTGCAGACCTGGTAAACAGAGCCTGCCCTTGAGAATGGTCTGTTTCCTAATGCAAACAGATAGCAGTTGCAGTGATAAAGGGGGCAGGAAGAAGGAAGGGGCTGTGGGCAGCTTGGCAGAATACAGTTACAGCAAGCATTCAGAAATGCAAACACAGGTCCTCATATGCAGATTCACCAAGTGCGACCCAGGTCACGCCACCCCACCTGGATGCCTGGTGGAAACTGGTTGTGGTCAGAGATAGGAGCAGAGTGTGAGAGGATGTGTCACCCCTCCCTGAAGGCCTTCCATCCCTCTGTGTGCTTCTGGGACTGCTCACAGCGCAGCCCGTCCCCATGGCTTTCTAGTGGAAATGGCGGCTCGCATCACAGGAGAGGAGCTGCTCCATCCTGAAGGATGATCCAGAGCCTTAGCGTCTTCCAGAGCTCGGCAAATTTTCTACTCGCTTTTCATTTCCTGAAAAACCAAAGAAGTGATCACAAACACAGTGAAGGAAGAAGATGTAGACAAGAGAAAACTGAAGAGATGGGGGTACAGATGCTCTGCTAGACGGGTGTTCATGATGGACAGCTCTGTGCTTTCTCCGGTTGGAGGCGGGTGCAGTGAAGCTGGAAGCAGACATGGAAGGTTGTCGTCCAGTCGTCCTGTTTGCATAAACAGGCAGCAGGGAAAATTGGACGTCAGGTCATTGTCTGTCACCGTTGGTGTCAAGTGGGTCATAGGTGGAAAGGGATATTGGTCACAAATCATAGAACTGGATTGGCTAGATGAGGCTAGAATTGGGAATTAAATTCTAGTTTTTCCCATGATGACGAGCTAGCCAGGGGTTAAAGGAAGCAGAGGACCATTGTGTGTATGTACATGCCTGCATGCATATGTGTGCATGTGGTGTGTGTGTTTTATGCACGCCTCATGGCTTGCCCTTGTATTTCTTCATTAGTGAGTCAGGCACTTTTTATGGTAGCTGTCTGGCTGCAGTTTAGCTCCCCGTAAGTCTTTACCAGGACCCTGCTTCACCAGTGTCTTCCTTCTGACAGTCTGGAGAAAGAGAGAAGAAGCCGAGTGTCCACGGAACCCTGTAGAAACAGACAAGCTCTAGCCGCTCTTAGTCCCTGGTCTTATTTCAAAGGCTGCCTACTGCAGCTACGCAGTGTGGGTTGCTCTTCTGAAGCCTGTTCTCCCAGGCCGCTCCCGCTCCTGTACTTTCTTGTTTCACAATGGGATTTCCCAGAGGAAGTTCGGGATCAGGAGGAAGGCTCTTAGACCCCACGCCAAGGTCAAGGAGCACAGGGTGGCTTGATTGTAGAGGGTGGAGTACTGAGAGGTGGGCTGTTCCTGCATTCATCCTGTGCCTGCCTGCTTTCAGAAGCATGCAGAGCAAGTAGGGCAGCTGCAGGAGCTAGAAATTTCTGCTGCTCTTGTAGCCAGAGTGCCCAAATTCTATCAATTATATGTCTTGCAGGAGCAATGAACTTCTCACCCTCCTCCTCCTCCTCTTCTTCCTCTTCCTCCTTCTCTTCTTCCTCTTCCTCTTCTTCCTCTTCTTCCTCCTCTTCCTCCTCTTCCTCCTCCTCTGCCCTGGCCTGCTTGGTGCCAGCTCCATGCAGACCGGCTGTATGAAAAGGCAGGATTTACATATTCTAATCACGGCTGTCAGATTCCTCGAAGAGATCTGACAGCGGAGGCCTAACAAGTGTGAAGAGTATTTTTAACCAAGCTGTGTGGGGTTGATAGCCATTTAGGGACTAGTAATGGAATCTGAAGCTTCTCGGGAGTCTGTGGGGAAGCCGCAAGAGATGGAACCCTCAGGCTGCGAGCTCTTGGGTGCTGAGCAGCTGAGTTTGATCCAGAAGGAAGCCCACTTTTTTCTCCCCTCCTGACAGCTGTCAGTCAGCTGCTTTATGGAGTGTCAAATTGACACCTTCCTTGTCTGGCACAGGGGGCCCTGGATGTCTGGTTGTTAAAAGGGGTTAGAATTGGAAATGTGCTATGCAAGGCATTCGTTCGTTCATTCATTCATTCATTCATTCATTCATTCCACAATCATGTTGTGTGGGGGGGTCAGAATATGTCTAATTTTCTTACAGAATACTCATCAAGCTGACTGCTAAGGGGTGGATCCTGGGTGGGTGGATCTGGGGTTCGCTGAACCTCAGTGTTTCTACATTGCTTGTACAGATGCTGTTCACCTGGGCAACCCCACCCCTGTCACAGGGTCTGAAACACCATTGCTACTTTAGTGTGACAAGATGAAAATAGGGACATGTTCTTGCCTCAGGTCCTGCCTTCCCATTTTCCCACGTGTTCCTCCTCTGGCCTTGTGCTCAGTTTTCTTCTTTTCATTAATATCTCTGAAATGTCACTGCCCTAGAGAGACTTTTCCTTCCAAATTTAAAGTTAAAGTAACTTCCCACATCCCAGTTTGAGTTCTATTTTTCTTAAACTCTTCTCTGTGTCTGGCTGTTTGTTTACTTGTTTTGTTGCTGTTGCTATAACAAAATCCCAGAGACTGGGTAACTTATAAAGAAAAGGTTTATGTGGCTCTTGGTTCTGGAGGCTGAAGAGTCCAAGAGCACACAGTACCAGCATGTGCGGATAGCAAAGACCTTCCTGCGTGGTACCCTGAAGAAGTCACATGGTAAGGTGAAAGCATGCTAGCTTCTGCATTTATTCCTGCCAGCATGGTGCCATCTGCCACCAGAGGCCTCACGAGAGGCCAGAAGGATGGATTCACCTAGTGTTGAATTTTTATCTTCCAAGACTATAAACCAAACAAATCACCTGTCTTTGGGTGTTTTGTTACAGTAACAGAAAAAGTAATTCAGATTCTCCGTTTATCAACTGCACTGGTTTTGTTCCTTACAGAACCAGATGAAAAGGGAGCTCGAGGCAACACTGAGCTTGGTGGGGTGGGAAAAGTAGACTAGTAAAAGATCCAGGTTCTGGCTGGCAAGATGGCTCACTGGGTCAAGGTGCTTGCTGTTACACCTGACATCCTGACCCACATAGCAGGAGGCAACTGGCTTCCTAAATCTGACTTCCACATGTGTGCCGTGGTGTGTGCATGCCCACATTTACTGCATGCAAACATGTATGTATATACATACACATAACAAATGCATGTAATAAAACATAAAAAGAAGTCAGTTGATGTTGTATGGGATGGAATCAGAGCCATAAGAGAGAAAAGATGGAAAAGAAAATCTGATTTCTGAACTGTATTTTTGGCTTCATGGAAGCCGATGTAGGCCTGTTGAATCTTGGCCTTACCGCTTCTGGCCAGAGAGCCTGTGAGGAGTTCCCTGTAGCTGTGCCAGAGAGGCTGGGTTCTAATCTCAGGCTGTGACAGAGAGCATTCAAAGTCCGTCTTCCCTAGAGCCAACTCTCACTTCGTTGAACAACTTGCCCCTCAGGCAGATGGTGCTGGCAGCAAGCCTATCCTTCAGAGCTACAGGTAGAGTGCTGGCACCCCCAGAGAGAACGCCTCTGGGGGAGTCTACTCCCCAGCTGTTAGCTGGGTAAGGGGCCCTGGTGGGTAGGAAAGGAAGATGCCTATTCTGAGCTGAGGGAGGAGAACCCTGGGACTACAGGGATGAAGCTGTGGCACAGTCAGAAACTGGAGCCCTGGGCAGAGGCAGCCTCACCCATTGGGATCTCACTGGTGCTGGTGCTTGGTGGGTGGGGCGGTGATACAAGAGGGGTTTGCAACAACAAGAAAGACCTCCCAGAAAGTAGGGGCTCCGGAGAGATGGAGCTCATGACAGGGTCTCAGCCCAGGCTATCTGTAGCTGAGGATGACCTTGAGCTTCCTGCTTCCTACCTCACAGATGCTGGGATTATAGACACATGCTGCCAGTGACTGAATTATGAAGTCTCAGGGATTGATGTAGAGCTTCCCTCATGCTGCCTCTAGTCAGACACCCCACCAACCAAGGCGAATCCCCTGCTCAGAACTGGCCGTTGTTCAGGCCTCAGCCAGAGTATTTCCCTTTGACCACTGAGAGCTATGTGCAGGTATTATCTATAACACCAGGGTGGCGTGATACCCCATTTTAGTGAGAAACCGAAGCTCTGAGAACTGGAGACTTTATTCCAGGTGACAACTTGGAAAGGGATGAAGCTGTGATTGGAAGCCCACTTTGTCTGCAAAGCCTTCTTTCCAACTGCACCCTGCTGAGGAGAGGCAAACCAGGAGAAGAGGCTTCTCCATGACAGGAGGTGGAGGCCTCCACTTCCCAGAGCTTCACATGGAGAATGTCTTTCACTGTTCAGGGGAGCAGACTAGAAAGTCAAAGGCTGCCTGGCTCCTCCTGAGGCTCTGAGGGAGAAAGCCTCAATTCCGAGCGCCTGCCGGATGCTGGCTGTCTGTGGTGTGTTTCGGCTTGTGGACATCCTTCAAGGTCTGCTTCTGCCTTCACGAGCCCAGTGTGATGCTGTAACTGCTGTACTAGGCCAGAACCTAAGTATACTTGCGCAGTGAGCCAGGCCTTGCCCTCCCCAGAGATCCACTGAAGAGATGAATGAAGGAGGGAGTAAGTTCGTTCTCATTGTGTTCATGCTGGAGAGCAAAGCCACAGTTCTAGTGACCGCAAGGCTGCTTCTGAGGGGCTGAGGGCTTGCACTGCTGGCCTCATTGGCCAGGTGGAAGCACCCTGCGGCTCTAAGTTGCTGCTGCCCGGGGATCTAGTTTTGAATCTTGTCCCAAGATGTTTATCTGTTAAGTCAGCTGTCTCTGCAGTCTTCAAGAACTGCAGGAGAGAGTGATCTGTAGCAAAGGCCAGGTCAGAAAGGGTGGAGCTAGTTTGGCTGTCAGGTCATTAGCTCCAGGCAAAGGCTGGAGGCTTTGGGTGTGTCCTGTGGTTATTAGGCTGGTGGTCGACAATCTGAAGGATGATGTTCCTGTAAACCTTAAAAATGTCTCAGCCATGGATGTAGCTAAGTTGGTATCGTGTTTGCCTATGTTCACAAGCACTTGGGCCCCAGCGACATATAAAACAGGCAGAGTAGCACATGCCCATGATTGCAGTATTTTTTTTTTGTTTTGTTTTGTTTTTGTTTGTTTTGTTCTTGTTTTTTTTTTTTTTTTTTTTTTTAAGGTAGAACAGGAAGATTGGGGGAGTTCAAGGTCATCCTCAGCTACATAGTGCTTAGGGTTACATACTGTTTCATACGTAGAATTATTCAGTGCCCTGGACTAGGGACTCTCAAACAAAATAACAACAAGGAACAACAAAACCAAAGTACTCCAGCATCTCTTACCCTGGTGTCTCCAGCCAGGAAGGGGACAGCTACCAGCTCATGAGCGACAGACTAAAACTTCAGTAGCTAATGTGCCTACATGCAAAGCTGAGCAGGAATCTGACCCGAAGTTTAGTATAGTAACACAGCCAGGTGCCAGGCTTTGATCCTGCGTGAGCCTCACACTAAGCATCTGTAGGACCAAGTGAAGAGCCAGCACTCTTTAGAAAAAGCAGTCTCTGGAGCCTTAGCAACATTGTATCTTCACACTACTGATGTCTCGGTGCTCCAGTCTCTTCTGCCTAAAAAGATGCTAGCCATTAAGTAAGTTCTCCCCTCCCCGCCCCAACCTAGGCTTCATCTCAATTAGATTCTATTTGTAGTAACCGTATTGTCAGATAAACACGCACAGGCACGCAGACAAGCATGCATGCATGCACGCAAAGGTACTGGAAAGAATATGAAGACAGACGCCTTTTCAGGGACACAGTTCAATCTACAAGGGTGGGATTGACTATTTCTGGTTCTATACCTGAAGGATTCTAAGTCAGTATACTACAGAGATGTTTGTACATCTGTGCTTACTGCTGTATTATGCACAATGGCTAAGAAGTAGAATAAACCTAGATGTCCATTAACGAATGAATGAATAAAGAGACTGTAGTACATATGCTTGATGCCTTTTATTCTGCCTCAGAGAGGACTGAAGTTGTGACATTTGCAAGAAAATGGAGGCAACTGGCGATCATTACACGAAGCAAAATGTGCCAGACCCGGAAAGATAAATACCGCAGATTTTCTCACATATGTGCCATCTAGATTTAAGTGAGTGAGTATGTGTGTATGTGAGAGAGAGAGAGGGAGGAGGGAGGTAGAAGGGGGGCAGCAAAATGGCTGAGCTGCTAAAAGCACCTGCCACACAAACAGAGTGGCCCGAGTTCACCCCTAGGACCCACATAAGGGTGGAAGGTGAGTGTTGACCCTATGAAGTTGTTCTCTGACCTCTGCTTGCCCACCTTGGAATATGTGCCCACACGCATATGTGTATACAAGGATCCAAGATGCACAGATGCACGAAATAAAGATAAGTAATAAAAAACAGAAAAAGAAGAGTGAAATCTTAAGGGAGGGAGAGCATGCAAAGAAAAGGCTATTTAAGGGCTCAGGAAGTAAATATATATATATATATATATATATATATATATATATATATATACATACATATATATGTTATATATATAAATTATATATAAAGCGTGTGTACATATATCTACATATATATGAGTGTGGGTATATATCTGTATACACACATACATAAGGAGTAGCAGGCAGAAGGAGCGAGACAAGGTTCTGGAGTAATGATGATGTGTATGCCAGAAATGCATGGTGTGTATTAGGATGTGGACAGGAGCAACTGGAACCGTGTAGAGGTTTAGGATTGAGATTAGCAAAGTCTACACTCAGCCACTGCCAGCCAGGGTGGGCGATTTGAAAGGAATTCAGCTGTGGAGTAGATAAAGCTTCATCAGGAAGGAAGGAAGGCGGGTATTGTGCGTGCATGGAGTAGAGAGATCACAAAGAGAGAGGGCTCATCCCTAGAAGGAGTGGAGACTATGGGACAAGAGAGGTGTGGAACCCAGGTCACACCATCTGGAACTCTCTTGAAGCTTTCTCTGGTGCTAATTCCAGCTTCTAGAATTCTGTACCAGGCTGCAGCAATCCAGGATGGCGTCATGGGGGAGATTGGTCATGAAAGAAGGTTGTTAAAAGGTGGGAAAGTAGGTGGGGAATTCTAGGGCAGGGACGGCTGGTGCAGAGGCCAGTGCTGATGTCCCGTGTGACTCCATCCAGGCTACCATGGGGCCAGCTTTGATGGGCTGTGGAAACCTTCTTTGTTACGGTGGCTGTAGCCACTGCTGTTGTAGATCTCCATGCAAGTTTCCCTCATCATTTTAATGTCTGCTTTCATAATGTGCCTCTGGGCCTCTTCACCTTCTACAGCATCCTTGCTTGATAAAGCATAGGAGGCGTTCCAATGGTGGCTATGCAGGGAGAGGCATATGGACCCCTTGTAACTTCGGATAAATGAGACTTCTTAGGACCAAGCTCCTGGAGGTCCTCCCTTGTCCCTTCTTCTGATCCTATTATGATAGTTTGTTTTCTTTTAAGAAAAAGATGGGGGGCCAGGGGTTCCCATTTCTCTGACATTTTCCTTCAAAGTGAGGCTCTCATGCCTCACCCCTGGAAAATGGTAGAACTGGCTCGATTGTGCATTTATTGTCCAGGCTCTTTAGATGGTAGCAGAGGCATCTATAATAGTCTCTTCCAGATGATTGGAAGCTTCTGTGTGGGTGACTCTAACCTAAAGGAACAATTAGTCATGAACCTGTTAGAACATGCGGGGAGGTTCTTCATCTAGATTTCAGGTTGAGACCAGATCTGGTGGCAATTTCTTGGGGGTAGGCATGAGTCCTGTGTCCTCAGCTAGAGCAGGGGTCAGAGGCTCTTCAGTGAGGATGGAGTAGCCTATCACAATAGGCTTTGTTGTCCCTTAGTCAGACTTGCTGTCTTGAGGATGAGGGCCTCTCTTTTCCACTTGAGTCCAGCACCATGTACAGGTGCTCATTGGATTTGGTCTGAGTTAAACTCTACTTTTCACCTTGAGGACAGAATCAGGTAGGGAAGTGTCACGAAACCAGGGAGAAGAGCCCTAAAATCTGAATCCTCCCGACTCGGTCTCTTGGAGAAGGCTTGCTTTGGACTGGCAGTTGGCCTCCTATGGTACTTTCCTCTGTCTCTATCATTTTCCCAAACTGACTCAGAGCTTGTGGGGGCCAGATGTCACGGTTCAGGCCCATAACCACACCATCCCCCACAAAACAGTCCCACCAGGGCCTGTACCATAATGCCAGGATGCCAGAGGCTCAGGCACTCCGCTTCTCTCTGGTTCCTGTCCTTGTAGTCTGGGATAGTCCTTTACTACAGCAAAAATGGTTGTACCACTTTTGGTACATAATTCACTAGCCAGACCTGGGTTATTTTCTACTGTGAGGAAGTCTCGCTTTTATTCTAACACCCAGGTGAGGATGGGAGAGATGTCTCGGTAATTAAATTACTTGTAGTACAAGTATGAGAAATTCAGTTAAACTCTGGAAACCATGTAGAATGCTGGATGTGCCGACCTGCACTTGTAATCCCAGCACTGGGGAGGCAGAGACAAGTGGATCCTGGGCTCACTGGCCAGCTAATGTAGCCCTACGCACCTTAAAACACAAACAAAAACCAGAAAACCAGGTTTATGAGTGAACCTAGCCCAGATCTCCAAGGACCAACTCACCTATGATTCTATGAAAGAAGCTAAGATCTGAGGGGCTAGGAACACCAAGTCAGGCCTTGGGCACAGCGACATGAAAGCTGTTTGCGAACCTGGAAATGGAAGTGGTTCTGGGTTGTCTGCCAGCCTGCAGCTTGTGTTGGAAATGAGCTTGCTCTGCTGGAGTCTAACTGCAGACAGTTTCCCACATTCTCTGTATTGTTATTGTCACCAAATGCTTGTTCTGTGACAGCTGCCTTGCTTTGGGCTTAGCCGAAGCAATTTGTGCTTAATCAGTACAACTGTCTCCTGAGCTGGGTCCCATGATAAGGTTGTTTGTGGGACGGGAAAAGCGGGGCCTAAAGAAAATCAGAGGACGGATTTGAACTTGAGGTTTGAGCATGAGAACATATACTTAATTCCTTCCTTCCTTCCTTCCTTCCTTCCTCCTTCCTTCTTTCTTTCTTTCTTTCTTTCTTTCTTTCTTTCTTTCTTTCTTTCTTTCTTTCTCTTTTTTGAGACAGGGTTTCTCTGTGTAACCCTGGCTGTCCTGGAACTCACTCTGTAGACCAGGCAGGCCTCAAACTCAAAAATCTGCCTGCCTCTGCCTCCCAAGTGCTGGGATTAAAGGCGTGCGCCACCACTGCCTGGCTTCACACTTAATTTCTACCTACAGCTGGTCCCTCATCTGCTACTCCCATGACTGGGGCCTCCCACCCAGGAAGACAGATTGACAGCTGATGACCTGAGTGGCTTGTTGATGTGACACAGAATCTTTTGGCAGACATGGATATTGGGCTGCAGTGGTACACACTATCACAAGAGGGCACAGCAAAAGGCATGTGGCAGGATCTGGGGACAGCCAAGGGCATCGATTGGGAGACTCTAAGTACCTTTAGCCACTCTGCTGCCATCAGGGCCATCTCTAGCATCATAGAGATCTGACAAACTGAGCCCACCACTGCTTCTCAGTGCTCCAAGTTATGGTCTCACTCAGCCTGCCGGGGCTTGCCTCTAGACTGCCCAGAGCACGTAATGACTTACCGCTTTACAAATTGGTTAGGTTTGATGTTTTCAGAATTAAGGTATTTTTGTATATTTCTCAGTGATATCAAAATGTATGCAAGCAACGTTGTGTTCAAGAGGCTTTGGCATTCTATCATTATCATTACTATTATTTTCAATTTTATTTACATTGGTGTTCTACCTCCATGTGTGTCTGTGTGAGGGTTTCAGATTCCCTGGAACTGAATCTGGGTACTGGGACTAGGTCCTTTGAAAGAGCAGCCAGTGCTCTTGACTGCTGAGCCATCTCTCCACGCCCCCCACCCCCAGGTTTAGCATTCTTTAGTTTGGTCCTTACATCCCAGAAGACCCTGGCTCTCTGGCCATGTAGCTCCACTGTTAGGGCAGGGTCACTGGGTGCCCATGCAAACACACAAGGACACAGTGTGACTTCCCACACTGCTGGCAGGTGACCGAGCGAGCGGGTAACATGCGTGACTGAGCATTGCGTCTTGGCACAGTAGGAGCTCCGCCACGTTTCAGTCAGGCCTCCAGTTTCCCCACCTCGGCAGAACCTGTGGAGGGTTGCTGTGTTCGAAATGAGTAGGTGACATAAAGAGACCACTAAAGCCAAATGCAGCGTGAAACCGCACACTCAAATATATGGTCTCTGTCCCCTCCACTGTGGCCCCCTTCATCCCACCTCATTGGACTCTGCTCATGAGAGAGCCAGGACTTGTCATCTTTTCAGATTTGTCTGTCTTTCACGGGTCGTACCATACATAAGCCTTTCCTGTTTGCTATGATTCCTCCTTGCTCTATACATGGGTCCTTCTAGTAATCCAGCTAGCCTCTCCCTCTGTCCCTGGTAACTGCACAGAATGTGACTAAGTCCCAGCGTGGGCCCGTGAGGAGCGGTGTTCAGGGTCTGGGTTTGGTAGAGGCGGTAGTGGAAAGTTTCTCGTTCTTGCTGGTTTTCACAGAGGACCGGAGCTCTGTGTCTGGTGACTTTGTTGGGTGCCATGGTTGGGAGGGATACGCTGTGGTCCTCCCTGGCTCTGGAATGTGTCGGTGGTGGTGGGCTTTTCTTGTTGGGATAGTGTCCCTGTTGGTGGGGGTTGAGGTTTTATTTGTATTTACAAGCTGTTCCTGTGAGAGAGAATATTCTGGAACCTGCTGCTTGGGATCTACTGGATGGAGACTGAGGAGCTATAAGAGCAAGGTTGAGTTTGCTCCCTGTCTTCCAAGAGCTGAGAAGAGCCTTGTCCCCCCAGTGCCTCTTCTATTCTGAGAAAGAGCACACGCCAGCCATTGTGGGCTGGGTAGTGTCTCTGGTTCTCTGGTTCTCTCCTCTTCTTCCTCCTCTTCCTCCTCTTCCTCTTCCTCCTTTCCTCCTCCTCCTCTTCCTCCTCCTCCTCTTCCACTTACTCTTCTTCCCTCCCTCCCTCCCTCCTTCTTCCCCTCCCTCCCCTCCCTTCCTTCCCCTCTCTCCAGCAGAAAATCCATACATCCATTTGGATAACAGCCTGTCTGGAGCGCTATAAAAGCCCACACAGACCCCAGAACCCAAAACCCTGGATTCTCTGTTCTTGCCAGCCGATAACTCTTGATCTGGGATAGTGTGACAGCTCACATAGTGTGACAACTCACAGCCTTCCACCTAAGGGCCTTGAGAAATTCTAAATTACTGTCTTTCAGAGACTTAGCTTGCAATTTATAATCTTAAACTATGAGGAGAGGACCAACAAACCTGTAACTTCTCTTTTCTCCAGTGTGAACATAGTAGACATCACTAGTGGATCTCAGCACTGTTCTACATATTGAATCAGAATGGAACCTGAGATAAGTATATGTTGAACAAAAGAAAGAATGAGTGTTTTCCATCCTGTTCCTCAGCTTGTGTAGAAGGTAGATATTTCCCCCACAGTGTTACTGACAGGATTAAATGAGATAGTACCCCTGAAACAGTAATCAAGTACCCAGCATATAGCAGATGTGCAACTCATTTCCCCACTACTGTTATGTTCCTCCCCCTCTCTGCTCCTGGGTTTGGAGCCGAGTTCTCTCACTTGAAGCCTGCTGTCTCCCTGAGTCTGCACAAAGATGGCGTTGCCTAAGATAGGAGATGGATCTTGTCAGTATTTTAGTTCCTCTCAATAAGCTACTTGCTTTTTTATCATGAGAGGTGATTTTGGTGATGGGGCCCTAGGGCTTCTGGTGCCTTGTGGTGAGAGGAGCATCCCCCAGCCACAGTGTGTCTGAACTCCCTTAGATACAATGTAGCACCTGTTAGACACAGTGTGGCAGTCACTCTGTTATTCCTCCCAGTCTTTTGAGGTCTTTCCTGGAGCAGGTGAGGCCTGTCCCTGGGATTGACGCACTGTGAGGAAACAGAAACCATGGCTAAGGAGCTGGGGTGACTCACTAGGCTTTTAGAACCGAGGCTGACAGAAAGACAACATCTGCTCTTCTGTGCCCAACCTTTTTCCCAACTCTTAACTGCTGGCCAGCCCCACCCTCTGCAGGGTGGGAGGGCAAGAGTTTAGAAGCTGTTCCGTGACCCTGTGACCTCTGTGCAGATTAGCTCAGTGACTCCCAGCTCTCTGTATGGGAAACCCAGAGAATTCTTCAGAGGCAGGAACCTGAGGCTTCCCACTCCTGGTAAGTGACTTCTTTCTCTCCTCCCTCCCCTAAGCCCTATCTCACACACCTCAGAAGTCATTGTTGTCTCCTGTGTGAAATTCATTCTCTCTCTCTCTCTCTCTCTCTCTCTCTCTCTCTCTCTCTCTCTCTCACACACACACACACACACACACACACACACACACACACACACCTCAGAAGTCATTGTTGTCTCCTGTGTGAAATTCATTCTCTCTCTCTCTCTCTGATGCACAGAGGTGATTTTGTTTATAAAATGAAAGCCACTAGGAATGAAAATAATTTTAGACTCTCGGAGCCATTATCGCCGTGACTTAGCAGCTGCATAGAAATGCTTTGCTTTCCATGCTGGGAAGCCATTCCTCATCCCATCAGGTTTGGGGCTAAGGAGAAACTTCACTGAGGCCACCTGTGGGCTGGTGGCTTTCAGGCAGCTTTGAGTGTGGCCTACAGAAGATTGGGCTGTTTCACAGTTTGCTCTATTTGTAGTGAAAGGAATCCTCTGAGCTCTTTAGAACTCACTGTCCACAGCTGTGAACCTGAGAGGCCATTGCGGACTCTTTTGAGGGGATCCAGCTTATGATATTCAGTTTTAGAGTTAGCAGGAGGGGCCTTGGAGCCCGTCCAGGCACCAGCAAACATACTTCCGTTTGACTCTGACCATGGCAGACATTACTAGTGGATCTATGCACCTTTCTCCAGATTGAATAAAAATGGAGCCTTTGAGTCAATCTTATCCCAGTGTTTGGCCTAAGGGAGTTTATTCTTGTACAGTTATAGAAATTGAGACTTAGAGTTTACTCATCTAGCGTAAAGCAGGTATTCTTGGGTAAATGAACTCAGAACAGACACGTGTGTGTGTGTGTGTGTGTGTGTGTGTGTGTGTGTGTGTGTGAGGGGACCATGTAGAAGCAGCACGCATACTATAGCCTTTGAAGGCTGAAAGTCATAGGGTCAGACCCAGACCCAGCCATGTGACCAGCTTCACTGTGAGGCCTTCTGGCTTGAAGCCTGCTCTGATGCTTTACCTGTGAGGAGGAGACAGACACAGACATACCTCCTGGTCTAGTGTGTCTGTGTATCACATCACTTGAGGGGAGCTGTCCTTGCTACAGAAGTGCTATGCCTCGTACATCCCTCTCATGTCCTGTGGTGTCCCCATGGGGCACATCTGTCTTCCCCTCAGCTTTGGCATGGGATAGGGACTTCAGGGACTGTGGTACCCACTCTAGCCAACCGTGACGAGACTCTGCTGCCCATTTGCTGAACCCTAAGCCAGGAACTTTCCATGCTACTGAGATGGGAAGAGACTGGTTGGCTCGCTGGAGGCTGGCATTTCATCCGGCATAACTGCGATTTTACAGATTTGATCAGAGAACCGCAGACGGGCGTCTCTGAGAAATGCAGTGGCGGCATTGTTGCTTTGTGGCCTGGATGTCTTAACCCTGTTTGAGCCTGAAGACGATATCACTTGACAGAAAATATCCTTTAGAATCAGAATGGTTAGGTGACTTGCCCAAGGCCACACGGTGAAGAAGGCAGAACTGTGTCCAGTCAAAGGCAGTGGGGTTTCACAAGGCTCTTATCCACCTTACATTGCTTCACCACCATTAAATCCCATTCTTGGGAACCTTTAAGATGAAGTAGGTTCACAGCTCTTTAGGTTTCTTAAGTACCCACTAAGTAAAGTACCTGAATATTGGACCAAACACCCCTCTGAGTGACCTTATGAACTGGCTCATCAAACCTTATGGTAGCAGAGAGAGGCAGTATTGTTGTAATCTCTACTTCACATAAGAAATGGACGCATAGCTTCTCAGGTCCAGGGACAGGAGAGCATAAAAAAGATCATTCAAACCCAGGCATCTGGCTCCAGGACGCACACACACACACACACACACACACACTTCTGTGTTCCACATCATCTTTCCTGCGGGAAGAATCATGTGACGCACAAAGGCAGTCCCTCTATGTGTACCAAACCCCTTGGTCATCTGAGCAGCCTCACCACATTTTGCTAAATTGCTAAACAGAAGCAGTTAACGGTCTCAACTCTCAACGCAGCTGCCTGCCCATGAACCGGATAGACACATCCTGTCCGTGTCTCCACGTGGTCTCACGGCAAGTACGACGAGTCTGCAGTGAGCACCCTGGAGCAAGTCTGCGATTCCAGCCAGATTCCACTAAACTGGATTAAGCCAGACTTCTACCCTCACCACATACAACCCAGAGACTCAGTTTCCTAAGTTCTGGTCTCGGGTATGCTGTCCCTCACCCATGCTCACCCATTTACTCTGGGCTCCATCACTTCTTTCGCTGTTGTTGTTGTTGATGATGTTGTTGTTGTCATCATCGTCATTGTGGAAGAGAAAGTTGACTCACCCTTAGCATTTCACAAGCCACCTGCCTCTCCCACTAGTAGATGTGTGAACAGCTGAGACTCTTCCATCTGCAAAGCCTTCGCACGATGGCTCATTCTCTTTGCACCTTGTGGTGACTGAGCTTCGCGTCATCTCTGTGTCTCCTTGCTGTGCCTTCTCTTCTTCTCTGAAGTCAGGACTTGAACTGAATGAGTGAGGGAGGTTAAATGGGGCGTCATCTCAAAGGGAGACCCCTTCCTTTCCATCCTCTGAACCAGGCATTTCACATTAGGGGTGCAGCGGTGATGAAGAGGTTTCCATGACCTTGGAAGCTCACAGAGATGGGGGATGATGGCAACATGGGTTCACATTGATCGGGACTGGGAGAATGTGGCAACTTCCTCTTGTTGAGTGCAGGCTCGGGATGTCCGGTGGCTGTGAGTCACTGGTTGATAGCCTTCAGTCCTCATGACCACCCCCATGATCTTGGGAACTCTCATCTTAGAGATAAGATGACAGAGGCCGGATTGATCCACCAATGTTCAGCTTAGTTAGTGGTGAGCTCAGTGCTCCATTATCAGAGGACAAATGTCATCATTGGTATTTATTTAAATGCGTCGAACGGCTGCTGTGTGCCCTGGATAATGTGTTTATATGCTTGTTGTCCTTTCGTCTGTGGTTTGATCAGAGAGGGATGTGGTTTGCTGAAGATTACACAGTAGGAAGTAACAACTTGATATCGAAGCTGGTGTGATTCTGGAAGTTTCTGGCTCCTTATCCCTAGGCTCTTTCTTGTCAGGACAGTGTAGCATCTCACGTCAAATCTAGCCCCTTGGCCGAGTGAAGGAGAACATGAAATCTAGAAGGCTGGCTGAAATGTGTGTTCGCTCATGGTCATCAAATGGACCACGTGATCCATCAACACTTCCCAAGTGCCAACACTGTTCCTTCAGTGAGCCGGACAGGAGAGGCCCCAGAGCTCTCTGTCATGGCCACATAACCAATAAGAAGCAGCTTAAAGGGGAGTTTGTTCTGGCTCTGTTTGAGGAGACACAATCTGCCGTGGCAGGGCAGGCTTTGTGGCTGGAGGGAGGATGTGATAGGCGTGGCTTTCACCTGTGAGTGAGGCCTGTGTGGCTCTCACAAGGCCAGGGGTGGTGGTGGGCGTGTCCTTGTGTCAGGGGGGGATGTCCATTGTGTTGGGGACGTGTCCATAATGTTAGGATCCTTTCTTTCCTGTGTCCTGTCTGTGCCCCTCTTCATTCTCAGGGCTCAGAAGTTGCTGACTGCAGTGTTTGCCTGGAGATTATGGAAGCTCACTGTTAAAATAACATCCATTCTTGTCACCACAAAGCCAATAGGCCACGATTTATAACCACAGGGCCGATGACAATCAGACAGCAGTGTGCTCTTTCGTGTAACAAGTGTGAGAACAGTTGTTGCTCAGATGCATCATACCTTGACGGCGCCGGCGGGCCTCCCACTACACCCCTGAGTTGGATGAGAGCATCTATTAAGCACTCTGTGTATGCTTCTTTCTGGCTTGGGTGCCTGTCTTCCACCAGCCAATTAAATCCTCAGGGGAATGTCTTTGCTCCCGCTGTGAATACGTGGAAATCAAGGCTCACGGAGGTGACCTGCTCAGGTCCCATGCCTGGAATCCCTTACACAGCAGACCTGGTGCCAAGGAAGCAGGGTGGTGTTATTGACCATTCTGAAGTGAGGCCTAGAATCTGTGTGTTTGCCCAGCTTTGACTGACACCCACGAGCCCGGGAAAGGTCGGAGACCACTTGCTTTGATCAAGAGCTGTCCAGAGTCTGCTTGAAGGCAGGTTCAGGAGTGGGAGGGAGCATCCTTGCTGCTGTTCGTCATTTGCCAGTCAGGGATGGTTCATCCACTCTTCTCTCCAATCCATGGCTTCCAGACCCGAGGACTTTTAAAAGGCACGATTCCCAAGCCTGGGGGAGGATTTTTTGAGTTAAGGATTTGCTCTGGGGGCCTGTGAGTCTGCACTGAGCCACCTTGCCACCTTGAGACAGTATCCATACTATGGAGCACATGGATTCAGTGTAAGGTCTGGGAGGGCTTCCGTGGGTTCCTGCTGAGGGTCAACATTGTCTTTCTAGTGACAGTAGCGAGGGGGTCATCAATGACAGGACACAGCAGGGCTGTATTGGGCTCTGAGTTGGTTGTTTCCGTTCTGGTTGTGTGTTGAGAAGCTTGAGCTTATGCAGGCTGAGGTGGAGGAGGCCATGTTTAAGTCCCCATTTCTACTTTTTGAGTAAAACAGGATGGTGAGTTTATTGTCTGGTCAGTGCCACAGGCAGCTTCCCCTACCTGCTTCCATCTCCCTGGGCAGAATAGAGAATGTGTGTGTAAACCTTCCTAGTAGGACTATGGTATTTGTGTAGTGTCCAGGATGCCAGGCCTGGACTCCATGCCACAGTGTAAGCCTGCCTGGTTGCAAACCACACAGATGGGCCTTGTACACTGAAGAAGAGTTTCTTCTTCGTTTTAAACCTTGTGTCAATAAAAGCTCTGTAGACTCTCCTGCTACACACCTCGAGCTGTTGACTTCATGCAGTTGTGGCCATGGGTCTGTGGTTTCCAGGTACCGAGGGAGACACAAAAGCTGGCCTGTTCACCACGGAGCACCACGCCAGTGGAATGTTCTTGAGCGTTTGTGCCATGAGGGGAGGACATGAAGTCAGCAAGAGTTAGAGAAGCACTGTCCTCAGTGGGGATAGAAGGACATAGTCCTTCTTCTCTGGAAGGACACTGAGACCTGAGGGTGGGATCAAGAGAGAAGACAAAGTTGGTGGCTTTCTGGTGCCATGTGTCTTACCTCAGAGTTTAGGGGTGCCACTCTGTGACATTCTGTACTGTCCTTTTCTCCTGGAGAGAGACCTGGATGTGAAGGAAGGGGGATGCTGGAGGCAGGGCTGAGGAGGCTGAAGGAAAGCTGTGTGGCACCCAGTGTGCCTGGTGTCACCCAGTGTGCCCACCCCATCTGAAACCCAGACCCCTTTCATTCCTAGGTGGGAACTAAGCGGTCTTGGACTCTTGCCGTGACTGGTTGTCTCACCCACAGCGCTGGGCAGTTAACTCACTGAACCTTAGGTGTTTCCTGAGGGGATGATTTATGTCTGTCGACACAAAGAAGATATTAAAAGCAGCTTGAGGCCATCTCTGAGAGGGAATGGGGAGCCCTGGGTACCCCCTGAGGAGTGCAGTTTATGCTCTTGGGCTGGTCTTCTCTTTGAAGGATGAGGGCCAAGTCCTAGAAGATGTGGTCCTTCACCATGTTGAGATCACTCTCTGAAGATGTGGCGTGAGGGTGTCCCAGGAGCCCGGTCCATGTTGACACCCCGCACTCGGGCTGTTCTGGCTCTGTAACCTAAGCTAAGTCAACTCACTCTATTGTTTAAGACTGAGCAAGTCTGCTGTATTCAGGCTTTGCAGAAAACGACGCAGAGCTGACTTAAGGCTTAGACTAGTGACGTCTGTTGAGATACGGATGCTGCTCATGCCTGCATAAGGGCAACTCTTCTCACGTTAGTCAGCTAAAATTTTTAAGGCATCCTGGAACTCTGGAGATGGATCTCTGTGAGTTTGAGGCCAGCCTGGTCTACAGAGTGAGTTCCAGGACAGCCAGGGCTACACAGAGAAACCCTGTCTTAAAAAAACAACAACAAAAACAATTAAGGCAGAAAAGCTTGATAATTAAGATCTCTCTCTCTCTCTCTCTCTCTCTCTCTCTCTGTGTGTGTGTTTCTCTGTCACATGCGCGCTCTCTCTCCCCTCTTGTGTGTGTGCACACGTGTGAATGTACATGCATGTGTGCAGATGCTAGGAGTTAACACTAAATGTCTTCCTTAGGCTGCTCTTTACTGTCCCCAATCTTGGAGCTCACTGATTTGGCTGGACTCAGTAGCCCCCCAGCTCCAGGGTCCCTCTTGTCTGTGCGTCCCCAGCACCATCACAGACACATGCTACCCTCTGTCACCCAGACAGTATGTGTCAGCCAGTGTCAGAATGGTTAAGCAGACCATTCTGCATCTCTAGGTGCAGGTCCTCAAGCGTACATGACTGAGCCACCCCTCCAGCCCTACCCCGCAACTCCATTTGCTCTCACTGCTGTTTCTTTCAGGCGTTGAGAGAGCTGGGTTCTCTCTGACCAAACGTTACAGGCTGTAGGAGCCACTGAGTGGTAGAGTCTGTGGGATTTTTGTCTCAGGAAGGGTGAAGCAGTGAGATGAGACCATCTCTCCTGGTCTGCCTCTGTCTGCTCTGTGAGAGCCATCCCTGCCATTTACGACGCTTAGACAGAGGCCATGGCCCCGTGGCCGTGGTTACACCAGGCCGCTGCCTCAGAGGTCAGTTCTCTGACTCCTGCCTGTGTGCGCCTTAGTGAGCCTGCTGCTGGGTTTACCTCACAGGCATTTTGATGCTGAATTACTTTGCCACGTGGACTTGAGGGTATGTGTCTGATTTGGAAAACAAATCATTAAACTTGCAGGTAATTTTTTTTCTTTTTAAAGCCAGAGTGAGAAAGGGCCGGGGAGATGATTCAACATGGAACCATGCTCTCTGCTGGGCCTGACAACCCAACTTAGATCCTGGGAGCCACACGGTAGAAGGAGAGAACTGGTCCTGGCAAGTTGTCATCTGACCTACCTATGTGTGCACGTAGGCATAAAATAAATAAACATATGTTAAAAAAATTAGGGAGAGAATGAATATTTTAGTCAACAGTTTGACTTTGAGGTGGGAAAGATGTCAAGGTAGACAGAGGATCTGTGAATGAAACCAGGCGTGTACCATGTACATTTTCTCATTGTTACCACCAGTGTCTTTATCACCGTCACCCCCATCACCCCCATCGTCACCATCATCACCATCATCATCACCATCACCTCTATCACCATCATCATCACCATCACCTCCATCACCATCATCATCACCATCACCTCTATCACCATCATCATCATCACCATTACCCCATCTGGAATGTTGCATCCTGATCTCTGAGAACATTAAAATCTGAAAGCATCAGATGCCCTTGAAAGGTGACAGTTCTATCTCGTGTCACCCTTGGAATAGCTTTGTAAGCATGTTCTCTCATCATTTCCATCTTAGCTGTGACAAAACTGGGACACAGAGAGGTCGGGAAGCTTACAGGGGAGTGCTGCATGGTGGAGAGCCAGGTTTGAGGCAGGACATGTGACATCCTCTGTGGTTTGACCTAGCTGTGTCAGGTGTGTGTGCATGTATGAGAGAGAGAGGGAGAGAGACAGAGATGGAGACGGAGACGGAGGGGGAGCGGGGAGGGGAAGGGGGAGAGGGAGAAACGAGCCCACGAGTGAGTGAGCACACATATACTCTTGAGTATGGGCTTGCATACTATGCTTCTCCTGTGGAGGTCAGAGTTCAAGCCTCTGAAATGGAATCTTTCCCTTTGCTGTGGTATCCGGGAATCGAACTCAGGTTCTCAGGCTTGGTAGGCAAGCTCCTTTACCTGCTGAACCATGGCTCTGTCCTGATGCAAGGGAAGCCCGCATCCCAGCTTACACATTGTGGCCATCACTTAGGTGGGCGTGGAAGTGTGGCCACCTCTGAGTCCTGAACCACGAAGTCCCTGCTTGTGCCTCAGACACTCATTCCCTTCGGCGTGAGGGAGGCTGTCCTTTGCCAGCCGCGTGCCAGGGCAACACGCTAAGCCCTTTCCTACATGGAGAACTCAGAGAATCTGTGTGGAGGAAGTTGTTCATCCAAGGCCTGGCGGTCAGTGTGCCTGTGCTCAAGACAAAAAAATGGGTTCTTCTTGGACCCTCCTCCTCCTCCTCCGTGACCCAGTGTCAGCCAGCTGGAACCAGATCCTTCCTGACACGGTGGTTGTCCCTACAGATGCAGCCCCTGAGGCTTCCTGTCGACTCTATGCTTGCAGATACCTTATTGTTTGATAGCTTTTAAATTTGATTGCACTGCTAGGCCCTGCCTGGCTGAGTCTGAAAGATGTTTAGTAGCTAAACACAACATAAATGCTCCTGTTACACACCAAGAGGCCACACCTTCAAACTTACTACAGCAATAAGAACCTGGGGTGCGGGGGTGGGTGGTGGTGTGGTGATCACACACACACACACACACACACACACACACACACACACACACGGGGCCGGGGGCCACGGATGAGAAACTCCTGCATTTTTCTGTCCTGAAGCTTTTACATTTTTACTTAAGGGGGTGAAAGTCTTCTAATGATAAACATTCTCCTTGGGGAACTCATGACAGTCACCTAAGGTTCTCTCTCCCTCCCTCCCCTGCTCTCAGTCCCACCCTGATGCCTGGCTGCCGAGAGAGCCTGGGGATCCAGGTCCAGAGGCATCTTGAATGCTCAGGGAGGGAGGCAGCCGCAAACGTGGGCATATTTAATAGGATGCAGCTGCAGTAGCCTTTTCCTGCTACACACAGCAGAGCCGTCCTTGCCCCCCCACCCCCACCCCACCCGTGGCTCCTCCCCAGCACCCGAGTTCACACCCTTTGCCCCCTGCACACTCATCCAAAAGCAGCGACAAGGATTATGTGCAGGCATCTTGGAATCTGAGACATATGCTGCCTTCTCATTTGCAAGATCTCTTGGGGACAAGAGGTGGGGATGGCTTAGTGTTAGAGGCAAGTAGGGCCCTGGGTTCCATCCTCCCACCACCCCCCACCCCCACAGGAGAAGTGAGGGGGAGACAGAAAAAGAGCTGTGGCTCAGAGGATCCCCGGGTGGGGCTGCAGGTAATGTTTGGTTTTCTTGGGGAGATTCCAGCCCTTTGTTTAGTTACATCCTTATCACTACGTCTGCTGCTACGTTGAAGTCATCTAAAGAAAGAGCCCTCAGAAGCAATCCAGCGCTGCGTTCATTTCTATTGGCTGGATCACATGTATGTCTGTGTCCGTGAGATTCTCACCTCCTGTTTGAATTCTGATGTGCCAACCCCATTTCCATGATTTTACATCAGATTTTTAACTACAGTACCATGTTTAGCTCATTAGCAATAACTGTAATTTACTAAAATGCACTTAAGTGGACTTTAATTCATGAAATTATCTCTCTAACTTTGGACATCTTAGAATCTTTCCTGTGTTTATCTGGTAGAAAGAAAACACAATAATGAACATGCGTGTGTGTGCGTGTGTGTGTGTGTGTGTGTGTGTGTGTGTGTGTGTGTGTGAGAGAGAGAGAGAGAGAGAGAGAAAGAGAGAAAGAGAGAAAGAGAGAGAGAATGAATATGTGTATCTGTGTATAAGTCTGTGTGTCTGTGTGAGTGTGTGTGTCTGTGTGTGAGTGTGTATGTCTGTGTGGTTGTGTGTCTGTGTGAGTGTGTGTGTCTGTGTGTCTATGTTTAGATGCGAGGTTTATTTCAGAGTATTCCTCTGGAGTTGTCCACTCCATCCATCCATCCATCCATCCATCCATCCATCCATCCATCCATTCATCGGCAGGGTCTGAACATGTAACCTTTGCTGTCCTGGAACTCTATATGACCAGGTTGACCTTAGGCTCACAGAGGTCAGCCTGCCTCTACCTCCCTAGTGCTGGGATTAAAGGTGTGCACCACCATTACCACAACTTCATTTTTTTTATATGGGTTCATTTTTCTGAACAGGTCGAGAGTTTACCAAGTAGACAAGGCTGGCTGGCCCACTAGCCCCAGGAATCTGCCTCTCTGCTCTCCCTGTCCTGGGATTTTGAGAAACACTGAACCTGGTTTTTTAACACAAGGATTGTTACCCCCACTACGCCCTTTTCCATCACATTCTCCCCTCCGTGCCATTTCCCCAGAGGGAAGCTGGTAGGCTTGAAGAGTTTAAACCTTCCTGGCTCCTGTGATGTGGCACACACAGCCATGTTTTTTCAAGCAGTGTTATCTCTCTTGGCCTCTATGGTAGAAACACATCAGACAGGTGGGTGATTGAAAACACAATTCCCGGTCTTTACCTCACCTAGACCTACAGAAGGGAAAATGGAAGGCTGGGTGGCTGGGTGGCTGCCTTTCAGAGTTCAGCTTTTTATGACTTGAGTGTGTGCCCTTCTGGTGAGATTCTGTCTCGTCTCTTGCTTCGGAGGAGAGACTGACCCACTGGCCAGCAGCCATCAGAGCATCTGGGCCCTTTGCTCCTTATCTCCAGCAAGGCCACATGCTAGGCCCATCATGTACCCCCAGCCTCCTCTGCCCATGGCAGTTGGGTTGCTCCCCTCAGCTCTGAAATAACTCCATCCCCACAGATTGTGTGTGTGCATGTTGCATTCCAGCAGTGAGGTTTTGGCTTGAATTGGAAGAGAGATGATTTCTGAGGCATTCTTTTGGGGAATAATTAGGAAAAAAAATTAGGTAGTAGTTACCGGGAAGCATGCCTAATGGTCTGTCATCCACCACTTACCTGGGGCGGGGTCTTGCCCTCAGCCTCTGCATGGGCGATTTGTTTAGGATTCCCAGCAACCGTAGGAAGGAGGTGCACACATCTTGTGAACTCACGCGTGTTAGTGTGCTGGAGTTGTGTAGCAATGAGCACACACTGGATGTTTCAGAGCGAGAGAAATTTGTTCTCCTACATTCTGGAAAGTTGTTGACACACAAAGTAGAGGTGTGAGTTGGCTGTATTCCCCCTTGAAGGCTTCTCTAGGGGAGAATACTTGCCCTACCTTGCACCCCGGCTCCTGACAGCTCCCAGCAACCCTTGCCATCCCGTCTTGTCATCGGGTCCTTCCAATGCCTTTGGCCATTGGCCATCTTCTTATGTTCCTTTCCCTGTGTGTATCTAACCTCTTCTCTCATTAGGCACCAGTCATGTGACTTGGGACCCACCCTCATCCACTGTGACCTCATCTCCATGTAACTACAATTACGCTTGCAAAGACTCCATTGAGGTTCTGAAATATGAATTGGAGATGGGGCACAGTTCCATCCAGAGGGCCACGTTTCCTGCCTTCTAGGATAAAGCAGAGACAAAGAGGAAAGGACAAGGCTAGGGGGACTCAGAGTCTTCCAAGTGGTCTTGAGAAAAACAAAGGTGATTGTCCCTTTGATAGTCACAGGGAAAGGCTGGTGCCCTGAGCAAGAGACTAGCCTGCAGGTGTAGCCTGCCCTGTATGGCTGACTGTGTTTAATGTGCGGCTGTCCTGTGCATGGCTGAAAGCAGGGAGCCAACAGCTTTGGAGTTAATGGCTTCAGTGGCTTCAGCAAAGGTGACTCCTCTCCAAGAGCTTCGTCACTTGTCTGTAAGCGTGGGGAAACCCCAGAGGCAGACACCAACGTGTCCAAGTTGGAAAGTCAAACTTGGAGCAGCAGACACCAGAAGAAAGCATGCTGGCGTGTTATCTACAGCCTGCAAAATACATTCAGAAGCGTTCCAGGAAACTGCAGGGCAGGGGGTGAATTCCCTAGCAGTCAAGACTTGCAGCTGAAAACTTAACCGCTCAAGGCTCGGAATGACTTCTGCATGGAGGATGCAATGCTGTCTGCTTTGTCTCATCGAGGGATATAAAGTGAATTTATAGGGGCTTTCCTGGGTCAGCTGCCAGCTCCTGCTCTTTGAACTACTTTTCCATGGAGTCTTGAGTTTCTTCCCTATAAAAATTCGATCACTGTGGGGCTTCAGAGATAACATACGGTTATTCTAGGGTTTGGGCTGCTGCCCTTCATGCTTTACAGTCAGCCTGAAGTAGCTCTGTCACGTCTGTTAGCACAAGGCTGATTGTTGTGTACAGAAAAGGCTTCTTAAAAAACATTAAAGTCCCAAATTTCACAGCCTACCTCTAAGAACCTCAGCCAGTGAACGTCTAATTTGGCCTTTGATTAATATTTAGCCTTTAAAAACTTTTTAGCTATTTTTTTTTGGGGGGGGGGTGTTTTTGAGACAAGGTTTCTCTGTGTAGTCCTGGCTGTCCTGGAATTCACTCTGTAGACCAGGCTGGCCTCGAACTCAGAAATCCGCCTGCCTCTGCCTCCCAAGTGCTGGGATTAAAGGTGTGTGCCACCGCTGCCCAGCTTAGCTATCTTTTAATAATTTAAATTGCATTTAAAAATTAAAGTTCTTTATTTTTGAATATGTCAGTTCCTAGAAGAAGAAGGTAACATCTAAATAATATAAGCCCGATCATTAAGATTTAGAAAGGGTTTTTAACTTATACCAGGGCAGAAATAGATTTTGTACATATGTAATCTCTAATAATTTGAAACCATCCTCGGTTTTAAGTTAAAAACTTGGTATTCCAGGCTGTTTTGGAGACACCTTTTGAAGCCATTTTATTGGCCACAGTCCCATCAGTCTGATGGTCTTGGGTCAGCGCTGAGCTCAGTCTGAGTGGGGCTCTTGGAGGACTTGAGTCACCAGCTCACACATAAATCCACTCAAGACCAGCCCCACCTGTCTGATTCCTGGTCCATCTGTCAGGCTCAAATACCAAGGTGCTTAGGAGAGAGCTGACGAGTCCAACACATTCTGAGGGTCTGTTCTAAGTGGTCACTCTAAGATGGCCATCTACTGTCCCTATTAGAACTTTAGAGGCCCTGGTTCTAGCCACAGCTCCTGGATAGTTCCTCACACAGCAGGCCTGGGAACCATGTTCATCTTTGATGGGTGCTCCCCTTTTTGGTTCCTCCCCTTCCGGTGCCTCCCCACTCCTTTCCTTCTCCTTACCCTTTCACCCTCTGCTATGCTCTCGATAAGTGAGTGGCATTCTCTGCTGGCCAGAAGATCATTTTCTGAGTTTTGTGTCTTAGCCTATTCTGGCTTCCATAACAACCAACCACATACTGCATAGCATCTAAACAACAGAGATGTATTTCTTACAAGATCAAGGTACTAATAGATTAGAGTCTGCAGAACATCTGCTGCTCATTTCTTGGGTTCTGTGGGTTGTTTGTGTGTGTGTCCTCCTTGGGTAAGATTTCATTTTTATCCAGACAGTAACCCCCATTCTAAAGGCTCTGTCCCCATGCTGATACCTCTCAAACACTCCACCATTTTCAGTATAGGAATCTCAGGGAGATACAAACATTCTTCTCGTTGTTGCTTCTACTCTCCCAGTGTGGCTCCAATGCACCCAGTTCTGAAGACACACACTCTCTCTCCCTCTCTCAGCCCTGAACATCCACCCCCTGTGCTTGCACCAGCAGTCTCTGAGACACCCTCCTTGTCCCTATGAGCCTGATTCAAGGCTTTAACAAGTGGTTTCTTTGGGCAGGACCTTGTGCTTTCAGAAGTAGATACAGCCCCCCAAACTTGGTCATATTACTGCAGAGGGACTAGAACCCTCAGGCTGGGAGAGGTGGTGGCGGAAGCCACTGGTTTTGATGAATCCATTCAGTGGCCACTCTTCTCTCCAGGTGAACTTTTGAAATAGCGAGTCTGTTCTTCCATGCTGGGTAATGGAGCCCCTGGGGAAGGCTTCCAAGTCAGTGAGCCTCCTGGTTCTTAGATAAATGGTATTGCTTGTCTTTCCTGTAATGCTAGGGATATTGGCTGAATTCTTAAATTTATATCCTTGACCTTTAGCATCTGAGCGTTCTATTCAGCGTGGTCCTGCAGAGTATTGGGAAGGACTCCTTGCCTTATGAGTTTAAACACTTATGTGTTTGGACACAGATGTGGGAATTGAGTGTAAGAGTCAGGCTTCTCCCAGTCTGTGCAGCCTGAAGAGGGAAGGGACTGGGGTTCATGTTTACCAGGTAGCTATGGAGTCCACTGGACATAAACCACTGTATTTTTGCCTGTTTGTTTTAGGTCTCCCCCTAACTTGTATGTGTGCACGTGTGTGTGTGTGTGTGTGTGTGTGTGTGTGTGTGTGTGTGTACATGTATGCACTTGTGCAGGTGCGCATAGAAGCCAGAGCGCAACCTCAGGTGTCATCCTCCAAAACCCTGTCTCCGTCCTTTGAGACAAGGCCTCTCATTGACCTGGAGGTCATTCCAGGTTAGATAGTCTGGCAGATGTGCCCCCTCCCTGGATCCTCCTGTCTCCTCTCCTGTGCTGATTACAGGAGTGTATTGACAACCTTGGCATTTTCATGTAGATTCTGGAGATCAAACTCAGGTTCTTTAACTCACTCTTATCTTCCTAGCCCTGTCTTAACTCTGTTGCCTAAGAAGGCTAAGAACTGCCCTGTCGGACGAGTCTGTTAGCAATCTCACTAACTTTTCTGCCTCGCTCTGAACATTCAGTGGTTTGGCCTCACATCCGCCTGAAGAATCAATGCTGTTGGTTAAACCCTCAGATAGTCTGGCCTCTGGTCTCATTTTAGCTCACACCACATACGTACTAAGACCCCCTCTTCCCCCCATGGACAGACAGAGGGGCAGTGACTTTGTCTGTGAGGCCTGGACACCAGGGATGAGACCTGGTGGCCTGTGCTAGCCCCACCCCCCTCGTGTAACAGGCCATTCTGTCCCTCCACTGGCTTACCTTTATCCTTTGAGAGTGAGCAAGGGTGGCCAGATGGCGTCCAAGAGCCCCTCAGTCTCTGAACAAATTGGATTGGAAGCACCAAAGATTCTTTGAGATAAGATGTAGGTTCTCAGTCAGGGGTCCCTGGGGATGTTTATACTATGGATGGTCTAGGTACACATGTGAGTTTTGTGAGGATTTATGCAGTCTGTTTACCACATATTCTCCTGGGAACTGCCTAGGAGGGTGGAGTCCATTTGGATATTTGCATAGGCTCTACCAGCCAATTATTCTATTTGTCTCTTGAAAATTAATTAACTAAGTGCGTGTGTGTGCATGTGTATGTATGATCATGCGGGCATGTGAACATCAAAGGACAGATTACAGGAGTCCCTTCTCTCCTTCCATGATACGGCTGTCCCAGAGATCAAACTCAGATCATCACTGGTACTCACTGAGCCGTCTTGCTGGACCAGTTTTGTTCATTCTTAAATGCAGAAGTCTAAAATCTGAAAACCTAAACTGTGAACCATTTTGGAGCACTGAGATGCCCCTGAAAGGTTCTGTGTTCTCTGCGCACACGCACACAGGCCTTCGGCACAGGGTAGGCTTGTTGTCCAACTTATAAATAACACACAGGCCCTTTTGGCTTTTGTGGCCTGGGGTGCCACAGTCAGTTCACACGGCGCCCCATGAAGTCACAGGTAAAGGACCTGAAGCTGCAGGCCCCACACGGTCCAAGCTTCTTAAAGACCATGTTTTAGAAAAATAAACCAATTAAATAATACTGCCTCCTGTAAAAGCAGGCTTTTAATGGCTTCCACGGTGTGGCGGGTCCCGGTAAGCTTGTCTGCTGCCGTGGGGGGACTTGAGTCTTGCACAGCGTGGGTGTAATTTCACAGGGTTTATGGCCGTGTTCGCCCCTCCAAGTGCTGCAGAATCATTGTACAGAAGGAGGACCTGCGTGCCCTCAACACCTTACCTCCTTTTTGGTGGAAATGAAAAATGAAGTCATAAATTAAAGAAAAACACAAAGAATTTCTCCCTCACCTTCCTGGGGCAGCCGTGGAGGAACAAAGAAGCAGTGTTTTCCTGGACAGCCTAATCAAATTCTAATGGCTTTTATGTGTTGACTTTTGCTCAAAGATCCCTCCTCCCGTGGGAAGGCCTCGGGGCTTGCAGGATCTGTGCAGCGCTTGTATTGGAGACCTGGGCTCCAGGGCAGGGGATCTCTAAACTCCAGCCTCAGGGTCAAAGCCTGCCTCCTGCCTATTTTTGTTAAGCCATCAAAACAAGCCAACAGAGGAAGCTTACTTCCTAAGGCAGGAAGATTCAGTGAGCGTCAGATTCCCGACCATAAACAAAGCTGGTTGGTGTGTCACTCGTCTTCTATTGTTCTTTGACCCAGTGGTGGCACGGAGCTAAACACCGACCTAGACACCGCTTGTCCTTTCCAGAAAATGCTTGCCAGCCTTATGTTTGGAAGGCATGGAGAGCCAGCAGGACACGTGGCCCTTTGTTCCAGGAATGGATGCTTTCCTTTCAGGGTCTCCATCCGAAAGGCTCAAAGGGAGGAGTCAGGAGGGAGGCAGTTCACCTGTTGCTTGTGACAAATATTTTTCATTGTGTTTGTGTGTGTGTTTATGTGTGTGTGTGTGTGTGTTTGCAAAGGCTAGAGATTGATGTCAAGTGTCTTTCTGTGTCATGTGACACCTTATTTTCTGAGACCAGTCGTCTCACTGAACCTAGAATTCTGCACTTCAGTTAGGTTAGTTGGCCAATGAGCTCCAGTGGTTTCATCTCTATGTCCCCAGGGTGGGAGAAGTATCCACTTGTGGACAACTGCCACAGTGTCTGGTTGGGTTTTTTATAAATGTGGGTTCTGGGGATCTAAACTAAGGCCTTCATGCTTCCACGGTAATCAGTTTGCCAAATGAACCATCTCCCAAGCCCCAAGCTCTTCACTCTGTCCTCAGGCTGACATCTGAACAGCATCCCCTTTCATCTACAGGCCTTCTTAGTCTTTTGACTGTATCTTGATTGACATGTGGCCAGTTCCCACTCAGCCCACTCGCTCGCTCGCTAGTTCAGGCAGAGAGGTGTTCCCATCTTTCTACCACCAGCCAAGCAACTTCAATCATAGATTGCTATGCACAAGTCTAGTGTATTACTTAGAATGGCCTCAGAGACTTGTAACTGTTGCCAAGGACATATTAAGCAGTCTGCATGGTAACTTGTTCAAGCTTTACAACCAGGCCAGAGAGATTCTCTTTCAACTCCCTTGTACAGGCAAGGAAGCAGACAGAGAGGATGCGGGATTTGCTTGAGGTCACACAACTGGTACGTGGTTAGAGCCACGATGAAAATCTAGGCTGTCTGGTCCAGGGAATGAGGGAATGTGCACTTGGCCACCACTACACAGCAGAGAGCTCCCTAGAGTTCTGGGCGGCTCTGCTGATGATACTTTGTAACGAACAGTTTGGTATTTGAACAAAGCCTTGTGCATGCGTTCTTCTTCCACCGCTCCTTCTCCCTCGCCTTTTCTCTTCTCCCCTCTCCTCAACTCCTTTCCCTCCTCTCCTCCCCTCCTCTCCTTTCTCCTCTTTCTCTGTCTGTAGTTATGTGTTAGTGTATAGCAGGCGGTCATGGACAGGATAAATGAAAGAAAGGGCTCGTTTCTCTTGACCAGGATTCTTGGCCCCCTCACCACATGGCGATGTAGAGTTCTAATCCTCATAGCAGTTATAAGTGCCGGCTCTTTCCAGGAGCATAGACCTTCATCTTTTCTGCCTCAAGTTGATATTTTAATGAAAACAAACATTGTAGAAGACTTAGGAGAGACTGGGCTTTTGACTTACTATGGAAAGGCCCTTTGAAAATGACTCCCCCATTCTCAGGAGCCCAGGTCCCAGGTGCCTGGAGGAGGTGGTGTTGCCCAAGGGTGATGCCTGCACACTGTGTGATGTGACACAGTCAGCACAGAATTGTGTGGGATCAGAATGGAGGTGGAAGTTCCTACCACAGCGACACCTGCGCTGTAGAAATGTCACAGAGCTGCTATAGCAGGATGCTCTTTGGGGCCTTTGGTGGCACTGGTGTAACTACACACACTGCACCACAGTTCTCTAAAAGCAAAACGTGTCCCATCCAGGATATGACACGAGACAGTATGGGTAGCTGTGTTACTGGTTTGCGTTTACTCTCTCCAATTTTTATCGTTACTTTAGAGTGCATTTCTTCCTATAAAGATGCAGTAATGGCTAGTCTTAGCCTGAAATACCCAGAAAGAGGGGACCCTCAGTTAAGGGGTTGCCTCTGTCAGGTTGGCCTCTAGATATGTCTATGGGCCATTTGCTTCATTACTAATTGACAGGTGGAGAGCCCAGCTTACTGTGGGTGGTTCCATCCCTGAGCAGCTGTCCTGGGTGCTGTGAGAAAGCAGGCTGAGTGAACCATGGGGAACAAAGACAGTCAGCAGTGTCCCGTTGTGTGTCAGCATCTGTTCCTGCCTCCGGGTTCCTGTCTTTCCCTCCCTGATGAACTGTAAGCTGTAAGGTGAAAAACACCCTTTCCTTTCCAAGTTATTTTTTTGGTTCTGGCCTTTGTTACAGCAACAGAAAGCAAACTAGAAAACTAATGCTCACAGTGACAGTCTTCCGTCCCTTGCCTCAGCAGCCTCGTCAGGAGGCCTCTGTGAACAACCGCCTCGCACCTTCTCAGTGTATGTGACTGTGTCACCTGACGGTGCAGTTCTCAGACCACAGCCCTGTTGCTAGGTGATGTGAGACTATGTTCCCACACCCTGGCCAACCACACTTGTTTTCTTGGGTACCCTCGTGCCTTCTGAAAGTGGCTACCACTGAGCGTGCTTGAGACGCTTATCTTATTTTCCTGTGTGCTGTGGAAAGCATTTCTAGTGTGATCTGTGCTGCTGAGGTGTGGGGACAGAACAGTGTGGGACTGTTGCGGCTGGGACAGCAGTGGGCTCTTTGCTAGAATTACTCCTTCCGCTCTGCATCCTGTCTCTTCCTCCCTCCCGGATGCCTTTTCCTCTGTCAGACAGCAGACCTTTGTAGCTGTTTTCTGATGAGCTTCACTTTCTCTCCTCAGTCATGCGGAGGAATCCCTTCGGAGTGGACGTCTGCTGCCGGAAGGGCTCTCGGAGTCCACTGCAGGAGCTCTACAATCCCATCCAGGTAGGACCCCGGTCCTTGTTGCCGTCAGTGTGTTCTGGGGATTTGACGTGCCCTCCCCCGCCTGACACTTTACCTTTGGTGATTGTCTTCACGTTCAGCATCCTTAATCCGAAACACTCCCAATCCCAAAACCTTTTGAGCAGCTGCATGGTGTCACAAGTGGAAAATCCCACGTCTGACAGAGTGAGATGGGTCACCGGGTACACTGAAATACTGTACAAAGTTATGTCGGGACGCTGCATGAAAGACGCATGCGCAGTGTAAGTGACGCTCCTGTAGACTTAGATCCTGTTCCCGAGGCACCTCATTATGTACAGATAGTCCAGAAATCTGCGAGGGAGCCCAAACATGAACCATTTCTTGTCCCAAGCGTTTTGGAAAAGTATAGTCTAGGAATATTTTGTAAGTTGTAGAAAAAGTTGTTTAAGAAGTGTGGGGATTTGTGCGGGACTGTACTTTTGGCCTTCCTAGGGGTTGGGTCTCTCGGGTCACATCCCCATTCCCAGGTCCTAGCAATGGGACTCTGAACTTCAAGAGTCTGTGCAGCCCTCCGTGGCACCCCCAGAAAGGCGTGCTCATGAATAAACTCCACACGGAGTTACTGAGACCCAGCGATGACCTCACTGCAGAAGACCCCCTGGGCGGGGTGTGGATGTAAAGTGACTGTTGCTGGTTTTTTGGTTGATTAGTTTAACAAGGTGGCAAGTGTGGGGGCGGGGGTGGGGAGTGCCTTCCATGGGAATCGAGGAGCAGTCAGGAAGCCTGGTCACCATAGCAATAGCCTCAGGCCACTTGAGTTGGTGTGGAGACTCTTGAGCTGGTCCTTCTGTAGGAATGTCTGTTAGTGTTGCTCCGGATGGAACGCCCACGGACCTTAGTAACTGCTGAATGCATGCTGAGGAGAGAGGGCCTGCTAGTGACCTCAGGGCTTCACTCTGTGCTCCATTTTGTATTTCCATAGACCATGGTGCATGGCGGGAGAAGATAATGCTCCGGTCTCAGCGAGGACAGATTCTTAGAGTCACTGCAAAGGCATAAATGTAGAAGCTTCTGTGTTCCACTCTCTCCAGTCTCCCACTTGCACTCCCTTCTGGGGAAAAAACAGGACTAGAATCTGGATACCCTTGGTGACCTGATAGTGTTCAGTGGTGCCCTATTGATTCTCTGTCTTGGGGCTCTAGGTGTGACTTGGATAGAACACATAGAGGATTGCAAACTCAATGTCTCTCTAGGCTTCCTCTGCTGGTCTTTGTAGAGAGAGACTCAGTGGGGATTTGATACTTGTGGTTTCTTTGCTGGCCCTGTGACCTGGCAATTGTGAATACATTTCCTAGCCTGTCTATTTTGTCATCATCATGATGAGATCAAATCAGGCTTTGGCCATGCATATGATTTCTGGTATGCTCTATTGATAACCACCCAGAAACCATCCCTCTCTCTCTCTGGACATCCTGAGCATCATAAGATGCAAGTGTGGAGTGGTTTCTACTGTAGCTGACCCTCTAGGTAGAAAGCCCATGGGCTGAGTCTGGTCTACAATTTACGTCTGGTGCCTAACGCTGGACCTGTGATGTCAGGGGTCTCCAAGGATTTGTGACTTTTGAAAGAGCAAAGGTCAAGGTTCAGGATCCCACTTCCCATGTATCTAGCTGCGCACGCGGGAAAGTGTGACGAGCCCTCTCGAGGTGCCATTTCCCAGCATCCCTCTGGAACACTGGAGGATGACTGTATGTGACCTCTCACTTTCCTAGACTTCAGAGTCAGACTTGGTGTCAAAGTCCAGGGACATCATTTCCCAGCTCTGTGACCTTGCACAGGCTACATCACCATGCTTTGACTGCTGTCCCTCTTATGACATTCTGAGACTCATACCAACTGCTGGATTCAGGAGGCAGTGTGGTGACCTTCCCTGCTGGCTGCCCTCTGTGTGAGGTTTGTGCTTTCCTGGTTTGTTTACTTGCTGACACCCCGGCATGTCAGACACTGGGCATAGAGCATGCTGAAGCTAATATAGGCACCTGTGATGGGTACTTACTCTGTCCCGGCACTGCTGTGCACGGCCCTGTATGCTTTTTTGGCAGACCAGTCAGAAGAGAGGTGACTATACCATCTAGTGTCACCCCTCCTCACAGTGGTAGTGAGTGTTGTATTAGTGAAAGGTACATTTAGCTCGGCCCCTCGCAGGGGAGGGCTCTGGTAAATGAGTCACTGTCTTTCAAGGGCATCTTGGGCACACTGTCTGGCCTTTCCAGCCCATCCAGCAAACACTCTTTCAGGAAGATCACCCCATTTCCTGGGGATGTTGTCTAAAACTTTTTTTTTCTGGGTCTAGTTTCCTTTACAAGTGGCAATTATGCCCCATTCCCACGCAGAGTCCTTAAGTAGGGCTTGTTTGTGAAGATGCAGCCCTGGTTAATGGTGGGCTGTGGAGTTCAGAGAAGGGGGCGCACAGGCTGACGAGCTTAGACAGCGTTGCCTTCCTGAGTCATCTCTAGGCTTAACACTGGCCTGAGCTCCCCTGCACTTTTTCATAGTTTCCTACCAGCTCAGCTGCCGAGCCTGGAACAATGTAGTCACCGAGGCAAGTGGCAAACTCTCTGATCGATCGAACCTGAACGGCTCAACGGCTCCCAGAAAGGGTGTGCGCGGCTTTTTTTTTTTTTTTTTTTCTGGGTATCTCTTTGTTTTTAATAATAGAATGGTAAAAACAGAGACCGTTTATTTCTTATGACAAGAAATTCACCTCACAGCAAGAAGGCACCTTCTTTAGTTACCTCGGATACATATGCTAATCCAGACACTTTCTGGGTCTTGGATTCAGCTCACTGGATCTGCATGACGAGCCCTGAGCTAGATGGCATTTCCCCTTTTATGGATAGAGAAGTGAAACTAACAATTGTGATGATTTAGTTGAACCCAGATCACTAGTATGAGGCAGTGAGGATCCAACCACAGAAGAAACTCCTCCTCCCACTCTGGGAGATTGTACCCAGTTACTAGTGACTGGTGCTGGTGTCTATTACCCTTAAAATCTTCTCGACAGGGACCACCCTTCTCCTGCAAACAGATGTATATCCAACAAGGTTTTCATTGGATAAAGATCCAAACCAGCCCAGGGACAGTTGCCTCTACTCTGACTTTGGCACCCAGGGTTTTCTTAGTGTACTGAAAACCCCAAACCATCCAAAGAACAATTGGTTAAGAAAAAAAAAAATCCTTCACAGTTGATATTCTTAGCAAAATAGCACTGTAATGTCTTATAATTTTCTTGGTTCTCTGCTGTCTCCCTGGCCCCAAAATAAAACATAATTGCTGATCGGATCAGCTGGCGCCGAGTCACTGAAAGTTCAGGAGTTGCCAACCACAGGCTTGTGGGCCGAGCCATCTGCAGACTGCCGCTGCTCAGTGCTGACCCATAGGGCAGAGAACTGCTCTCAGCTGGGTGAGAGGGTGTAATTGTCCCTGAATGCCATCGAGGGCGAGACAGCTTGTCCTCCTGCCTCCCCACCTCCCTCTCATGGCTTCCCCGAATCTTCGCAGTATCATTCCGTGGTTTGGCCTGCTCTGCTCCGGCTTTCTTTAGCATGTGTGCCTGCCCTGTTATTAGAACATTCTAGGGGGCAGGGTGCATGGTTCAGTGCTGGCCACGAACTTGCAAGCAGCATAGCTCAGTCTGAATGAGGCTTCCTGGCATCCCTGGGTCCAGATGTTTAGGGATCTAGAAGTGTTCTGGGTAGTGTGTTACTGAATAGGGGTGAAACTCTGAGGTCCCACTACCTCTGTTATGGGGTGACCTCTCAGTGTGCTGAAGTGGACTTTCTTCCCCTCCAGGGGTGCACAGGATTAAGGATGGAGTGAAGAGGAAGGAGAAAGGAGACAGTCAGTATTTACTGAATGTGGAACACACACTATTCTAGACATTTTCCAAACACGGGTCAATGATCTTGCTTTTGTTGGGTTGAAGATGGAACCCAAGGCCCCTAGGACACTAAGCAGCCATTTTTCCTACCAGTGAGCCATGGCCCAACTCCTCACTGAGCCTTTACAATGCCCCCTTCTAGATGAAGATCTCAGATAACCCCATTTTCAGAAGGTAGCTGAGTTTTTAAGAGGCTGCACAGTGTGCTAAGATTGTGTACTACTAAACAACAGAACCGGGCCTTTCTGACCCAGCTGGCCTGTAGGAGGAGGGGCCCTGGCACTTCTCCAGGTAGAAAAGAGCTTCCAGAAGGATCTCTTTCCTAATAGGTCAAAGGTAAGGCATGGGCCCAGCCTGGGCATGGGGCTTTGGGCCCAGATAGAAAGCTGTCAGTGGCCAGAGCTGAGGCCATGCAGTGGTGTGGAACCCACATTAGGTGTCCTGTACACAGTGGCAGTTGGCAGTTTTCTTCCTTCAGAGTCTGGTGTCTGGACAAGGCAGGGAGAGGACTTTGTGTCCTGGCTTGGAGCTAGGTTAGGCAGAAATCACCTCTAAGAACTCTGCTGTTGGATGGTGGGTCTTGCTCCTTAGAGGTGTCCATCCAACTGAAATTATCACACTGATAGAAGCCACTGTGGTCCAGGGCTGGAGGGAGCTTGTGGATACATTCCTCACCCCGACCTGGGTCACATCTTCTGCAGTGCTCAGCACATTTTGCTGGTCTTCCGGGTTCTTAAAGAATAAACAGAGAAAAAAGGTCTCAGAAGAGAGACAGCAGGAAAAGGTAAGAGGAAATGTAGTGTGAGCATCTCTCCCTGCAAGTCCTGCACACAGTGGGGACTCTAAAGGGGGAGATGCCCTTGAGCCAGACCTTTGAAGACACATAAGATGCTAGGAGAGACCAGTATTGCAGATGACAAGAACAAACAGTGGGGTAATGTTCACATTTAGAGTCAGGAGGTGCTGGAGCCTGGCTGGAAGGGATAGGAAAAGCACTTAGTCCCAGGGAGACTGGGTCATAGGCCTCATCTAGAGAGAGTAGAAGTGGAGGTAGGGTGGGCATCAGGGTCTCAGGGAGACACTCAGATCGTGAACCAGCTGTACATCCAACTCAGATGCTTGTTAAATGAGGGGCTTCTCTAGAGCTGGACCCCTCCCCCCAACTTTTGTTCTCAGCACTACTGTCTGTACAGTGAAAGCACTGTGTTAAACCAGTGGCTCTCAGCTCTGGCCACACATGGGATGCACTTAGAGATGTGAAGAGCGCACGCCTTTAATCCCAGCACTTGGGAAGCAGAGGTAGGCGGATTTCTGAGTTCGAGGACAGCCTGGTCTACAGAGTGAGTTCCAGGACAGCCAGGGCTACACAGAGAAACCCTGTCTCGAAAAAACCAAAAGAAAAAAAAAGAGAAAAAAAGAAAAAGAGATGTGAAGAACTGCCCGGAGCTTAGGCCTTCCCCCAGTGGCTGCCTTCATCCAGTCTAGGACTTTGCCAGCGTGTCAGTATGTCCCAGGGCTTCCGAGGTGATTGTTCTGGGCTTCACAGTTCAGTAGCACAGGGCTGAAGGGTCCTCTAGGGCCTTCAGTTACAGACACTGCTGAGTCTAACACAAGCCATCTTGTGTTCTTGTTTTAATGATCTACTCAGGCCTGAGGTCTTTCCATGTGAAGGCAATGCTTTCCTAAGGATAAAAAGCTTTCTGCAGCTACCCCTAGAAACTGTGCCCCAGGTAACAGATTGGGACAAGTTCTCCCCGAAAGGAAAACCCAAGCCTCTCCTGTAAGCGGAGGGGAAGGACCAGACATCAGATGAGGTTTCCAGGCATCAGTTGCATCTTCCAAATAGTCAAGAAGGGGGAGGCTGTCTGCTTCTGCAGTCTGCTGTTGGCAAAAAACGTTGGGGGTGGTACCTGCCTAGGAAGGCCAGGGAGGGCAGCTATTGTTCAGGCCCAGCTCTGCTGCATCAATCTCTTCATTACCAGCCACCTGGTAAGTGATGATCCTGTCTCATTATCTTGCTTTGACCCAGCAGCTGTCCACCAGCCAAAGAGGGATTGATTTAGTTGTAGACTGGCTCCTTCCTTCTGCAGAGCTATTACCGATAGTTGGCCCAGCAGAATGGCAGCTGGCTAGCAAAGATGAAATACTACATTAACCTCTCCCTACCTATAGCAGTCTCTTGAGTGCTACATTATTCATGGCAAGTGACATTAGGCCAGCGAGGATCTTTGCAAAGCCAGGGACAGTGGGCTGTCTCTTTTTTTTTCCCCCCTATGGTTAGCAGCTCCATTATACTCAAGCAAAAAGCTGCCCTGGTCAGATAATCCGATCAAGCTAGGACAGGTGGAGACCTGGAGGGAGATGCAATTCAGGTCATAGGAGAGGATAGAATTCTTGAAAAGAAATGAGGGATCTGAAGCCAGGTACATGACCTGCAGTCATTACCAAACCGTCACAAACCTGGGCTTCCTCGTCTGTAGAGAATTAGAGGAAAGCACCTGTCTTGCAGGTTTCTTCCAGTCAAAGACACATGCTGAAGGCTGAGTGGAGAAAGAGGCTCATTCAGTAAAGGGTTCCCTCACAAGCCGGAGGGTCTGAGTTCTACCGCCCACCCCCACACCCCGGTGCTCACACAGAAGGTAGAGCACAGCAGCACACACCTGCGATCCCGGAACTCAGGGTGCTACAGTCAGGGGCATCTCTGGGGCTTCCTGCCTCTGAGGACACTCTCAAATCAGGACAGAGTTAGGGGGGTCACTCAACTGAGAACACAATCCGTTTTGATTTATGTCACATCTCAGTCTCTTTGTGAGCTAGAGACACCCATTTCCAAGGCCATGAATGTCTCTGTCTCCGTGAGCAGATGTGAGCAGCGAGTGTACAAACAAGTCCGCTGCACACAGGTCGTAGACAGTGAGCAGACACAGGGGCGTGGTTTGAAAAGCTGTAGATGTGTCTGCCACAAGCCCCCTCAGTGAGCACCTTGGGAATGGGGGAGTTAGCCACTCCCTCTTGGGGTGGTGTTGGCTAACTTTTGCTGCCTCTTTAGGCCATGGTTCTGTTTCAGACACAGAAGATTCCAGGAATGCCCCCTTCTTTGACAGGATCTGTGGAAATATGGCGAGCAAAGTGCTTGGAACTAATGGAGTTTTTCTGTGGCGGTCTGTGCGAACAGAATCTGACATATTTTCGGTGGGAGAAGGACCGCTGGGGTGGCGGAGTGACCTCAGCAATTGCCAAATGGTCACACAGCTGGACAAGTTGCCACTTACCGAATGTTATTTCCTGAATTACCCTCAATTAGGAGAGGCCTCTTATAATTTGATTTTTTCTGTAAATTGCACCAACTCAAGCAGCTTCTCGGCCGATTGGAATCTGACCTTGTCAGATGGAGAGGAAGCTTGCCAGAGCCTGGCTTGCTGTCAAGCTCTGTGGGCGCTGCGGGGATGAGGGGAGGGGTCTCCTGCTCCCAGGACTCACGCTGGTCATCGGAGGTCTCTGGCAAACGGCTAAATGTTTTCCAACACTGGAGAGTTTGCTTATAAAACAAAAATGGAAAAAAAATGCAAAAGGTTTAGCTTTTTCAGAAGTACATTTGACAACATAGAGAGTTCTGGGCACGTGGCAGACACGCCAGGCTATGCTGCTGCTGCTGCTGCTGCTGTTCATTCAGAACAGCATTCTCCATTGGGAAACGCTCCCTGCGTTTCTTCCTCTGGAGATTTTCTGTTAGCCTAGAGGTAAAAAGCAAACAGGTGAAGTGAATTTTGATCAGATATTTCATCCAGCCCAGGGCACTCAAAATATCATTTCTACAAGTCATTGGTAAAAATGAAGGGAGTCTCTGTTCTGATTTTCTTACTCTGCCTGGAGTCAGGGTTGTGTACTGGCTACTGAATTGGACCATGTGGCCATTGAAGTGACCTCACTGTCGCTGTTGCTTACTGGTGTGTCCCTGGTTCATTTGCACTGGCTTTTTGAGGTAAGGAGCCCTCTAGAGGGTAGAGACTGTGACTTGCGAGTCTGGAACCTACCTGGCTTCCTAGCTAGGCGTTGGCAGGGACTCCTCAGTATGTATTGAATTAGGTGCTTTTCTCATTTATTCTAATAATTTAGGAGACACCACCTGTCAAGCCGCCATCGAAGGCATGGCAGGTGGAGGTGCCACTGGCTCATTACATCTGGGTGTCAGACAGAAAGCAGGGATAGTTTGGCTGGAAACCCTGCCAGGCTGTACCTCAAGACCTGCCTTCTAAAAACGACTCACTTCCTCCAGTGAAGCCCAATCTCCTAAAACTCCCACAGATACCTTCTTCCCTAAATAGTAGCCCCAGCCAGGAACCAAGTGCCCAAGTACAGGAGCCTACTGAGGGTATTTCACATTCAAAACCTAACGAGAGATTGAGGCTCTGAACACAGCCACTTTTTCCTGGGCCCTGTGAGCTTAGTGTGTGGCCAGAGACAGCCAGATACCACAACGGAAGAGCTCCTGGGAGTCTTAATCAGGGTTACTATTGCTGGGATGAGACGGCCATCACCAAAGCAACTTGGGGAGCAAAGGTTCCACATCACAGTTCATCATTAGAGGAAGTCAGGACAGGAACTCACAGGGCAGAAACCTGAGGCAGGAGCTGATCCAGGGGCCATGGAGGGTGCTGCTTACTGGCTTGCTTCTCAGGATTTGTTCAGCCTGCTCTTTTATAGAACCCCAACACCCCCAGGAACAATGGTTCCTTCCGTATCAATCACTAATTAAGAAAATGCCCTACAGGCTTGTCTATGCCTGGATCTTGGGCAGTTTCTCATTTGAGGCTCCCCCCTCTCTGATGACTCTAGCTTGTGTCAAGTTGACATAAAACTAGCCAGGACTCTGGGGTTCAGGGAAGAAGAGTTGTATAGGAGGGTGAGTATGTGGAGTGTGGCAGCCCTCCCTGTGCTCTGCCTACCAGCCACCCACCCTACGGTGGCAGAGCCACCCACCTTACGGTGACAGGTCTCCCACAGAACAGTTTAACAAAAGGTGAAGGCATCTGGAGGCCTAGTCACCCCCTCACATTTGAACTTTTCCCCTTACTAGCAAGACCAGACCACTTTATGGAGGGAATTCAGGATCTCGGGGGCTTTGATTTCCTCATCCGGAAACCGCAAATGAATTACTTAACCTCAGTTAACCATACTGTGTGTCTCACAGCAGTTAAGCCGTGATAACGCCAGATGCCCCTGGTAAGGGAATTTGGGATACTCTCCTAATCTCCCTGGGCCCCAGTTTCTTAATCTGTAAAGTGGGGGGTGGGGGTGCTGACAGTTTATAGATCTTTGGGTTGTTCCAAAATGGAAGGAGCTGACTTCTATGAAGTCCCCAGAACAATAGCATAACATACAGCCAAGTTTAGCCACCAGTACTTTTTTTTTTTTTTAACTTTTAAGTTTTCCCATAGGGTCCTCAGAATACCTCTGTCCCCAGTGGGTGGATTCAGGGGAACAGGAGACAGTGCATCCTGTGCCTGCAAGTACAGTCCCCTTCCTGGTTTGGCTAACTCTCCCTCAGACTCACACAGGCACTTTGTTGAGCCAGGCTGAGCACTCCCAAGCCAAGAGTGTGTTTTTGGAGGCTAGAGACAATGTCTGACTCAGGGAAGTTGCAGGAAGTTAGCACTTCTATGGGTTTTGGAACCTTTTTTGTTTCTTAAAATAAAAAGTAAAAATGTTAGGCAGCTGTTTTTAGATGTTCCTTTTTTGAGCTCTCCCTGCCCAGACATAGTAACCATGTGCAACTTTCTTCTGGGTTCTCGATCCTTGCCCGTGGGGCCTATTTCCATGTTCTACTTGTTCTTCAGATTTCAACGGAGATGGTTTGGCAGCCATCTTCTGTGCTGGTGCTGAAGCCCTACCAAGTACTGGTGTTTACAGAGTCGTGCCGGCAGGCGGTTCTGGGTCTGTCCCCTAATTAACAGGAGAGAAACTGCCAGCGAAAGCAAGCCTGAGCCCTCTGTGGGCAGGGCAGGCCTTGAGCTATTTGTTCAGAGAGGGTCTGTGGCCCTGATTAGTAATGGGCTCACTGGGCTTCTGTTGGTGAAAGCGCTGGTTCTGTAGCCGGGCACAGGTGCTATCTGAGGTTAACTCACACAGAAAAGGCTCCAAGCCCTGGGTTTGATTCCCAGCTCTGCAAGAACAACAGCAGTGGTACAGACTTGTCATCGCAGCCCTTGGGAGGTGAAAGGGAGGGGGTCCGAGATGGAAAGTTATCATTATGGGAACTTGAGGGTAGCCTAGGCTACATGAGACCCTGTGTCAAAAAACCAACCAGGTTTGGGGAGACGCTTGGTCAGGCGGTGATTGTCCAACAAGCATGAGGGATCTGAGTTCAGATCCCCAGCACACAGAATTTAAAAAGGAAAAAAGGAAAGCTGGTGTTTGGTGTGGTATCCTAGGTGTGGCATCTGGTGTGGTGCCCTGTATTGTAATCCCCGCATTGGGGATGTGGGCAAACGAGGATTCCTGCAGCTCACTGGCCTGTAGTCTTACAAAATCTGTGAGCTTTAGGTTCAGTTAGAGTTCTGTTTATAAATAAATAAATAAATAAATAAATAAATAAATAAATAAAATAAGGTAGAGAACACCAGAGGAAGGCACCTACCTGATGGTGGCTACCAGACACACACACACACACACACACACACACACACACACACACACGTATATCAAATGCATACAAACAACATAAACCAAACAGAAAGTCCATTTATTCCTCTGGACAAAGAATTGGAAAAACACAGACCCATGGTTTTTGCCAATGGAACATTCTAGTTTCTCCTTTTCAACAGCAACCAGAAAGACTATCAAGAAGGAACGCAGTTCACACACAGCGTAGGGACAAATGTGAATTGGAGAAATACCCTCTCTTACACATGAGCGTAGCCATACACCCAGCAGGCAGCTCGGCAGTTCTGTGATTGACACTCCCAAGGACCTGTATTCCAGGGCCGACGGGCTTGCTTGCAGATCACGTCTTGATTTGTAGGGAAGCTGCACGCTAGAATGACCATTTGAAAAGGAGGAGACTTAGAAGGCTGTCTTGAGACTCGTCCTTCAAAGGTACAGCCTAGCCCACCACTGTACCGGCTTCCCCACCCCCGCCTACTGGCCTACTGCTCGCCAGGCTTGGGATTTGCATCCCCTGAATGGTACCTCTCGGTTCAGAAGCCCAGTTGCGTCTCTCTAAGATTGCTTTTGTGTGACAGGGATAAATGAGCCCTGTCTGAGACCTGTGACTCTTTGAGGCGCTGGGGAGTTCGCAAGCGGCTGGCACCCAATTATTCCTGGTCTTGGGGGAAGCAGCCTGAAAGAGAAGCTGAGATGGCAGAGAAGATCTAGGCCTTTCCTCAGGGAGTGGCCTCCCTCAGGCCTACCCTTAGCTCACCAGGGAGTGGGCAGGAGCATCCTCTGGGAGCAGTCAGTTTACAGCTCGCTTACCCTTTTCTTAATGAGGACCAGCTAGAGAGACAAAGACAGAAAGCCCTTGTTTATTTACTTGCTTGCTCATTCATTCATTCATTCATTCATTCTACTACCCATAATAAACTGTCATTTTTCCCCCTTGAGCAAGAAAATAGTTGTTTTGAGTTATTAGGGAGTGGCATATACCAATGTGATTTTCTTTTGGCTAATAATGAGGTAGAGAGGGGCTGGGAAGGTAGCCTGGTTGGTAGAATGCTAGCTTAGCACTCACCAAGCTTTGAGTTCAGTCCCCAGCGCTACATAAAATGGGGCATGTCGTAGCACAAACCTGCCATCCGCCTACTTGGGAGGTGGAGGCAGAAGAATGAGAAGTTCAGGGTCATCCTTGGCCACATTGTGTGTTTGAGGTAGCCTGGGTTACTTGAGATCCTACCTTAAAATAAATACTCCTCCCATATACACACCAGAAATTCAAGCTTGGGTTTTCTTGGAGTATAGAACAGGCACTAGAAGGGTGGAAGAATTATCAGTGAGCCTTCACCCCCCCCACCCCACCCCCGCCTCCTCTCTGGGTTATGATGATATAACTAAATCATAGGGGAACCCAGGATAAGCATCTTAAGATAAGGCCTTTCGGGCTGGAGAGATGGCTCAGAGGTTAAGAGCACTGACTGCTCACTCTTCCAGAGGTCCTGAGTTCAATTCCCAGCAACCACATGGTGGCTTACAACCATCTGTAATGGGATCCAATGCCCTCTTCTGGTCCGTCTGACAGCTACAGTGTACTCATATAAAAATAAAATTAATAAATCTTTAAAATAAAAAGATAAGGCCTTGCTGAAAGCAGCACAGGCAAATTGCTGCCATTTGTCATCCAATTACTACACCGGCATGGTCTCTCCAGCAGTTAAGGGAGTCCTGTCTCTGTCAGGACCCCCTTCCCTTTTACCCTGCTTGTCCTTCACGCCTGACCTCAAGCTTTCCACAGGGGATCCTGGGCAAAAGCTATAGGACACAGACAACTGTTTGAGGCACCTCCATTGATGCTCAAAGGATCTTATGGAAAATCAAAGCTGAGCAGCCTTCAGGGACCCTGGGCTGCGTACGCCCTTAGGGAGGGGGCAGGAGGCATGAGATTGTCCCCTAAACTTGACTCAAGTCATTGGAACCCAAGGTCTGTAGCTGCTGACTTTTCAAGCTTTGGTGAACAGAATGCCCTCCCAGAGCATGGGAGTATCCTGCTTTATGTGACTAAGGGCACCATGCAGCCACAGGGAGGAGATTTAAGGTCAGGTTGTCCTGGATTCTCTAGGGAGATTCATTATGTGTCATACGCCATAAGATGGAGACAAGGCTGTCACAGTCAGACAGACAGACTGGGTGGGGATGCAGCTAGTTCTGTACAGAGCATGTCTAGTGTTCGTTAAATGCTCAGTTTGATCCCTAGCACCATGGAAACCGTACACGGTAGAGCATGCCTGTAATCCCAGCACTCGGAGGGTGATGTAGGAGAATCAGGAGTTCAAGGTCATCCTCAGCTACAAACAGAGTATGAGGCCATCCAGGGCTTTCTGAGACGCTGTTTGAAAATTAAGTAAGTAAGTAAGAAATAAATAAATAAATAAATAAATAAATAAATGTAGGAGAGGGCAGAGTGGGTTTTCCCTTGGTGCCTCACAGTTGTCTGGACCGCTTACACCTTCACTTTAGTGTTTTGACCTCCAGAATCCCATAGAGTAAACCATGCTGTCTTAAACTACAGAGTTTGGGGTAATCAGCTACAGCAGCAATAGAAATCTCATATGCCCACACACCTTTGTAGTTAAAGCTAAGGGACCCTTACCTGTATGTAAGGTCCAAGGACTGCTTACTGGAGGCAGGGCCTGTGATCTCAGATGAGCAGAGTCTCACAGCCCATCAAGTCCAGAAAATGGGAATATCAATGTCCTTGACTGTACCACGGGTTTATGTCCCAAAGCCCACCCATGGCAACAAGAAGGAAGGTTGAAGGGTGAAAAACCCTGAGGAAAAACAGCAAGCCAGAGGCTGTCTGCTGCTGACCATGGTGGGAATCCTCCTGCCTCCATTAGAGAGGCCTTTGAGGATCATTAGAGGTCCTGTGAAAAGGCATAGATAACAAAGCCAAGCCTTTGCTCCACCAGTGAACCTCACACAGGCTTATCACCACTCACCTGCAGGGAACAGCCGGGATACAGCTAAAGTGTTTGCCGTGTCTGCAAAAAACAGACTTTGCCTGAAATTTGCCTTACTCCTCTATAGATGAGGTTCTGCAGGTGGGAGGTGACACCACAGGGCCTAATACAGTACATCAACAAGGAGGAGGAGGAAGAAGAGGAAGAGGAAGAAGAAGATGAGGAAGAAGAGGAAGAGGAATAGGAGGAAGAAGAAGAGGAAGAGACAAAGAGAGACAGAGAGAGACAGACTGCAGGGTGGGGGAGGAAATAAGAGGACTAAACCCTGTGGCCATCCCCAGTAAAATGTGTTAAGACCTGTTTTGTCATGGTTTTGTAGCATTTCCTGGGCTCCCGGAGCACTCACAAGGCCGGCCCCACTGAGATCAGCCCTGTGAGGGTAGCAGGTGAGACTAATGGTTTGGTTGGTGTGTGTCCCCCAGCAGTCTTCTGTATGATGAGTGCAGGAGGGGCTGGGGCCTTTAAGAGAAATAGATATGGTTAGAATACTTGGGTCCCTGTCCTGGGAGACTGGGAATTAATGGAGTTCTCCTTGAATGCCAGGCAGTTCCCTGGAGAGAATTCTAGACAAATCCATGGCCACTCTGCCCCCATGTCCTTGGCTCCGTCACTGCTGTGAGCTCAGCTCCCTCTTCTGCACACACTCCTTAGGTGCTGTTTTCGAGAATGGGCATCGTGAAGTTTGAACTTTCTTCCTTCCCAACTATGAGCTTAAGAACCCTCTTTTCTTCCCTAGATACCCAGCCTGGTGTGTTTAGTTACATCATTTGAGAGTATAAGTATTGTTGCCCCATTTTATAGATGAGAACAAGAAGGAAGGTTGAAGGTTTTAATACCAGATAACTCTAATACTGGAGGCTGGAGAGATGTCTCTGTGGCTAAGAAAGCTTACTTCTGCAGAGGACCCAAGTTCAGTTCCTAGCCCCCACCCGTATCAGGTGGTTCACAACTACCTGCAACTCCAGCTCCAGAGGATCTGACTCACTGTGGCCTCTGTACACATAAACTCACACAATTACACACATGTACATGTACACGCACAAAAATTTATTGCATGTGTGTATGAGAGGGTACATGTGTCATGGGACACGTGCAAAACAGAAGACCCAGGAAATGGAATGCAGGCAGCCAGGGTTGCCTAGCAAGTGCTTCTACCCACTGACCCATCTTGTCAGCCTTTGCTTTTAACAAATACTAGATCAGGCTAAACCTAACTGTCCAGACCAGAGAGGACAGAGAACATGCTGGCTCAGAGCAGATAGCCCTTCTAGTTACAAACTCCGTGGCACTGAGCAAGGTACTTAACCTCTCTGTGTGCCTCAGTTCCCACATTTCCCCCTGTTAGGATAACAGTAACTACGTCATAGGTTTATTGTGATCGCTAAACGAAGACAA